>NC_047035.1:120945379-121297992 GCF_011762595.2 Tursiops truncatus
TCTAAAGGAGGGAAGGAAGGATGGAAAGAAAGAAAGAAAGAACGAAGGTAAAGTATAATAAGGTTATTAAAATTAATTATTAAGAAAAAAAATTAAAAAAAAAACATGGACGGATAGAACCCTAGGACAAATGGTGGAAGCAAGACTATACAGACAAGATCTCACACAGAAGCATACACATACACATTCACAAAAAGAGGAAAGGGGAAAAAATCATAGATCTTGCTCCTAAAGTCCACTTCCTTAATTTGGGATGATTGGTTGTCTATTCAGGTATTCCACAGATGCAGGGTACATCAAGTTGATTGTGGAGCTTTAATCCGCTGCTTCTGAGGCTGCTGGGAGAGATTTCCCTTTCTCTTCTTTGTTCTCACAGCTCCCAGGGCTAAGCTTTGGATTTGGCCCTGCCACTGCGTGTAGATTGCTGGAGGGCGTCTGTTTTTTGCTCAGACAGGATGGGGTTAAAAGAGCCGCTGATTGGGGGCTCTGGCGCACTCAGGCCGGCGGGGACGGAGGGGCACAGAGTGCGGGGCGGGCCTGCGGTGGCAAAGGCCGGCGTGACTTTGCACCAGCCTGAGGCGCGCTGTGCGCTCTCCCGGGGAAGTTGTCCCTGGATCCCGGGAACCCGGCAGTGGCGGGCTGCACAGGCTCCGCGGAAGAGGGGTGTGGAGAGTGACCTGTGCTCGCACACAGGCCCCTCGGTGGCGGCAGCAGCAGCCTTAACGTCTCCCGTCCGCCTCTGGGGTCCGCGCTTTTAGCCGCGGCTCGCGCCCGTCTCTGGATTCCGCGCCTTTCAGCCGCGGCTCGCGCCCGTCTCTGGGGTCCGCGCTTTCAGCCGCGGCTTGCGCCCGTCTCTGGGGTCCGCGCTTTCAGCCGCGGCTCGCGCCCGTCTCTGGAGTTCCTTTAAGCAGCGTTCTTAAACCCCTCTCCTCACGCCCCAGGAAACAAAGAGGGAAGGAAAAGTCTCCTGCCTCTTCTGCAGGTGCAGGCTTTTCCCCGGACTCCCTCCCGGCTAGCTGTGGTGCACTAACCCCTTCAGGCTATGTTCAAGCCGCCAACCCCAGTCCTCTCCCTTCGCTCCGGCCTCAGCCCGCAGCCCCGCCCGCCCAGGCGGGTGAGCAGACAAGCCTCTCGGGCTGGTGAGTGCCGGTCGGCACCGATCCTCTGTGCGGGAATCTCCCCGCTTTGCCCTCCGCACCCGTTGCTGTGCATCTCCTTCCGCAGCCTCGAAGCTCCCCCCTCCACCTCCCGCAGTCTCCGCCCGCGAAGGGGCTTCCTAGAGTGTGGAAACTTTTCCTCCTTCACAGCTCCCTCCCACTGGTGCAGGTGCCGTCCCTATTCTTTTGTCTGTGTTTTTTCTTTTGCTCTACCCAGGTACGTGGGGAGTTTCTTGCCTTTTGGGAGGTCTGAGGTCTTCTGCCAGCCTTCAGTAGGTGTTCTGTAGGAGTTGTTCCACGTGTAGATGTATTTCTGGTGTATCTGTGGGGAGGAAGGTGATCTCCGCGTCTTACTCTTCCGCCATCTTCCGCCTTCTCTAGAGTATTTTTAATTTCATTTATTGTGTTGTTCATTGTTACTTTTTTTCTCTTTAGTTCTTTCAGGTCCTTGTTAAATGTTTCTTGCATTTTGTCTATTCTATTTCCAAGATTTTGTATCATCTTTACTGTCATTATTATGAATTCTTTTTCAGGTAGACTGCCTCTTTCCTCTTCATTTGTTCAGTCTGGTGGGTGTTTATCTTGCTCACTCATCTACTGTGTGTTTGTCTGTCTTCTCATTTTGCTTTTCTTACTGTGTTTGAGGTCTTCTTTTTGCAGGCTGCAGGTTCATAGTTCCCTTGTTTCTGATGTGTGTCCCCAGTGCCTAAGGTTGTTCAGTGGGTTGTGTATGCTTTCTGGTGGAGGGGACTAGTGCCTGTGTTCTGGTGTATGAGGCTGGATCTTGTCTTTCTGGTGGGCAGGTCCATGTCTATTGGTGTTTTTGGGGTGTCTGTGGCCTTATTATTATTTTAGGCAGGCTCTCCATTAATGGGTAGAATTTTGTTCCTGTTTTGCTAGTTTGGCATAGGGTGTCCAGCACTGTAGCTTGCTGGTCGTTTAGTGAAGCTGGGTGTTTTTGTTGAGATGGCGATCTCTGGGAGATTTTCACCATTTGATATTATGTGGAGCTGGGAGGTCTCTTGTGGTCCAGTGTCCTGAAGTTGGCTCTCCCACCTCAGAGGCACAGCACTGACTCCTGGACTGGAGCACTAAGAGCCTGTCCTCCACATGGCTCAGAATAAAAGGGAGAAAAAATAGAAAGAAGGAAAGACAGAAAGACAGAAAGAAAGAAAGAAAGAAAGAAGAAAGAAAGAAAGGAAGGAAGAAGATAAAATAAAGTAAGATAAAATATAAATTTATTAAAATAAACAGTACAAAATAATTAGTAAGAAAATAAACTTTTAAAAAGCAAAACAAAACAACAACGAAACAAAACAGATGGACAGAACCCTAGAACAAATGGTGAAAGCAAAGCTATACAGACAAAAATCTCCCACAGAAGCATGCAGATACACACTCACAAAAGGAGGAAAAGGGGAAAAAATAATAAATCTTGCTCTCAAAGTCCACGTCCTCAATTTGAGATGATTCCTTGTCTATTCAGGTATTCTACCAATGCAGGGTACATCAAATTGATTGTGGAGATTTAATCTGCTGCTTCTGAGGCTTCTGGGAGAAATTTCCCTTTCTCTTCTTTGTTCGAACAGCTCCTGGTGCTCAGCTTTGGATTTGGCCCTGCTTCTGCTTGTCGGTCGTCAGAGGGCGTCTGTTCTTCGCTCAGACAGGATGGGGTTAAAGGAGCCACTGTTTTGGGGGCTGTGGCTCACTGAGGCTCGGGGGGTGAGGGGCACAGAGTGCGGGGCAATCCTGCGGTGGAAGAGGCTGGCGAGACATTGCACCAGCTTGATGCATGCCATGCATTTTCCCGGGGAAGTTGATCCTGCATCTCAGGACCCTGGTAGTGGCGGGCTGCACAGGTTCCCGGTAGGGGAGGTGTGGATAGTGACCTGTGCTTGCACTCAGGCTTCTTGCTGGCGGCAGCAGCAGCCTTAGCATGTCATGCCCATCTCTGTGGTCCGCGGTGATAGCCGCGGCTCGCGCCTGTCTCTGCAGCTCCTTTAAACAGCGCTCTTAATCTCCTCTCTTTGCGCATCAGAAAACAAAGAGGGAAGAAAAAGTCACTTGCCTCTTAGGCAGGTCCAGACTTTTCCCCAGACTCCCTCCCAGCTAGCCGTGGTGCACTAGCCCCCTTCAGGCTGTGTTCACGCCACCAGTCCTTTACCTGGGATCTGACCTCTGAAGCCCGAGCCTCAGCTCCCAGCACCCACCCACCCCGGCGAGTGAGCAGAGAAGCCTCTCGGGCTGGTGAGTGCCGGTCGCCACTGATCCTCTGTGCGGGAATCTCTCTGCTTTGCCCTCCACACCCCTGTTGCTGCGCTCTCCTCCATGGCTCCGAAGCTCCACCCACCTCCGCCACCCGCAGTCTCTTCCACAAAAGGGCTTCCTAGCGTGTGGAAGCTTTCTTCCTTCTCAGCTCCCTCCCACTTTCTTCCTTCTCAGCACCCACTGGGAATAGGGTGAAGTTCCCATCCCTATTCTTTTGTCTCTGTTTATTCTTTTTTCTTTTGCCCTATCCAGGTACGTGGGGAGTTTCTTGCCTTTTGGGAGGTCTTAGGTCTTTTGCCAGCATTCAGTGGGTGTTCTATAGGAGCAGTTCCACCTGTAGATGTATTTCTGATGTATCTGTGGGGAGGAAGGTGATCTCCACATCTTACTCTTCCACCATCTTCCCCCTCTCTCCTGCTTTTTTTAAAATATACATTTTTTATTTCTTTCTGAATTTCTCAATGTGCTTCCCCATTCTTCTCCTGAGTTCAGTGAGTATCTATATGACAATTACTTTGAGCTTGCTTATGTTCAGTTTAGTTCTTTTTCTGATGTTTTTCTTGTTCTTTCATTTGGAACATCTCTGTCTCCTCATTTTGCTTAATTTTGTTTTTTTTCTTTCTAGTATTAGATGTATCAGGTACATCTACTGGTCTTGAAAGAGTGGCTTTATATAGAAGACACCCCATGACGCCTAGTAGCACAGTCTCCTTTGGTCACCAGAACCAAATGTTTCATTATTATCCCCTGTGTCAGCTGCATTTACCTTCCTATTGTGGCTGGTCCACAATTGATGCAGGTTTGCTAGTGTGTAGGCTTCATCTCCAGTGCAGATTTCTTTTCTTTTTTTTTTTTTTTAACATCTTTATTGGGGTATAATTGCTTTACAATGGTGTGTTAGTTTCTGCTTTATAACAAAGTGAATCAGTCATACATAAACATATGTTCCCACATGTCTTCCCTGTTGTGTCTCCCTCCCTCCCACCCTCCCTATCCCACCCCTCCAGGCTGTCACAAAGCACTGAGCCAATATCCCTGTGCCATGCGGCTGCTTCCCACTAGCTATCTACCTTACTATGTTTGTTAGTGTGTATATGTCCATGACTCTCTCTCGCCCTGTCACAGCTCACCCTTCCCCCTCCCCATAACCTCAAGTCCGTTCTCTAGGAGGTCTGCGTCTTTATTCCTGCTTTACCCCTAGGTTCTTCATGACATTTTTTTCCTTAAATTCCATATATATGTGTTAGCATATGGTATTTGTCTTTTTCTTTCTGACTTACTTCACTCTGTATGACAGACTCTAGGTCTACCCACCTCATTACAAATAGCTCAATTTCGTTTCTTTTTATGGCTGAGTAATATTCCATTGTATATATGTGCCACATCTTCTTTATCCATTCATCCGATGACGGGCACTTAGGTTGTTTCCATCTCCGGGCTATTGTAAATAGAGCTGCAATGAACATTTTGGTACATGACTCTTTTTGAATTATGGTTTTCTCAGGGTATATGCCCAGTAGTGGGATTGCTGGGTCATATGGTAGTTCTATTTGTAGTTTTTTAAGGAACCTCCATACTGTTCTCCATAGTGGCTGAACCAATTCACATTCCCACCAGCAGTGCAAGAGTGTTCCCTTTTCTCCACACCCTCTCCAGCATTTATTGTTTCTAGATTTTTTGATGATGGCCATTCTGACTGGTGTGAGATGATATCTCATTGTAGTTTTGATTTGCATTTCTCTAATGATTAATGATGTTGAGCATTCTTTCATGTGTTTGTTGGCAGTCTGTATATCTTCTTTGGAGAAATGTCTATTTAGGTCTTCTGCCCATTTTTGGATTGGGTTGTTTGTTTTCTTGTTATTGAGCTGCATGAGCTGCTTGTAAATTTTGGAGATTAATCCTTTGTCGGTTGCTTCATTTGCAAATAGTTTCTCCCATTCTGAGGGTTGTCTTTTGGTCTTGTTTATGGTTTCCTTTGCTGTGCAAAAGCTTTGAAGTTTCATTAGGTCCCATTTGTTTATTTTTGTTTCTATTTCCATTACTCTAGGAGGTGGGTCAGAAAGGATCTTGCTTTGATTTATGTCATAGAGTGTTCTGCCTATGTTTTCCTCTAAGAGTTTGATAGTTTCTGGCCTTACATTTAGTTCTTTAATCCATTTTGAGCTTATTTTTGTGTATGGTGTTAGGGAGTGATCTAATCTCATACTTTTACATGTACCTGTCCAGTTTTCCCAGCACCACTTATTGAAGAGGCTGTCCTTTCTCCATTGTACATTACTGCCACCTTTATCAAAGATAAGGTGTCCATATGTGCATGGGTTTATCTCTGGGCTTTCTATCCTGTTCCATTGATCTATCTTTCTGTTTTTGTGCCAGTACCATACCGTCTTGATGACTGTAGCTTTGTAGTATAGTCTGCAGTCAGGGAGCCTGATTCCTCCAGTTCCTTCTTTCGTTCTCAAGATTGCTTTGGCTATTCGGGGTCTTTTGTGTTTCCATACAAATTGTGAAATTTTTTGTTCTAGTTCTGTGAAAAATGCCAGTGGTAGTTTGATAGGGATTGCATTGAATCTATTAAGGCCTGGTCAAGACCATTTTCAGCTCTCTTGTGTGCACAGCCTACTGCTATAGTAGGAGTTGTTTTGGAGGGACTCTGGTGCCATCCATGGGCACCACTCAGGTATGGCATGGCCGGGCATTCTTTGGAGCATCTCTAGTTCTGGTCAAGGGTACTTTCTGGGACTGGTGGGGTGGGACTTTGCAGGGACTCTGGCTGGGCAGGTCTGCAGATGAACCCTGGGCAAGGAGATAGGTGTTAGTAAGGTAGATGAGCAGAGTCAGAAATAGTCCCAAAAAATATCTGCTTCTTTGACACACACCTTAAAATTAGTCAATGAATCTCCTTCATGTATGACCCTGGCAGTATTTTTTTTTTTTTTTTTTTTTTTTTTTTTTTGCTGTATACGGGCCTCTCACTGTTGTGGCCTCTCCCATTGTGGAGCACAGGCTCCGGACGCACAGACTCAGCGGCCATGGCTCACAGGCTCAGCCGCTCCACGGCATGTGGGATCTTCCCGGACCGGGGCAGGAACCCGTGTTCCCTGCATCGGCAGGCGGACTCTCAACCACTGCACCACCAGGGAAGCCCAACCCTGGCAGTATTTAAACTTCTTTTCTGGGACTCATAGTGAGTGAGTTTTTGCCTGTGCCCTTTAAAGAGCAGAGTCTCAATTTCCTGCAGCACTCCGGCTCTCCTGGACATAAGTCCTGTTGTTTTTCAAAGCTAAACATTATAGGGGTGAAGTCCTCTGGGCTGAGCCCAGTGTGAGATTAGACTCCCTTGCTCCTCAGGGAGGATCACTGAAGCTGTGATATCCTTTCCTGCCTGTGGGTCACCACACTGGGGGAGTGAGTCCTGACCATATTGAATCTCAGCCGCTGTTGCCAATCTCAATGTGTTTTTCCCTTTTTATCCTTAGTTCTGTTAGTTTTCAGGTCATTCTCAAAAATAGTTCCTCTATGGGTAGTTATAGTTTTGGTATATCTATGAGCGGAGGTAAGCCCAGGATATTCCTACTTTGCCATTTTGTCCCACTCTGAGATCAAACTTTGTAGGTTATATGTGTGGGAGTATATGTTACTAATATTGGTATTGCAGAAATAGTATGAAATTCATAGAAATTCATCTATACCTCCATTGTCTGATTATTATAGTAAGATGTTGCATGCTGCAAAAATAACTAATTATTCTTTTCAAATAAACTCTCACCAGACTTTAACCATGGCAGCTTTAAGTCATTTGTCATTCATTGATAGTTATCATTAGACTTTGATACTTGTCTGAAAGTGTTTACAATCAGCTAAAAGCTCGAAAGATAAATGCCACATCACTTGAAATTTAAATGTGACTCTGACCTGAAAAAGAGTTTCCAGAAGAAATGAAAAAGCTGATGGATTTATAAAACTGATAACCCAAGATCAAGCAGAATAAGAATTAAATCCATAGGGATGAATAAACTGATAAGGTTGATTATGGTTTTTGTGAATTTCTGTTTGAAACATTACTGTTTTTAAAATTAGTTTTTCATAATTAAGGTAATCTTTATATCTTGAACTCCATGTAACTTACAGTTATAGTTATTTTTTAAATTCTTTAAAATGTTTTATTGAAGTATAGTTGATTTACAATGTTGTGTTAGTTTCAAGTGTACAGCAAAGTGGTTCATATATATATATATTCAGATTATACATACATATTCAGATTATATATATATTCAGTTATATATCTATATATATATATTCTGAATATATATATTTTTTTCAGATTCTTTTCCCATATAAGTTATTACGAAATATTGAGTCTAGTTCCCTGTGCTATACAGGAAGTCCTTCTTGGTTATCTATTTTAATATAGTAATGTGTATATGTTAATCCCAAACTCCTAATTTATCCCACCCCTTTCCCCTTTGGTACCATAAGTTTGTTTTCTATGACTGTGGGCCTATTTCTGCTTTTTCTATAAGTTCATTTGTATCAGTTTTTTTAGATTCCACATGTAAGTGATATCATATGATATTTGTCTTTCTCTGTCTGGCTTACTTCACTTAGTATAATAATTTCTAGGTCCATCCACGTTGCTGCAAACGGCATTATTTCATTCTTTCTTATGGTTGAGTAATATTCCAGTGTGTATATATATACATCTTCTTTATCCATTCATCTGCCAATGGATATTTAGGTTGCTTTCATGTCTTGCCTGTTGTAAGCAGTGCTGCAATGAACACTGGGGTTCATTATTTTTTTTAATTAAGGTTTTCTCCAGATATATGGCCAGGAGTGGGATGTGCCTTTTGGCCATCTGTATATCTTTGGAGAAATGTCTATTCAGATCTTTTGCCTATTTTTGACTGGGTTGTTTATTTTTTTATATGAGCTGTATGAGCTCTTCGTATATTTTAAAGATTAATCCCTTGTTTGTCACATTGTTTACAAATATTTTCTCCAATTCTGTAGGTTGTCATTTCATTTTGTTTATGGTTTTCTTTCCTGTGCAAAAGCTTTTAAATTTAATCAGGTTCCATTTGTTTATTTTTGTTTGTATTTCTGTTACTCTAGGAGATGGATCCAAAAATATATTGCTGCAATTTATGTCAAAGTGTATAATGCCTACGTTTTCCTCTAGTTTTATAGTATCCAGTTTACTTAGGTCTTTAATCCATTTTGAGTTTATTTTTGTTTATGGTATTAGAAAATGTTCTAATTTCATTCTTTTATGTGTAGCTGTCCAATTTTCCCAGTACCACTTACTTAAGAGACTGCCTTTTCTCCACTGTATATTCTTGCTTCCTTTGTTGTAGATTAATTGACCATAGAGGTATGGGTTTATTTCTGGGCTTTCTATCCTGTTCCGTTGATCTATATTTCTTTTTACCTAGGAATAACCTACCTATGGAGGAAAAACTTCTGTACTCAGAAAACTATATGATGCTGATGAAAGAAATCAAAGATAACACAGACAAATGGAAAGAAATACCATCTTCTTGGATTGAAAGAATCAATATTGTCAAAATGAACATAGTATCAAAGGCAACCTACAGATTCAATGCAATCCCTATCAAATTAGCAATGTAATTTTTCATAGAACAAAAAATTTTTAAATGTATAGGGAAACACAAAAGACCCCAAATAACTGAAGCATTCTTGAGAAAGAAAAATGGAGTTGGAGGCATCAGACTCCCTGATTTCACACTATACTGCAAAACTACAGTAATCAAAACAGTATGGTACAGGGACAATATAGTTATTTTTATAAGTTCAATAAGAATCTGTTCACCTTGTAACAGGACACTATTGAAACACTGGTTGTATTATCAAAGCTTTCATTATGGCATATTGTGAATGTTGTATTTGAAACTAATGTGCTGCTCAAATCATGTATGATCAGACAGCTTTAAGAAAGTAATGACTTTAGGAAGCCAATGCTTATAAAGGCCCTCATGAAACAACTGGCCTATAACTATCTAATATGGTTCTCTGTGTTGGGGAGGAAAATTTTCCTTCTGCCTTTTTAGGTTCTTTGGCTGGCCTAATAATTAAATTGATGTAAGGCAGTGTAACATGTGAAAAACTAATTTATTTATTTGTTTTTTAAATTAATTTTTATTGGAGTACAGTTGATTTACAATGTTGTGTGAGTTTCTGCTGTATAACAAAGAAAATTAGTTATACATATAGGTATCCTGGGATATATGCCCAGGAATGGAATTGCTGGATCGTATGGTAGCTTTATTTTTAGTTTTTTAAGGAACCTAAACACTGTTCTCCATAGTGGCTCTACCAATTTACATTCCCACCAACAGTGTAGGAGGATTCCCTTTTCTCCACATCCTCTCTATCATTTATTGTTTGTAGATTTTCGATGATGGGCATTTTGAAAAATGTGAGGTGATACCTCACTGAAGTTTTGATTTGTATTTCACTAATCAGTAGTGATGTTGAGCATTTTTTCACTTGCTTTTTGACCATCTGCATGTCTTCTTTGGAGAAATGTCTGTTTAGGTCTTCTGCCCATTTTTTGATTGGGTTGTTTGTTTTTTTGATATTGAGCTGCATGAGCTGTTTGTACATTTTGGAAATTAATCCCTTGTAGATTACTTCATTGGCAAATATTTTCTCCCGTTCTGATGGTTGTCTTTTCATTTTGCTTATGGTTTCCTTTTCTGTGCAAAAGCTTTTAACTTTAATTAGGTCTCATTTGTTTATTTTTCTTTTTATTTTCATTAGTCTAAGAGTTGAATCAAAAAATATCTTGCTGCAATTTATGCCAAAGAGTGTTCTGTCTATGTTTTCCTTTAAGAGTTTTATGGAAACTGGTGTTACATTTAGGTCTTTAACCCATTTTGAGTTTATTATTTTGTGTATGGTGTTAGAGAATATTCTAATTTCATTCATGTAGCTCTCCAGCTTTCCCAGCACCACTTATTGAAGAGACTGTCTTTTCTCCATTGTGTATTCTTGTCTCCTTTGTCATAGATTAGGTGACCATAGAAGTGTGGGTTTATTTCTGGATTTTCTATACTGTTCTATTGACTTATATGTCTGTTTCTGTGATGGTATCATATTGGTTGTAGTATACCCTGAAGTCAGGGAGCCTGATTCCTCCAACTCCATTTTTCTTTCTCAAGATTGCTTTGGCTATTTGTGGTCTTTTGTGTTTCCATACAAATTGTAAAAGTTTTGTTCTAATTCTCTGAAAAATGCCATTGGTAATTTGACAGGGAATGCATTGCATCTGTAGATTACCTGGGATAGTACAGTCATTTTGACAATATTGATTCTTCCAATCCAATGCATGGTATATCTCTCCATCTATTTGTGTTATCTTTGATTTCTTTCATCAGCATTTTATAGTCTTCTGTGTATAGGTTTTCTGCTCCCTTAAGTAGGTTTATTCCTAGGTATTTTATTCTTTTTTTGCAGTGGTAAATAGGATTGTTTCCTCAATTACTCTTTCTGAACTTTCATTGTCAGTGTATAGAAATGCAAGAGATTTCTGTGCATTCATTTTGTATCCTGCAACTTTACTGAGTTCATAGATGAGCTCTAGTAGTTTTCTGGTAGTATCTTTAGGGTTTTCTATGTACAGTATCATGTTATGTGCAGATAGTGACAGTTTTACTTCTTCTATTCCAAGTTGAATTCCTTTTACTTCTTTTTCTTCTCTGATTGCCATGGCTAGGACTTCCAAAACTATGTTGAATAAACATGGCAATAATGAACATCCTTGTCTTGTTCCTGATCTTAGAGGAAATGCTTTCAGTTTTTCACCTTTGAGAATGATGTTTGCTGTGGCTTTGTCATATATGGCCTTTATTATCTTGAGGTATGTTCCCTTGATGCCCACTTTCTGGAGAGTTTCTGTCAAAAGTGTTGTTGAATATTGTAACATTATTTTCTGCATTTATTGAGATGATCATATGGTTTGTATCCTTCAGTTTGTTAATGTGATGCATCACATTGATTGATTTGCATATGTTGAATAATCCTTGAATCCCTCGGATAAATTCCAGTTGATCATAGGGTATGATCCTTTTAATGTGTTCTTGGATTTGGTTTGCCTGTATTTTGTTGAGAAGTTTTGCATCTATGTTTATCAGTGATATTGGCCTCTAATTTTCTTTTTTTGTGATATCTTTGGTTTTGGTATCAGGGCAATGGTGGCCTCATAGAATTAGCTGGGGAATGTTCCTTCCTCTGCAGTTTTTTGGAATAGTTTGAGAAGTATAGGTGTAAACTCTTCTCTAAATGTTTGGTAGAATTCGCCTGTGAATCCATCTGGTCCTGGACTTCAGTTTGTTGGAAATAGTTTAATTACAATTTTAATTTCAGTACTTATGATTGATCTGTTCATATTTTCTCTTTCTTCCTGGTTCAGTCTTGGAAGGTTGTACCTTTCTAAGAATTTGTCTATTTTTTCTAGGTTGTCCATTTTATTGGCATATAATGGCTTATAGTAGTCTGTGTGATCATTTGTATTTCTGTGGTTTCCATTGTAACTTTTCCTTTTTCATTACTAATTTTATTGATTTGAGTCCTCTCCCTTTTTTTCTTGATGCATCTGGCTAAAGGTTTGTCAATTTTGTTTATCTTCTCAAAGAACCAGCTTTTAGTTTCATTGATCTATTCTGTTATTTTCTTAGTCTATTTAATTTATTTCTTCTCTGATATTTATGATTTCTTTCCTTCTACTAACTTTAGGTTTTGTTTGCTCTTCTTTTTCCAGTTGCTTTAGGTGTAAGGTTAAGTTGTTTATTTGAGATTTCTCTTGTTTCCTGAGGTAAAATTGTATTGCTATAAACTTCCTTCTTAGAAGTGCTTTTGCTGCATCCCATAGGTTTTGGATCATCATGTTTTTGTTGTCACTTTTCTCTAGGTATTTTAAAATTTCCTCTTTGATTTCTTCCATGATCCATTGGTCATTTAATAATATATCATTTAGCCTCCCTGTGCTTTTGTTTTTTACAGGTTTTTTTTGTAATTGATTTCTAATCTCATAGCAATGTAGTCTGAAAAGATGCTTGATATGATTTCAATTTTCTTAAATTTACTGAGGCTTGATTTGTGACCCAAGATGTGATATATCCTGGAGAATATTCCACATGCACTTGAGAAGAAGCATATTTTGTTGCTTTCAGATGGAATATCCTCTAGATATCAATTAAGTCTGTCTGGTCTAATGTGTCATTTAGGGATTTTTTTCCTTATTAATTCTTCCATATTGATATTCTATCTTTCCATTGGTGTAAGTGTGGTGCTAACATCCCTCATTCTTATTGTGTTACTGTCTATTTCCCCTTTTTTGTCTGTTAGCATTTGCCTTATATATTAAGGGGCTCCTATATTGGGTGAATATATATTTATAATGGTTATATCTTCTTTTTTGGAATGATCCTTTGATCATTATGCAGTGTCCTTCCTTGTCTCTTGTCATAGTCTTTATTTTAAAGTCTATTTTGTCTGATATGAGTATTGCTACTCCAGCTTTCTTTTAATTTTCCATTTGCATGGAATATATTTTTCCATCCCCTTACTTTTAGTCTGTATGTGTCCCTAGATTTGAAATGGGTCACTTGTAGACAGCATATATATTGGTCTTGTTTTTTTATCCATTCAGCCAGTTTGTCTTTTGGTTGGAATATTTAATTCATTTACATTTAAGGTAATTATCAATATGCATTTTCTTATTTCAATTTTCTTAATTGTTTTGGCTTTGTTTTTGTAGGTCTTTGTTCTTCCCTTTCTCTTTTTTTCTCTTCTGACGTTAGATTACCATCTTTAGTGTTGTGTTTGGGTTGCTTTTCCATTTTGGGTAGGTATCTATTGTAGTTTTTGGTTTTGCTTCTCCCATGAGGTATTGATTTAGTAATCTATGTATGCACAAGGCTGTTTCAATTTGCTGGTCTACTTCCTGCCTAGAGAAGTTCCTTTAGCATTTGTAGTAAAGTTGGTTTGGTAGTGCTCAATTCTCTTAGCTTTTGCTTGTCTGTAAATCTTTTGATTTCTCTGTAGAATCTGAATGAGAGCCTTGCTAGGTAGAGTGTTCTTGGTTGTAGGTTCTTCCTTTTCATCACTTTAAATATATCATGCCACTGCCATCTGGACTGCAGAGTTTCTCCTGAAAAATCTTCTGATAACTTTATGAGGATTCCCTTGAATTTTATTTGTTGTTTTTCCCTTGTTGTTTTATATATTTTTTATCTTTGATTTTTGTTAGTTTGATTAATATTTGTCTCAGTGTGTTCCTCCATGGGTTCGTCCTATATGGGACTCTCTGTGTTTCCTGGACTTGTGAGTGTTTCCTTTCTCATGTTAGGGGAAGTTTTCAGCTATATCTACAAATATTTTTTTCAGGCCCTTTCTCTTTCTCTTCTCTTTCTGGGACCCCTAAAATGTGAATGTTGGTGCATTTAAAGCTGTCCCAGTGGTCTCTGAGACTGTCCTCATTTCTTTCTTTTTTTTTTTTTTCTTTTTTTTTTTCTTTTTGCTGTATGCGGGCCTCTCACCGTTGTGGCCTCTGCCGTTGCGGAGCACAGGCTCTGGACGCGCAGGCTCAGCGGCCATGGCTCGCGGGCCCAGCCGCTCCGCGGCATGTGGGATCTTCCCAGACCGGGGTACGAACCCGTGTCCCCTGCATCAGCAGGTGGACTCTCAACCACTGCGCCACCAGGGAAGCCCTGTCCTCATTTCTTTTCATTCTTTTTTCTTTATTCTATTTTGTGGCAGTGATTTCCACCACTCCGTCTTCCAGCTCACAAGTTCCTTCTTCTGCCTCAGTTATTCTGCTACTGATTCCTTCTAGTGTATTTTCCATTTCAGTTATTATATTGTTTATCTCTGTTTGTTCTTTGAAATTTCTAGCTCCTTATTAAACATTTCTTTTACCTTCTCTGTCTGTACCTCCATTCTTTTCCTGAGATTTTGGATCATCTTTACTATCATTACTCTGAATTCTTTTTTAGAGATATTGCCTATCTCCTCTTCATTTATTTGTTCTTGTGATTTTTATCTTGTTCCTTCATTTACAACATATTTCTCGTTGTCTCATTTTTTTCTAACTTTCTGTGTTTGTGGTCTACTTTCCACAGGCTGCAGGATAGTAGTTTATCTTGCTTCTGGTGTCTGCCCTCTGGTGGGTGAGCTAGGTCCAAGGTCTTATGCAGGCTTTCTGGTGGAAGAGACTGGTGCCTGCCCGCTAGTGGGTGGAGTTGTGTCTTGTCCCTCTGATGGGCAGAGTCATGCCAAGGTGTGTGTTTTGAGGTGGCTGTGAGCTCAGTACAACTTTAGACAGCCTATGTTCTGATGGATGGGGTTGTGTTCCTATCTTGTTGGTTGTTTGGTCTGTGGCTTTCCAGTACTGGAGCCTGCAGGTGTTGTGTGGGACTAAGCCTTGGTTCCAAAATGTGTACCTCCAGGAGAGCTCACTCCAATCAATATTCCCTGGGGCTTTTGCTACCAGTGTCCTTGCCCCCACAGTTAACTATAATCCACCTTCACCTTCCCTTCATAGATGTAGACCCCTTGGTACATGTAGCACAGGTTCCTATGGATGTACTGCCTTGTGCTGTGTCCCAGTGCACATGTGACCTTATGTGCACCCTCCACAAGTGGAGTCTCTGTTTTCCCCAGTCCTGTGGAGCTCCTGCACTCAAGCACCACTGATCTTCAAGGCTAAATGCTCTGCAGGTCCTTCCTCCTGATGCCACACTCTCAGACTGTCTTGGAGGGCTACTTTTATGTGGGAACATTCTTGTGTAGCCTGCATGGGTTTAATATTTTTTAGCATAGGGCTGTGTTTAGTATAGATGTTTGCCACCTCTTTCCTCAGTGTATACTGGCCATTATCCTCTTGATAGGAGGTATGACTGATGTTGTGGCCACAAGAGCTTGCACTGGATATTGAGCAGGGCCTCCCCTTTGCTCTGTGGTTGTCACCACCCTATCAGAGGCGGGGCCCCCTAGTTGTTGTAATACAGGCCCTCAGATCTGTTTCTTAGCTATGTTTCTGATCTGCAGTGTGAGGTAAGCAGGATTGTAGTACTCCCACTGGGAGGGAAGCCACTGAGTATTCTTCCTCTGGAGCTGTTCACCTGTGGATGTGCTCTGTTGTGTCATCTTTCACCCATTGTGTGAGCTCTCAGATTCCACTGCTGTTGGCACTGCTCTTGGCCCCACCTTAACTGTGGGTATGTTGACAATTGGCCCTGGTGTCTCTCCGATGTTGTGTTCACCAGGCCACCAGCATAGATCCACTGAAGCCAGGTCCCAGAATTGCAGTAATCATGGATCTGGACCCACTGTGGGTGCTATGGGGCCAACCCAGACTCTGGCCTGGCCCAACCCCACGTGTATGTGTCCACAGAGTCTTCAACCACTGAAGATGTCTTGTCTTGGCTACAGGAGCACTCACTGTCCATTCAGATGTTCTGTAGGAGCTGAGTTTACAAAGCCAATCATGAGGGTGTCAATTTGCAGTTTGCACAGCTGAAAGGATAGATTTCAGATTTTCTTCCTTCGTTGCACGGCCCCTGGGGCTCAGCAGTAGTTTCAGCCCCACATCTGGGTGTGGGCCACCCACAAGGGTCTGCTCCCAAGGCTGTCCTGGAGCACTGGAGTCTGCCTTGGTGAGGAGGTCGTGTGAAGGTGGCAGCAGACTGGGTCACGAGAGTGCCCACCAAGTCCAGGACAGGGTGCAGAGGAGAAAGCAGCAGCTGCCAGTGTTGTGGGAGCCCTGGTGGGGATGGTTCATGGGGGGAAACTGGCGGCCAGCTGCGCCAGAGAGCTGGCCCCAGCAGGAGCCTTCCTAGTGCCCAGGGAGGCAGAGGACAACATGTGGGGTGAGAGGCTGCAATGATGGCCCTGCCCCTCGTACATCACTCAACAATGGTGCTTCCTTTCTATGGCTGTCCAGGTTTTCTCCACAAGCATTCCCAGCTGTGGATTTCCTCGCTCCCATCCCCTTATGCTGTCTCTGTGCAATAGCAGTCCCACAAATAACAGTCCCCTCCTTGGGTTTGCTTTCTAAACCCCACTTTCCAGCACCCACCCCCGTCCACACCAGGGGACACATATCTCAGGCTGGGGCACACAGGGCTGTAGCATGGACCATCTGTGTAGGTCTCACTCTGTCCTGCCTGCCACAGACTGGTTACTGAACTCTCTGCCAATAGCCTCCCAAGCTCCCCTTCTGTCCCAACTGATCTCACTGGTGAGGGTTTTCCCCGGATGCGGGAACCTCTCTTCCCTTTCAGCTCCCCGCTTGCCCCCCAGGGTCCTGTCCTGCTCCTCTCCTCTTCCTTTTCCCTTCTTCTTTCTTTTATCCTACCTTGTTATGCAGGAATCTTTCTTGTCCTTTCAGATTTCTGAGGTCCTCAGCTAGTGTTCAACCAGGGTTCTGTGATAATTATTCCATTTTTAGATGTATTATTTTTCAATTTTTATTTATTTATTCATTTGGTTGCACCAGATCTTAGTTGTGGCACGTGGGCTCCTTAGTTGTGGCATACAAACTGTTAGTTGTGGCATGCATGTGGGATCTAGTTCCCTGACCAGGGATCAAAGCTGGGACCTGTGCATAAGGAGTGTGGAGTCTTAACCACTGTGTCACCAGGTAAGTATCCATTTTTAGATGTATTCTTGATGCGTTTATGGGGGGAGATGACCTCCTACTCCTCTGCCATCTTGACTTCCTCTCCGAAAAACAAATTTAATTTTGTACCAATGAGAGCCTCATAAAAATATGAGACCCAGGGATAAGTTGGGAAATTGAGGCTTATATGCTATGGTGAGCTAAGGAATGAGATAGGAACCTGGAGACTCAATGTAGAGGAGGGTAATTCACTGGACAGTAAGAGCAGATGTTTGATAATCAGATGTTTTCCATGCCATACAGATAGGTCATTCAAATAAAAGTTATCTCTGGTAATAGTTCTCCGAGTCAGGTCCCGTATCTAAATTCTTTTAGACAGTTAAGGGAGAAGTAAAAGTTTTTCTTGAGTCTCCTGGGCCTTGATCGTCTTTAGCTCAGAATAATCCATTAGCCAATGCAGCATATTTTGGGGTCATGTATTCTGATCTCCTTCACCTGTCTTCCAATGCACTAAGAAAGGTAACTTATTGGCACACCCAGGAACCTCAGGATATTTTGGGGACCTTAATAACGGGAAATCACCCAAATCCATAGGCATTGCAATAAAAATTCGGTGACAAGGGCTTGGTGTGCCTTTTAAATTCAAGAGGCTTTGAAAAGACCAATCTGAGATTACTTATCAAAAGTTTCAGCAAAAAAATTTCAAGGAATTATGAGGCCTGTCACTAAACTTGTTGCATTATGTAAATAATGAAGTCAAATTTAATGACATGACTATTTTGCAAACAAATTTGTCTCATTTGATTATTTTTGATAGAAATGGTGGAATCTAGAGAGAAAAATTGTTTCAATATGAGACTGTGGTATCCACTTGTGTGTTCCTCCTTTCATGCTTTGCCAGTTTTTCACAAATTCTGAATTTTTTCCAGATCCTCCAATATCTGGCTAAAGTTTTCCAAATTGATATTCCCAATTTTTCCCCTGTCTGACATGAAATTATTGCAACTGAATTTTTACTTTTCCTAAATCCCTGCAGGTAGACACTAGATGACTTCATACGAACATCAAGAACATAATCACAACAGATTATGTACGGGCAACTACTTTTTCCACACTTGTGTGGGCCACTCAGAAATTTCACCATAACAGCTGCTGCCATCACCACTGACATTTAAACTGCAAACAAGGAAATCCATTGGATTGCCACTGCTTTCTCCACTCCACTATCCAAAGTTGTTTTGAGCCAATCATTTAGAAATATTCTTGACTTTCTGCACTCTGGAATCAAAAACTTGGTTTGTAACATTAATATTTTGTTTTCTTTACTTTCATAGAAACTTTCCTTCATTAAATGCCTGATAGGTAACACCACCAAGCACATATCTTCTACCACCTGGTCTCAACAGATGATTCAGCTGTTCCTTAACAAACAAAAGAAGACTGAAAGAAATGAACTTGTATTATCCAAAGGAAAAAAGAATGTCTCTTATTTTCTTGAAAATGTGGGGGACTGACAATTCTTTATTTGATAAAACTAGTCATCCTAAACTCTCTCCTAGGTTCATCTGTGCATTCTCTTATAAATTCTTAGCAAGAACTATGCTAATTCAGTTTGACAATAGTCACTCATTGTCTTTGTATAATCAGTCTTGATACCAAATTTGCTCTCTAATTTTCTATTATCTACCAAGTGATGACCGATAAGTGTGGCCTGTCTTCAGAAAGAATCCTGTTCATTTGATTTACCCAGATACCCCTTTATGTTTTATGTTTCCTATTAGTAATTTTCCAGACAGCGACCCCTACCAGGCTCCTTGGATATAAATTCCCACTTGCTCATGCTGTTTTTGAGATTGAACAAGGCTTTATAGTGAGGTCTCTTTTCCCTTATAAGAATATTATTGAATAAATCTGTTTTTACTGCTTTAACTAATGTTCAGCTATGAGTTCTCTGACCTTAAAATCAATCACTCTATTCAGCACAGCAAATCCCTTCCTTGCCTAATTAAGAGTCATGAAGAGACCAATGTGTCCAGGTGGCAGTCTTAACTTCTAGTTCAGGGGAATATCAGTTTTTTCTCCTCATGGAAGCATTCCATCCTCATAAATTAGGTTCTCTAGGTCAGAGAGTATAATGTCATGGAAACAGTAAGCAAAAATGTTGCTAGTGGGAACAAAAAACAACTAATACTCAACTTTCTGTGGGTTATTTGTATGGAAATATGTTAATATAAATGTTTCAGACATTACATGAAATTTCTAAAAATCTTATATGTTCTGGTATAATGTTATAAGTCATAATTCTAGTTATTACTTTAAAATGTATATCTCAGAAATAACTAAATTTCCTTGTCAATTGCATTATTATGAACTTTCATCAAATCTTTAACCGTGGTCATTTTTAAGTCTTTTGTCATTTACAGACAGTTCTGGGTGTACTCTGATGCTTTTGCAAAACTGTTTCATCTTCAAGGAATTCATGGAAAAGACTCTGACAAGTACAGGTTTCTGGTAACTGACTATACTGCTGAACTGAATGAATAAGCATTTTCAGAACTCTAATGGAAAACTGATGAATTCATAAAAGTGCTAACAAAAGATCAAGATAAAAAAGTTAGATTTTTTAGAAATGGCGGCTTCGCTAGGAGGCATGTTCTCCGGGCAGCCACCGGGACCGCCGCCACTCCTGCCGGGCCTCTTGGCCCAGGCTTCGCTTCTTCAGGCCACACCAGGCGTTCCGAGGACTTCTAACAGTACCTTGGTGGACAAGTTGGAGTCATCATTCGAGGCTTGTTTTGCTTCTCTGGTGAGTCAGGATTATGTCAATGGTACAGATCAGGAAGAAATTCGAACTGGACGTCTCGGAACTGAGGAACGAATTACAGAGAAAGGATGCTCTGGTCCAGAAGCACTTAACAAAACTGAGACATTGGCAGCTGGAGGACATCAACATGCAGCACAAAAAGCCAGCCGACATCCTTCAGGGTTCCCTGGCCTACCTCGAGCAGGCATCTGCAAATATCCCTGCACCGATGAAGCAAACCTGAGGAAAAGCCACCTGAACATGAGCTGGTGGCTGAGTCAGCCCAGACACAGTTTTGCCAAACATCACTTCTTGTAGACATGACATTTTGGGAGAACTCTTTGCCAGAGAGTGAGATGATTTAGTTTTGCGCTCTCATCTAAAAATTTCCCCCTATTTTTATAAGCATTATTTCTGGAATACTTTATAAAATGCTTATTGCTTTGGTAAACCAAGTATATTGTCTTTAGCAAAATTTAAGACTGTTAATATGATGCCGTTTACAGATTCCTTTTTATGTTTTTGTTTTTTGCTTCTTGTTTTTATTATTTTTATTTTTGTATGAGTGTTTGTCTCTCTGTTTCCAGTTTTGGATTATTTTGTATGATCTGAGGGGAAAAGCTTGTATGATCTGATCTGCATATCAAAGGATGAGGATTTTGGTTGTAAGGCCTTTTATGATAATTTACACATCAGTGGCAGTATATAAAAATATGTAAATTTGCTGTTTTTCAAGACTGAACTACCTAAAGAAGAGGAGTCTAATGCAACGATGTAACACTTCCAGAACCTCAGAATGAGGATATTTTGTAAATAGGTTGGAAGAGGATTATAATTTCATAGGTTAGTGTAGTAGCTGTTACTGTACTGCAGTAACTAGTGCTATAGGAATCCAGCAGTATCCTTAATGTTGACTTTTTTTGTGTGTGTGTGGTACGTGGCCCTCTCACTGCTGTGGCCTCTCCTGCTGTGGAACGCGGGCTCCGGACGCGCAGGCTTAGCGGCCATAGGCCATGGACCCAGCCGCTCTGCGGCGTGTGGAATCTTCCCAGACTGGGGCGCAGGCCCGTGTCCCCTACATCGGCAGGCGGACTCTCGACCACTGCACCACCAGGGAAGCCCCCTTAATGTTGACTTTTATTTGGGGTGAGTTTATATTTTGTGTAGTGTTCATTTACTTTTGGGGGAGGGTAGGAGAAGTGATATTTAAAAATTTATGTTATTAGGCCATATGTTTTGATTAGGTAGTAAATTTAGTTTTAAATTGTGAGTCTGAGTTGTAATTGCATTTCTCTCAAAATGACATAAGTGCATGAGCAGCTACGTTTTATTTTTTTATTTTATTCTAATTAATTATTTTTGACATCTGTATTGGAGTGTGGTTGCTTTGCAGTGGTGTGTTGGTTTCTGCTTTGTAGCAGGGTGAGTCAGCTGTGCATGTGCATGTGTCCCCATGTCTCTTCCCTCTTGGGTCTCCCACCCTCCCTGTCCCGCTCCTGTAGGTGGTCACAAAGCACCGCAGCTACGTTTTATTGATGATCTGACTGAGGTTAATGTGAGCTTCCTATTTCCAAGTTCAGCCTTCATCTAATTTCACCTTTCTTTGGAAAATCAGTACAAATCACAACCATTTTTATTGCCCAGTTGTTTATAAAGTTTTATTCAAAGAGCAAAGATTTGATGGTGCATAGAAGAGACAACTGTTTATAGGCCACTTACTGGGCCAGCACCAAAGGATTGAGAACATATTTTGACCACTAAAAGTTGTACTGGCTCTTGTCAAATTGCACTGCTCCATCAGAGGGTCAGACAGCTCAGTGTGGACTGACAGCGAGGTCAGCATTGTGAATGGCCATTCCCAGTTCCCTTTAATCTCCTGAGCATCCATGCAATGGGGAAGCAATGCACCATGAGGCAAGACTAGAGGTTCAGTAGATCTTTCACTTCAAAGAATAATCTAGAAACCATCACAAATGACCAAGTTGATGCTACAGTCATTGAAGTTGAGATGTATGATGGGGTGAGGCTCAGTTATTCACAGAAAAATCCTGGCAAGGCTTAATTCCAATTCACGATTAGTATTATTACCCATATTTTGCTTAAACTTCAAAAAGCCCCTTAGAGGTAGCTGTTATTCCCTCTATAATCTTCATGTCCTGGACCTAGGAAGTCAAAATATTTGATCCAAGTATGCCAAGGTCTGCTATAGTCCATTCCTAGCAGTTTTGTTTTCTTTGGTTTTTTAAAATTGGCTTTCCTGGTTATTTTGAGCTTTGTTTTATTTCTCTACCTATTGAGGTTACATGTGTATTTTGGAATTATATCATTTACATAGAAACACTTTTCAAGTGAAGATGACCAGTGTCCTAGGAAAATGAAACCGCTTTAAAAGTAGACCATGGAAATCACAAAGTCTGATATTCCACAATGCGGATTGCAGTCTTATGGACACTAGAAATACCATGGGTAGGTCATCAGTAACATTAATAATATTTCCCTATGGGCACTTTCTGATAACACTGGCTTGTTTTATCTTAATGTCACAATGAAACAGTATGAAATGTTAATGCAAGAATTTGTTTTAGCTATGTATGTAAATCATATTACAAGCAAGTTATTTGGTTGGTTGGCTTTTTAGTTCATTCCTTCAATCAGATGCTTCAAAAGAAATGTGTTTCAAATGTCCACTTTATGATCAGTTTAAGGATAAGTTTAGAAAGAAAAATATTTGGTAAACCATTCCTGGTGGGCTGAGCCCTGCTTCTGCTGGACTTCTTTGGGCTGGGCTGTTTCATCATCTTGTGTCCTAAAAACAAACAAAACGTTTTCTTAGATGGTTTTGAAAATTATTCAATAAACAACTTAATACTCTACTATCCTTTTAGGGAAAGATAACGCTTCTTTACTCTTAAAAAGATACTAGGGCTTCCCTGGTGGCACAGTGGTTGGGAGTCCGCCTGCCGATGCAGGGGACACGGGTTCGTGCCCCGGTCTGGGAGGATCCCACATGCCGCATATTTTGCAACATGTACTATTTATTTCAAGCACAAATTAAACAACCCCCTCCAAAAACAGGTAAAAGAAGAAATGGTTAATCAATACAGTATTACACTTTATGGCTTCTTCAAAAGTTATCTGATGTGCTCTGGCATATAATGAGGTTGTGAAATTAGCCTAATAAATTGAAAAGGGGAGATGGTAAAAAAAAATTAATTACATGGGACTGAGTGAACTGATGAGGATGATTATAATTTTTGTCACTTCCTGTTTGAATAAAAAATAAATCCCACAAGTACTCAGAGGCCAAAAATATACAAATCAATTTTCACTGCAAAGTAAAGGAGCTGTTATAGTGGAAGATTGCTGGACTGAATGTCAATATTATGACATAGTATGAGTGTGTTTCTTGTTTGGTAATTGAAATCATTGTTGCTTTTGTTGTGATCATCCATTTACAATGCTTGGTGTCAGTTTATTTATCTCTTATAAAAATAAAATACAGTGTGTGTGGAAAAAAAAAAGTTAAAGATACTCCAAAACAATGAGGTTTTAATAAACGTAGTGCTTTGGGGCTTCCCTGGTGGCGCAGTGGTTGAGAGTCCGCCTGCCGATGCAGGGGACGCAGGTTCGTGCCCCAGTCCGGGAAGATCCCGCATGCCACGGAGCGGGTGGGCCCGTAAGCCATGGCCGCTGAGCCTGCGCATCCGGAGCCTGTGCTCCACAACGGGAGAGGCCACAACAGTGAGAGGCCCGCGTACCGCAAAAAAAAACAAAAACAAACGTAGTGCTTTCATCATATCCACTTTAGACATTTATAGTTGAATTCCAAAAGTGACTTGCTTTTGTTGAATCTGGGCCTTGTAGTTAGTACTAACTGGAAACAATTCTTCTGCAGTGAGTGCATCTCTGATTTTTGTAACAAATTTCACTAGAGAATTTCCTTCCCTTCATCTCCCAATGGAAAAGAAAGATAATATTCATTATTAAATTATTCGTTAATGATTTTTTAAAAAATGTTGCTAGTGGGCACTAGGAGAAATAATGAGTGGTGTCCCTCCCACTTTCACCCCTGATTCCTGAACCCATGAATACTGGATATCAAAGAAAGAGTACCCTTATTCAAAGCATATACAGCTCCTTGGAAAACCTCGTTAGAACACTTATGTTGTTACCTCTTGGCATTGTAAATGAGCCACCAAAATGTCCTTCCACCATGATATCAAATCATCTGCTTCAGGATTGTGGGTCACATGGTAAGACAGTAAATTGAATGAACATGGTCCTATTACCACAAATCTTCTGTGTAAAGTAAGTTTCTTAATCTGAAGCAATCCTGAGTAAAATACCAGAAGAGTGGATAAGGCATTCTTTAAGTCCACAGGTGATAGTTTTGGCAGTATCATTGCATAGAGGCAAAGCAAAGTGTGCTAAGGTTGTGTCTATTCCAGTAATGAAAAGTCCATCTCCTTCCATTATATAAAGGATCTACTGTAATCAACCTGTAACTAGGTAGCTGGCTGATCACCCTATGAAGTGGTTCCATATGAGAGGATCAGTGTTGCTCTCAACTCCTGGTTTATTGAGCACTCAGCCTTGGTGAGTGAAAGTTAATGTTGCTAACTCTTGCATAACTTCCATTCATGCAACCATAGATACTTTGTTCATGAATTTGTTCATGAGCCCTTTGGGCTATGGCAGTGACAGCTGGGCAAAGAGGCTAACTAGTACCCATAGAATGCATCATCCTATCCACTTAATCATTGAAATCCTTTTCTGCTGAAGTCTACCTTTTGCAAACGTTCCATGAAAGGAGAAATATCTTCATGGGTTTTCTTACCCATTGAGACCTTTACCAAAATCTCATTGTCATTAATTTTCCAACCATGTTCCTTTCAAGGTTCTGACTATCAATCCAAAGCATTGTCCCCAGTTCAAAAATGTTACATAATGATACATAGCAGCACTTCTGGACATTTCTTCTTGCAAACAAAGTGAACAACTGGGTAAACTGCCTGATATCGTGCCACTGGGATGATTCCCTTTCCAGAAAGGGACTTTATGGCTGCAACTCTCCTCTTTTGGGTAATGACTACATATTGTGCAGAAACATTATTAAACCAGGCCTGCATTTCTCTTTCCTTTGTCAACTACTAAGAGCGTTCCTCATAAGGTCATAAGTGGAGGTTAGGAGAGAGAAGGCAGTGCTTCAGGAGTAGGTTCCATGGGCTTAGGGCTTTTTATCTAATTGTTTTTGCCTTCAGAGTTTGCCCTGACTCTATCATGCATATATCACTTTTTTTTCAAGGTGTGGTACTTCAGTGCATTCCAAATGCTATGCCTTACCTGGTCAGATAACACTCAATTCAGGAGGAGCAGTGCTGGTCACATGGTAACTTGGCAGCCCATGGTCAAGCATTCAGTCTCTTGTAGGTCCAGTAGCAGGCCAAGAGCTGTTTCTCAAAAGTAGAATAAGTATCTGTGGATGATATCATGACCTTGTTCCAAAATCCTAAAAATCAGCCTTGTGCTTCACTTATAGGGGTTGCCAAAGGACCCAAGCAAAATCTTTTTCTGACCCTGAAACTTCTAGAGCATTGGGTCTGCTGTAATACATGGCCCAAGTTGCAGAGCATCTTGCATAGCAGGCTAGACTTGTTGCAAAGCCTTCTCTTTTTGTGAGCCCCACTCAAAACGAGCAGTTTTCCATGTCACTGGATAAATGGGCCAAGAGTAACACACTCAAATTAGAAATATATAGCCTCAGAAATCCAAAGATGTTCATTGTCCTTTTTTCTTGGTTGTAAGAGGAACTAGATGCAAAAACTTATCTACTTATTTGTGTGTGTGATTAAGTATATATATAATATATATACTTATATATATGTATGTATATATATTATATATGATTATTATATATTTTATATTATATATATATATATACATTAGCACTTTATTTTTTGACTTTTTGATGATAGCCATACTGACAGTTGTGAGGTGATATATCATTGTAATTTTTATTTGTGTTTCCACAATAACTAATGATTTTTATTGCCTGACTGGCTAATGCTGCCAGTACTTTGTTATATAAAAGTGGCTGTGCCTCTCTCTCGGTGGTAGGAGGGGTCAGATGCAACAACTAATTGTTTATCTTAAAAGGGATATCTGGATATGCCCTAAGCCACTGGACTCATAGAAATTTCATAGAGGTAGAAGGTCCTTGAAATATTCGGATGTATTCCACACCATTTTACATATAAATGACAAAAGTAACTCTAAATAATTTGATATTCCCACTCAATAGGTCCATAAAGCATAATGTTATCAATATAAAGGGCCAGTAAGATATCTTGTGGAAGGAAATGACAATCAAGTTCTCTGCAAATTAAATTGTGACGTAGAGCTGGAGAATTGATGTACTCCTGAGGGAGAAAGTAAAGGTGTATTTTTGTTCTTGCCTGGATGGAAACTGCTTCTAGTGGGCCTTATGAACATGTATGGAGGAAAATGTTGTGCCAGGGTAATAGCTGGTAAATGAATTCCAGGAGATATGTAAATTTGCTCAAGCAATAAAACCACATCTGGTACAACAGCTGAAGTTAGTATCACCAATGATTAAGATTTCCTTAATCTGCTGTTATTCTCTAATAGTCATATCTTCTACAAGGCCTAATAAAATAATTTTTGGAGATGTGGTGGGAATCTACATTGTTGCATCTTGATTGTGGCATGCATCTCTGCACTTCTACCAGGAGTGTGGTATTGCTTTTGGTTTACTATTTTACAAGGTGGAGGCAGTTCAAATGACTTTCATATGACTTTTTGCATGTAAATATCCATCATTTTGCAGACAGAAACCTGTGAGGAGATTCTGCCAGCTATTAGTATCTCTATTCCAATCATGCAATATAGATCTGGGGAAATAACTACAGATGAGTTAAGGGAATACCACTTTAAGATGACCTTAGGTAAAACTCAACTGACATATGGTATTAACATATACATAACAGAAGCTATTGGCCACTATATGTCTCCCATTTTTTTCTGCTAACATATGATCTAGAGCACTTTTATTGTCTAAAAATTTAATAGTTATAAGAGGAGACCTTGAGGTCATAAAGTTGTAGCTACCATCTGCCAGCAGACACTACTTTGACAATGGCTAGTGGTGTCCCATATCTAATACAGCTCAGAAAACTCAACTTCTCAGCAATACAGAAATGTCTAAAATCATGTCCATCATGGCCATCTAGTTTTACCCTGGATGTCTGGACCACAGCTATTCCATTTTGACTTTCAAATGCATTCCCCTCCTCAATGGCCAAAGTGGATGTACAATTACAATGCATGTCCAAAAGATCACAGTATAGGCTGCTCTGGTCAGTAAAGTTTGTTAAACCACATATAAGACAGAATGACTTCCCCATACTTCAAAATATGTGCAGATTTTCCCATCATTTCCCCTTTTGATTGAAAATCCTTCAACAGACCAAAAAATGTCCCTCAATAAAAAAATAAAATAAAATAAAATTATGTTCTCTAGAATCACTCTCCATCCATTCCAAGTGTATATTAGTAAGGGTTATCCAGAAAAAAACAGAATATATGGGTTAGATAGGTAGACAATATATAGCTAGAGAAAAGACAGAGGATGATGATGAGATAAATAAAGATAGATGATAGATAACTAGATGATAGATAATAGATAATCAATAAGTAGACAAAAGAGGATATTTATTATAGCAATTGTTTCAGGTAGTTATAGAGGACAGAAGTCCCACTCTTTGTCATCTACTAGCTTAATGATCAGAAAATTATGTGGTAAATTGTGTCTAGGTTCAGAGTCCTAAAAGCAGAGGAGCCCATGGAATAACTTCTAGCCCTATGCTAAAGATGTAAGAATGAAGGGCCACTGGTGTAAATATCAGAGTCCAAAGATTGAGAACCAAGAGTTCTGATGTCAGAGAGTTGGAAAAATAAATGCTCCAGCTCTAGGAGAGGAGAAGGTATTTGTCTTCCTTTGCCATTTTTTTCTATTGTGGGTCTCTATTGTGATTAGATAATGCTGTCAAAAAATTGCTGGGGCTGGATCTCTTTACTCAGTATACTGACTGAATCAAATGCTAATCCTTTGCAGAAAAGCCTTCACAGGGGGCTTCCCTGGTGGCACAGTGGTTGAGAGTTCACCTGCCGATGCAGGGAACAAGGGTTCGTGGCCCGGTCCGGGAAGATCCCACATGCTGCGGAGTGGCTAGGCCTGTGAGCCATGGCCGCTGAGCCTGTGCGTCCAGAGCCTGTGCTCCACAACGGGAGAGGCCACAACAGTGAGAGGCCAGCGTACCGCAGAAAAAAAAAAAAGAAAGTAAAGCCCTCACAGTCACACCCAGAAATAATGTTTTATCCACTATCTGGACTTAGCCCAATAAAGTTAACTCTAAAATTAACCATCATAAATTCACCCCTTGTCAACTTAACACTTATACCCATCATCTTCAACAATACTTAAATTTCAAATAAAGAAAATAATCAGTTAAATTCTGCCTAACATGATGGAAGTATCCTGCATACTACCAAAACACACTAACTCCTTCTCCACAAAAAAGGTAAAATCCTCGTGTTTTGTTTACTCTTCTAGATATCCCATAAAAATTGTACAATGTAAAATTAACAATACCTAAATACCATGATATGAAGACAGTATATCTCCTAAATACATGATAGGGAAATAAGAGAGGATAGAAAAGAATATATTTGCTTAATACGTGTATATATACACACTAATATATTCATAACAAAGGAGAAAATACTCATGGCAATTATTGTCCTTATTGCTGTAGTTGGTCAGCAATGTTATAAAGGAGGTATATATAACTATATTTTTCTACTATTCATTCTGTATTCTTTTTTCATCAGCTAACACCTCAACAGGTGGTGGCTATTTACTTGGTGAATTAAAAGCTTTCAATCCTAAAGGGTCTGGGACATTACTAGTCCTGCTTGGATTGGGTTGTTGTAGATTTATCTTAATGTTAATCACAGAGCATCATTGTACTAAGAGACACCCTAAGGTTGTTCTATATATAAGACACACTGTTCTTTACCTTCCTTATACAATATTTTTCCAATTTTCCTTTCACAGTGACACAGATTATTTTCTTTACCAAACTTTAGTCAAACACTTTGAACCTTCCCCTAGGACCATCTGTGCACATCCTTGTGATAGCCTTATCATAATGATGTTGCTAAGACAGTTTTCCAAGGGTCTCTTATACTTCAGTAGGGATTACCCTCAATATCTAACCTGATTTTTTGTCCTCCCCCATCCACCACAACCTGGCCTGTCTTCAGCAAGGATCCTGTTAGGTTGATTTAGCCAAAATCCCCCATACCCTTCATATGTCCTCTTAGTAATTTTCCATCCACTGAACCCAGCCAGGTTCTCTTGCTATAAATTCACACTTGTCCATGCTGAATTAGAATTTTATTCTATTTCTACACTGAGCTCTCTATTTCCATATTTCAATAGTCCTGAGTAAAATTAGTTTTTATCCTTTCAAAACTCTGGTTCTTCTTTGACAGTAATAATCTGCAACTTGGATAGATAAGATTTAATTTTGGAGCCCTTGGCAACTCACTCAGGAACCAAAGCATATACCAATGGAGACTTCATCTTCTTTCCTAACTGTTTGATTGGAGATCCTTGAGTGAGTCTGATTACTAAACCATTGGTCCAGACAAATGTCATTTGAATCTTGTAGAGACAGATTTTTATTCATAAGATTTTGAGTACACTCTAGAATTTTGGTTATAGTACCAGAAAACAAACAAAAACAAAGTCAGGTTAGATTCTTAGGTTTCTGTCTAAGAAGTTTGGTTAGAGGCCCAGGCAAGCACAAGCTGTGTTAGAGTCCCAAATTTCTCTATTCATAGGTATATATATATATATATATATATAGTACCACTAGTTCCAAACATTGGAGCATCTCAGTGAACTGAAAACCGACCTCTTGAACCCCTGTTGACTATATGCTTAACTCTGTCTGCTTTCTTCTTTGCTGGTGTGATTTTACAAGGAATAATTTGGCACTTCAGTGGCCTCTTTGGGAAATTTATGGTTCCCAAATGGGTTCCTCTAAAACCTCTTCCTCTTCCCATCAGAGATGCTCCATTTACTGCTTAGATATCCCCTCCAGTTTCCTTGAGTCCTTTCATATGTCCCACTTCATAACCATGATTCCTCCATCTCTCTGTTCACCCTGCCACACTTTTCCCATTTTACTTCAGCCCCACAGCACCATAGTCTATTTAACTATAGCTCTCCTAATCTAAATCAAGTCCTATCCAGGGACTAATAGATCCCCAAAAGCAAATACCTATAGTTGAAATTAGGAAAAAAAAAGCTATTTGGAAACATAACTTTATGCCTTGTATACTCGTATGAGTTAGGATACATCCAGAGAGCTGCTATGTGTTTCATTGGTCACTGACCTAAAATTTAGTCCACAGCTTCCATCAAATTACATATTAGGGCAAAAGAAAAGCTTAAGTCACCTCCACAAATATTGGTAAACAGTTAACTTTGACTTGTCCATTTGCCAGAAACACAATTTAGTTATAAACATAAGGTGGTGGTAAACAGGTGAAAATTTATTACTATGCTTCACGGATTTACAGCTGAAATTTTTAAATAAAATCTCTAAAACATCTATATGCCTCTGTAAGTTTTTGTGTGTCTTTATGTATGTAAAAATGCATGTATGTTACGTATATAAGACATTTTATACCTCTGGATAATATTACTAAATTAATTTTTAAGTCTCTTAAAGGAAATCTATCCAAATTGGCTTAGAGATAAATGTGTCCCTAAAATTAAGCATTCCTAAAACTTTAGAAATACAGATATAAATCTAATTTTAAAAAATTTAACTGGGATTACATTTGTTAAATAAAGCTAGTTTTAAAAACTGTTAGTACATGGAAACTGACATGTCTTCAGAGTTGTCAGCATTAAATATAATGCATATATATATATGTATATGTATATTTTACCTAGATTTAGTAATCAAGCAAGCTTATGGTATCTTTAATGGATGTTTAAGATAACAAACTAAAAATACAATAGGTGGTAAAATTTAATTTAAAAGTGAGTTGCGGGACTGCACTGGTGGTGCAGTGGTTAAGACTATGTGCTCCCAATGCAGGGGGCCTGGGTTTGATCCCTGGTCAGGGAACTAGATCCCACATGCATGACACAACTAAGAGTTTGCATGCCACAACTAAGGAGCCCACATGCTGCAACTAAGGAGCTGGTGAGCCGCAACTAAGGAACCCTCAAGCTGCAACTAAGGATCTTGTCTGCCACAGCAAAGACCCAAGGCAACCAAATAAATAAATATATAAATATTTTTTAAAAATTGGGTTGCATGACGCAGGTCAAGTACTTCAGTAAATTAAGAAGAAGGAGAAGGAGAAGAAGGAGAAGAAGAAGAAGAAGAAGAAGAAGAAGAAGAAGAAGAAGAAGAAGAAGAAGAAGGAGGAGGAGGAGGAGGAGGAGGAGGAAGAAGAGGAGGAGGAGGAGGAGGAAGAAGAGGAGGAGGAGGAGGGAGAGGAGGAGGAAGAGGAGGAGGAAGAGGGGAGGAGAAAAGGAAGACCCATGTGTTTAACCTTTTATGTTCTTTGCTCTTAGACTTAAAAAAAAAAAAACTTGATCAATTTTTAACTAGAAAAATATCCTAGGATAATGTCTAGATTTGATTTTTTAGACTCATGAAATGTTCATGATCAACCCAAATATAATTGTAATTGTTAAGAACAAGTGACTGTAAGTGGAATAAAATTTTTATAAATTTGCTAACAATTATTATGTTTTACCAAATGTGAACTTAATAATTATTCCACAAGGATTTTTTGTAACTTGAAAACTTAAAGCTATGCTAAGTTAGGATAAATAATAGATATTTGTTGAATTTCCAAATAAGGTAAAATATTGAAATATTAACTGCTGAATATAAGTTTATCGAATTTTTTTTTTTTTTTTTTGCAGTACGCGGGCCTCTCACTGTTGTGGCCTCTCCCATTGTGGAACACAGGCTCCGGACGCGCAGGCTCAGCGGCCATGGCTTACGGGCCCAGCCGCTCCGCAGCATGTGGGATCTTCCCGGACCAGGGCACAAACCCATGTCCCCTGCATCGGCAGGCGGACTCTCAACCTCTGTGCCACCAGGGAAACCCCAAGTTAATCGATTTTAGGCATCTTATTTTTATAAACACAGCATAGAGAAAGTAAATATATTTGTGTCTGTCAATAACATGATATTTGTTCTATAAAAAGCCATATGCCTCTATAAAGTTATAAAATGATGTATTCATAATTTGCTACAGAATGATACTGTGTGGTAGTCAGTTAAAAATTGCTCAGTTCTATTTTTATTTTCTGTAATAGACAGAAATAATGGTTAAAATTTTGTATCAATTTTGCAAATAACACCACTGTGACTAACAAGAGTAAAGAAAAAACTCAGTATGCAAGGAAATAAGATGTATTTTTTATAAAGAAAGATATAAAGGATGTGTTTTTGTTAAGGGCCCAAGATTGTAACTTTGTCCTAAACCAGAACAATTGGTTGTTCTAGAATGATAAAGTGGAAAACAGTAAGACAAAAACTAAACAGATATTTAAAAAGAAGTTTTAGAATGTTCAGGAAAGGATCTTGGAAAGGGAATATTATTTTGTGTGCTCAAGCTAGTGGAGAGTAGATGAATTTATTTATAAGGCTGTAAAAAAAATAGCCTTAGAATAAACAGTTCACTGATGCATATTCAGAATTTGATTTTCTCTCTACTAAAACAACAAAGTTTTCTTAGGTTAATATACTGCTATTAAGAAGAAACTATTTAAAAAATCTTCTTTCCCTTTTAAATATTCTGCCTAGGAAACCAAGATATTGCACTGTAAATAATGTCCTGTGATTCAGAGGTCTTTGGTTGCTTAAAAACTGAGTCTTCTCAATAAGCCAAATTGTTTTTTACAACTGTGTAATTTTATGTATTTGTCCTTAAAATAATTTGTCACTTTGGTAAAATGGATAACCAAGGGTTGTTTTCACAATAATCCTATTTAGTCATATGTCTAACCCTTTTGACATTTTTGTCAATTTTCCCAAACAAATTGGAACAGGAATCTTTTGAACTCCAATTAACATCAAGATTTCCCAAAGGATTTCTAGAAAGTCTCAAAGGATTTGTCTTTTACCTTGTAAAAGGGAGATGATAAACTAATTATATTCATTTGATATATTAAAATACATAAGAGAATTTTCAAACAGGAAATGATGACAAAACTTCATAGGCTGTATGTATGTGGATATATTTACTAATATAGATTTTACATAAATCATAAGGAGTTCACAGAAATTTGTCAATACACTCATTCCCCCCAGAGGTCCCCTGTGATGAGCATTTACATGGGATACATATATATTCTTGTTTTTATGCCTTTTAAAATAGGTGTATCCTCTTTTATTCATATACAATAATATTCATATACATATCTATTCCCCAAATTTCATTGTCACCAATTTTCCAATCATGTTCCTTTCAAGTCCCTGGTCATCAAGCCAAAGCATTGGCCACAGCCTATGAATCAGTATATAAACAACATCTGTCCATTTCTCCTTCCAAAGTGAACAACCAAGTGCAATGCCCAAAGTTCTGCCTACTAAGAAGATTGCTCTTCACCACTCCCCTTTGTAGAGGGACTGTAGTGCTGCAGCTCTCCAATTTTGGGTAGCAATTGCATATCATACAAAACTATCTGTAAGCCAAGCTATCTTTTTTTCTTCCCTTTTCAATTCATTTAAGAGAGTTATCCATGAAGTCATAAGTTCAGGTTGGGAGGGAGAAAGCAGTATAGCAAGTGTATATTGGACACTTCCAGTTCGGTTGAATAGATCTTAAGTGATAAATCCACTCTACCATTCCATTGTCCCTGTGCTTTTGAATCCTTTTCCTTACATTAAACCAAGGGAGATCTAGCATTTCCACCACTCATGATGAACCACCCTTTGATCAATGTTTCAGTCAATCAACCCAATAAACTTTAGAGCCCTTTCTAACTTCCCATGCTGCACATTAAATGTACAGTTTCTGCTTAGTGTGCCAATATTTTAAAAATTGTCATGTTCCAACTTTATATTTTGCATACCATAAGCCCACACCCTTAATATCCATACCCATACATATTCCCACGTTTCTGCTTGTATAACTTAAAAATTCAAGCAGTTATTTAGGAGTATAGGGCACCTTCTCATGGGTCACACTTTGTACCTCACATTTAGGGGTCTGATAGGAATTGAGTCACACGTAGTAACTGCCTCAGGGGAGTCCATTACTGTTTCCTAAAACAATGAAGGGTTAGTACCCTGAGATGGAGGTGTAAAGGTTGATACCCCTGCGGATTGGGTGGCTGCTACCACTTGGATGGGGAATTCATTGCTATAGGGGTTGGGGAGACCACTTCCACTTACAAAGACTCAAAAGATGTTAGAGGTCTGATGCCCCCTGTTTCATCAGGGTCTTCCCACACATCCCCATTCCACATTACAGGTTACAGTTCTTTCTCAATCAATCCCATCACTTTGAAAGTAGGAATTCTAGGAACTTTGGAGTTCAACTTGCATTAAAATTTAGAAAATCACAGTTTGATTTTCAAAAGTGTCAGCTCTGACAGGAGATAAAGCTCTCCCTCAGCGCACTCTTAGAAGCTCTTAGGTCATTTATGCAACCCTTTAGCTGACAATTTAAAAGCCAGAGCTCATCCTTTTCTTTTGCAACTTTTCCAGCAACATATGGAAGAACCAACCAACATCATTAAGCTCCTTAGTTTTTTTAAAAAAATATTTGAATGTGTCATAAGCAGTGTTACTTTGCTCCCTGCTTCTTATAAGTGGTTAATTACAAATATCCAATGCATATATTTTGTGTATCTTTAAGAAAAGCTTTTACCATAAAGTATCAGTGCTGTACTTATTACTGGAAATAGAGTAAACAACATCCTTTAATCTAGTAGAATTACATAGACAATTTGAGAAACCCCAGAAGTAATTTAGAAAACACATCCTTAAAATTCTGTTCAACTACAACCTCTCTCAGTGCCAAATTCTATAAAAGCTCTCCAAAAAAACTGAACAAATAAGAGAAGTAGATAGACAAATGATAGATAGATAGATAGATAGATAGATAGATAGATAGATGATAGACAGATAGATAGGCATATGAAGATATTTATTATAGGAATTGGATGAGGCATTTATAGAAGTCAAGAAGTCCCACAATCTGACATCTGTAAGCTAGAGAACAAGAAAATCCTGTTGAGTAATTTAGTCTAAGTCTTAAAGACTAAGAAGCAGGGCACCCATGGTGTAAATCATAGTCACAGTACAAAGGCCTGAGAACCAGGAGGCTGCTGGTTAAGTTTTATTGTCCCCAGGTCGACAGACCAGAAATTCTGTTGTGAGAGAACAAGAAAAGATGGATATCCCAGATCAAGAAAGAAGAGGGGGGGGGCTTCCCTGGTGATGCAGTGGTTGAGGGTCCGCCTGCTGATGCAGGGGACACGGATTTGTGCCCCAGTCCAGGAAGATCCCACATGCCACGGAGTGGCTGGGCCCGTGAGCCATGGCCACTGAGTTTGCACGTCCAGAGCCTGTTCTCCACAACAGGAGGGGCCGCAACAGTGAGAGGCCCGCATACCAGCCCCCCCCACCAAAAAAAAACGAAAAAGAAAGAAGAGGGGATTGGCCTTTCTTCATCTTTTTCTTCTCTTCAGGCCCTCAGTTGATTAGATGTTGCCTGCCCCCATTGGTGAGGGCACATTTCTTTACAGAGTGTACTGATCAAAGCTTCTAGGAATACCCTTCCACACAGACACACCCCAAAATAATGTCTCATTAGTTATCTGGATGTTGTTTAGCTGAGTCATGTTGACACATAGAGTTAACCAGCATGAGTCCATACCTTGTCAACTTGATACTCACACACATCACCTTAAATCACAGTTAATCTCCACGTAGAGACAATAATAAAGCCATAATTCTGCCTAACATGTTGATACAGCTATGTTGATAACAACCAAAATCACACAAACTCCTTCCCCAGAAGAGGCAATAATTTCCTTGAATAATGTATATCCCTCTCATAGAAATTCCCAAACATATAGTATGATGTAAAATTGACAAAACTTAAATAACATAATATAGGGACTTCCCTGGTGGCACAGTGGTTAAGAATCTGCCTACCAATGCAGGGGACACAGGTTCGGTCCCTGGTCCAGAAAGATCCCACATCCTGCAGAGCAACAAAACCCATTCTCCATAACTACTGAGCCTGCGCTCTAGAGCCCATGAACCACAACTACTGATCCCTCATGCCACAACTACTGAAGCCTGTGTGCCTAGAGCCCATGCTCCACAAGAGAAGCCACCATAATAAGAAACACACATACCACAATGAAGAGTAACCCCAGCTCGCTGCGACTAGAGAAAGCCTCTGTGCAGCAAAGAAGACCCAACACAGCCAAAAATAAAATAAATGTATTTTAAAAAATAATATAATATTACATATCCCATGTGCATGATAAGGGAATAAGAAAGGGTAGAAAATATATTTGCAGAGTTTGAGACCTTCAAGATGGCGGAAGAGTAAGAGGTGGCGATCATCTTCCTCCCCACAAATACATCAGAAATACATCTACATGTGGAACAACTCCTACAGAACACCTACTGAATGCTGGCAGAAGACCTCAGACTTCCCAAAAATGCAAGAAACTCCCCATGTATCTGGGTAGGGCAAAGGAAAAAAGAAAAAACAGAGACAAAAGAATAGGGACGGGAGCTGCACCACCGGGAAGGAGCTGTGAAGGAGGAAAAGTTTCCACACACTAGGAAGTGCCTTCATTGGTAGAGACATGGGGTGGCAAGCGGGAAGCTTCAGAGCCACAGAGGAGAGTGCAGCAACAGGGAGGGGGGCAGGGTGCAGAGCAGAGAGATTCTTGCACAGAGGATTGGTGCTGAGCAGCACTCACCAGCCTGAGAGGCTTGTCTGCTCAGCCGCCAAAACGGGTGGGGGCTGGGAGCTGAGGCTGGGGCTTCGGAGGTCAGATCCCAGGGAGAAGACAGGGGTTGGCTGCGTGAACACAGCCTGAAGGGGGCTAGTGTGCCACAGCTAGCCAGGAGGGAGTCCGGGAAAATGTCTGGACCTGCCTAAGAGGAAAGAGACCATTGTTTCAGGCTGCGCAAGGAGAGGGGATTCAGAGCACCGTCTAAACGAGCTCCAGAGAGGAGCACGAGCCATAGCTATCAGAGCAGACGCCAGAGACGGGCATGAAATGCTAAGGCTGTTACTGCAGCCACCAGGAAGCCTGGTGTGCAAGCAAAGGTCACTATCCACAGCTTCCCTCCCAGGAGCCTGTGCAACCCGCCACTGCCAGGGTCCCATGATCCAGGGACAACTTTCTCGGGAGAACACATGGTGCACCTCAGGCTGTTGCAACGTCATGCCAGCCTCTGCTGCTGCAGGCTCACCCCACATTCCATACTCTTCCTTCCCCCCGGCCTGAGTGAGCCAGAGCCCCCTAATTAGCTGCTACTTTAACCCCATCCTGTCAGAGTGAAGAACAGATGCCCTCAAGCGACCTACAGGCAGAGGTGGGACCAAATCCAAGTCTGAATCCCAGGAGCTGTGCAAACAAAGAAGAGAAAGGGAAATCTCTCCCAGCAGCCTCAGGAGCAGCGGATTAAATCTCCACAATCAACTTGATATACCCTGCGTCTGTGGAATACCTGGATAGACAATGAATCATCCCAAAATTGAGGCAGAGGTCTTTGGGAGCAACAATATATATGTTTTCTCTTTTCTCTTTTTGTGAGTGTGTATGTGCATGCTTCTTTGTGTGATTTTGTCTGTATAGCTTTGCTTTTACCATTTGTCTTAGGGTTGTACCTGTCCATTTTTTGTTGTTGTTGTTAAGTATAGTTTTTAGCACTTGTTATCATTGGTGGATTTGTTTTCTGGTTTGGTTGCTCTCTTCTTTCTTTTTTTCTCCTTTTTTATTACTTATTAATTTTTTAGTTTTAATAATTAATTTTAATAACTTTATTTTATTATTTTTCTTTTTGTCTTTCTTTTTTTCTCCCTCTTCTTCTGAGTCCTGTGGCTGACAGGGTCTTGGTGCTCCAGCCGGGTGTCAGGCTGTGCCACTGAGGTGGGAGAGCTGAGTTCAAGACATTGGTCTACCAGAGACTATCTGGATTCATGTAATATCAAACAGCAAAAGCTCTCCCAGAGATCTCCATCTCAATGCTAAGACCCAGCTCTACTCAACGACCAGCAAGCTACAGTGCTGGACACCCTATGTCAAACAACTAGAAAGACAGGAACACAACCCCACCCATTAGGAGAGAGGCTGCCTAAAAACAAAATAAGGTCACAGACACACTACCAGACATGGTCCTGCCCACCAGAAAGACAATATCCAGACTCACCCACCAGAACACAGGCACTAGACCCCTCCACCAGGAAGACTACACAACCCACTGAACCAATCTTAGCCACTGGAGGCAGACAACAAAAACAATGGGAACGACGGACCTGCAGCCTGCATAAAGGACACCCCAAACACAGTAAGTTAAGCAAAATGAGAAGACAGAGAAACACACAGAAGATGAAGGAGCAAGGTAAAAACCACCAAACCAAAAAAATGAAGAGGAAATAGGCAATCTACCTGAAGAAGAATTCAGAGTAATGATAGTAAAGATGATCCAAACTCTTGGAAACAGAATAGAGAAAATACAAGAAACGTTAACAAGACCTAGAAGAACTAAAGAGCAAACAAACAATGATGAACAGCACAATAAATGAAATTAAAAATTCTCTAGAAGGAATCAGTAACAGAATAACTGAGGCAGAAGAATGGATAAGAGACCTGAAAGTGAAAACAGTGGGAAAAACTACCACAGAGCAGAATAAAGAAAAAAGAATGAAAAGAATTGAGGACAGTTTCAGAGACCTCTGCGGCAACAGTAAATGCAACAACATTCGAATTATAGGGGTCCCAGAAGAAGAAGAGAAAAAGAAAGAGACTGAGAAAATATTTGAAGAGATTTTAGTTGCAAACTTCCCTAATATGGGAAAGGAAATAGTTAATGAAGTCCAGGAAGCACAGAGAGTCCCATACAAGATAAATCCAAGGAGAAACACACAAAGACACATATTAATCAAACTATCAAAAATTAAATAAAAAGAAAACATATTAAAATAGCAAGGGAAAAACAACAACTACCACATAAGTGAATCCCCATAAGGTTAACAGCTGATGTTTCAGCAGAAATTCTGCAAGCCAGAAGGGACTGGCAGGACATATTTAAAGTGATGAAAGAGAATAACCTACAACCAATATTACTCTACCCAGCAAGGATCTCATTCAGATTTGACGGAGAAATTAAAAGCTTTACAGACAAGCAAATGGTAATAGAATTCAGCACCACCAAACCAGCTTTACAACAAATGCTAAAGGAACTTCTCTAGGCATGAAACACAAGAGAAGGAAAAGACCTACAATAACAAACCCAAAACAATTAAGAAAATGGTAATAGGAATACACATATCAATAACTACCTTAAATGTAAATAGATTAAATGCTCCCACAAAAAGACGTAGACTGCCTGAAAAGTTACAAAAACACGACCTGTACATATGCTGTCTAATAGAGACCCACTTCAGACCTAGGGACACATACACACTGAAAGTGAGGGGATGGACAAAGATATTCCATGCAAATGGAAATCAAAAGAAAGATGGAGTAGCAATTCTCATATCATACAAAATAGACTTTAAAATAAAGACTATTACAAGGGACAATGAAGGACACTACATAATGATCAAGGGATCAATCCAAGAAGAAGATATAACAATTGTAAATATGTATGCACCCAACATAGAAGCACCACAATATATAAGGCAAGTGCGAACAGCCATAAAAGGGGAAGTGAACAGTAACACAATCATAGTAGGGGAGTTTAACACCCTTCTTTCACCAATAGACAGATCAGAGAAGTAAAAGAAAGAGAAAGAATCTAAATCAGAAAAGAAAAAGCAAAACTGTCACTGTTTGCAGGTGACATGATACCATACATAGAGAATCCTAAAGATGCTATCAGAAAACACTAGAGCTTATCAATGAATTTGGTAAAATAGCAGGATACAAAACGCAGATAAATTTCTTGCATTCTTCTACACAAATGATGAAATATCCGAAAAAGAAATTAAGGAAATAACTTCCATTTACCACTGCAACAAAGAGAATAAAATACCTTGGAATAAACCTATCTAATGAGACAGAAGACCTGTATGCAGAAAACTATAAGATACAAATGAATAATTTAAAGATGGTACAAACAGATGGAGAGACATTCTTGGATTGGAAGAATCAACACTGTTATAATGACTATACTACCCAAAGCAATCTACAGATTCAAAGCAATCCTTATCAAACTAACAATGGCATTTTATCACAGAACTAGAACAAAAAATTTCACAGTTTGTATGGAAACACAAAAGACCCTGAATAGCCAAAGCAATCTTGAGAAAGAAAAATGGAGCTGGAGGAATCAGGCGCCCTGACTTCAGACTATACTACAAAGCTACAGTCATGAAAACGTTATGGTACTGGTACAAAAACAGAAATATAGATCAGTGGAACAGGATAGAAATCCCAGAGATAAACCCACACACATCTAATCACCTTATCATTGATAAAGGAGACAAGAATATACAATGGAGAAAAAGCCTCTTCAATAAGTGATGCTGGGAAAAGTCTACAGCTACATGTAAAAGAACACTTCCTAACACCATACACAAAAATAAACTCAAAATGGATTAAAGACCTAAATGTAAGACCAGGTACTATAAAACTCTTAGAGGAAAACATAGGCAGAACATTCTATGACAGAAATCACAGCAAGATCCTTTTTGATGCACCTCCTAAAGAAATGGAAGTAGAAACAAAAATAAGCAAATGGGACCTAATGAAGCTTAAAACCTTTTGCATAACAAAGGAAACCATAAACAAAATGAAAAGACAACCCTCAGAATGGGAGAAAATATTTGCAAATGAAGCAACTGACAAAGGATTAATCTCCAAAATATACAAGCAGCTCATGCAGCTCAATAATTAAAAAAAAAAAAAAAACCCAACGCAAAAATGGCAGAAGACCTAAGTAGACATTTCTCCAAAGAAGATATACATATTGTCAACAAACACATGAAAGGATGCTCAACATCATTAATTATTAGAGAAATTAAAATAAAAACCACAATGAGGTATCACCTCACACTGGTCAGAATGGCCATCATCAAAAAATCTACAAACATTAAATGTTAGATAGGGCGGGGAGGAAAGGGAACCCTCCTGCACTGTTGGTGGGAATGTACATTGATACAGCCACTATGGAGAACAGTATGGAGGTTCCTTAAAAAACTAAAGTAGAACTACCATATGACCCAGCAATCCCACTACTGGGCATTTACCCTGAGAAAACCATAATTCAAAAAGAGACATGCACCACAATGTTCATTGCAGTACTGTTTCCAATAGCCAGGACATGGAATTAACTTAAGTGTCCATCGACAGATGAATGGATAAGGAAAATGTAACACATATATACAGTGGAATATTACTCATCCATAGAAAGAAACAAAATTGAGTTATTTGTAGTGCTGTGGATGGACTTAGAGTCTGTCATACAGAGTGAAGTAAGTCAGAAAAAGAAAAACACATACAATATGCTAACACATATATATGGAATCTAAAGAAAATAAATGGTTCTGATGAGCATAGGGGCAGGACAGGAATAAATACTCAGATGTAGAGAATGGACTTGAGGACACAGGGAGGGGGAAGGGTAAGCTGGGATGAAGTGAGAGAGTAGCATTGACATATATACACTATAAAACATAAAATAGATAGTTAGTAGGAAGCAGCTACATAGCACAGGGAGTTCAGCTCGGTGCTTTGTGACCACCTAAGGGGTAGGATACAGAGGGTGGGAGGGAGGCACAAGAGGGAGGGGTTATAGGGGTATGTGCATACATATAGCTGATTCACTTTGTTATACAGCAGAAACTAACACAACATTGCAAAGTAATTATATTCCAATAAGGATGTTTAGAAAGAACGAAAACGAAAAGTGGTAACATAGAAAAAATATAAATTTTAAATGTGTGAACATAAGAAAAAAAAGAGTGGTTATCTTCAGATGACAGAGGTCCTTTCACCATAATCCTTAACACCTACACTGGCTTTCACCTTTAGGGGTTTCCAGAGCTCCAAATAACATCCCTATCTGCCAGCGAAACTTCAAGAACAAGTTTGACTGCTAGAATATATTTTCCAAATGGCAGAGCCGTTTGCAGAGAGGCCTGGACCTGTTGAAGAACCTTCTCTTGTTTTAGGACCCACTCAAAGCTAACAGCTTTTTAGATCACCTGATATATGTGATGGAGTAACAATGCAAAGAGGAATATATTGCCCTCAAAATTCAAAAGGCCAACCAAGTGATAGGCTTCTTTCTTGATTGTAGGATGAACAAATGGATCAACTTAATCTTCATTTTGAAAAGGGGGGTCTGTTCATGACCTATCATACTGGGTCTCTAGAAATTCCTCTTAGGTAAAATTCCTCTGAAATTTAGTTGTACTTTTTTCCCTATCATCTCCCATGAAAATTTATGAATAAGTCTAGAGTATTTGCTATTTTTGCTCAGTAGATGCTATCAACATAATGGCATTAATGTAATAGACCAGTGTGATACCTTGTAGAAAAAGGAGATCAAGAACGTTGCAAATTAAATTGTGATATTAGCCTGGAGAGTTGATATATGCTTCTGGTAGTTTGGTGATGATGTATTGTTGGCCTTAACAGCTGAAAGAAAACATGCTTCCGTGGGTGTTATCAATAGGTATAGGGAAAAAGGCATTAGCTAGATAAATAGCTGCATAGCAGGTACCAGGTGATGTGTGAATTTGCTCAAGCAATGAGCTTATACAGCAGCTGCAATTGGAGTCACAACTTGGCTAAGTTTGTGATAAAGACCCATATGTTTTCTACACAGGAAAGATAGAAGACTTGAATGTGGATTAATGGAAGTCAGCACAACTGCATCTTTCAAATCCTTGAGGATGTGATGAATCTCTGCATCCCCACTAGGAGTGTGACATTGTTTTTTATTTACTATATTCCTTTTTCTTTTTTTTTGGCTGTGCCGACTCTTAGTTGTGGCAAGTGGGATATTCATTGCATAATGGGGGATCTTTTTGTTTCAGTTGCAGCATGCGGACTTCTTAGTTGTGGATTGTGGACTCTTAATTGCAGCATGCATATGGGATCCAGTTCCCTGACCAGGGATTGAACCCAGGCACCCTGCATTGGGAGCACAGAGTCCTACTCACTGGACCACCAGGGAAGTCCCCTATATTCCTAATTATAGACAGTTCTAGTGGATTCCATTTTCTTTCCCATCATAATAGTCCTCACTCTTCAGGTCAGGAAAACAATGTGAGGATTCTGTCACTTGCTAAATATATATATTCCAATTATGCATTCCAGAATTGGAGAAATAACCATAGCATGGTTCTTGATACCTTCTGGACCTACTATGACATAAAAATGAGCTAAAACTCCATTAAGCAGCTGAATCTCAAAAGTCTTTACTCAAACTGGAGGGCCATAGTGAGGTTTTTATCTCCTGGAAACCATGTCAGTTCAGAGCCAGAATCTAGCAGTACCAGAATTGTCTTATTATTTCCTTTTCCCCAATTCTTAGTTATCCTAGTAAAGACTGTAGTATCCTTTGGGGGAAGGCTAAGAGAAAGACAGTATAAATTTATTGTAGTATACCAGAGCCCTTTATCCAGGGAATCTGGTCATCCCTTCATTAAAATGTTTCTTGGTCTCTAAACTGGATCATGTCTGGGACTTAACTGAAGAGCTGAGCTTATCTATTTTCAGGATTCAAGATAGACTTTTGTTTATTTGACCTAGAAGAATTTAGCTTATAAAGGTCAAATAAAAATTTAGTTGTCTTTCTATTTCTTTTACTTCTAAGAACATGATAATTAATTAGTCAACCCCATAGGTCCATGTGAGTCAGACTATTCTGATTGCTGCCTTGACTCTGAAGTCCAGCACAGTAACCACTTTAGTGGTTTCGTGGATCCACATGGGCCCTGCTACCCTGCAATCAAATTATTCCCACTGCTTTAGATTTTCCAATTGAGTGACTATGGTTCCCACTGTAAGGTCTGGCCTAAAGAGAAGAGCAATCATGGAGTTCTTCAAGGATGATGGAGGTCCACTCACAAATTTATCTGTCAAAGTATGGTGAAAGTTTTCTCTTTTTTTCACTCTCAGTGTGGGTGAGTAGGGCTTTAATAACAAATTCCTTCTAACATTCCAATCTCCCTTGGCTTTTGAATGCTTCCTTATACATTAAACCAAGGTATATTGGGGATTTCTCTTCACTCACAGTGAGTTATCTTCTGATCCACAGTTTAGTCAAACAAACAGATAAACTGTTATAGCCCTTTTTAACTATCCATCCTGCAGCACTAAATGTATAAGCTGCTTACTATATCAATAATTCAGGCTGATCCATCATTATGTTTATTCCACCATTATTCCACACCCTAAATATCCATACCCATACATATTCTTCATAATTCTGCTTGTATAATTTAGAAAATTCAAGTAGTTTTTTTTGGAGTATTGTACACCTCTCTTGGGTCACAGTTTATACATCACTTTTAGTGGCCTGATGGGACTTGAGTCTAGTGACAACTGCCTCGGGGAAGACCATTACCTTCTCAGGCAACCAGGGTTAATATTTTCAGATAGATGTGTAAAGACTGATACCACTGTGGATTGGGGTGCTGCTACTACTTGAGATAGAGATGTCACTGCCAATGGGATTAAGGAGACCAGTTCCACTGACCTAGAAGACTCATTAGAATTTACAGTCTTAATGTCTTCAACTTCACCAGATCATCCCACACATCCCTATTGCACAGTACAGAATTCCTTTCTCAATCAATGTCCTAACTTTAACAGTAGACACCCCATGAGACTTTAAGTTTAACTTGCATTGAAATTCAGCTAATCGCAGTTGATTTTGTGCAACTTCATCTTCACAGGAGATGAGTCTGTCTCTCAGGGCACACGTAGAAGCTCTTAGGTAATACATGCAACTCTTGAGCTGATATTTCCAATCTCTGATCTTATCCTTTTCTTTCACTGCTTCATTCAGCAATGCAAAGTGGGATCAAACAATGTTATTATATTTCTTAGTTTTCTAAAACTGTTTGAGAGTATCATAAACAGAGTTACTTAGCTTCTTGCTTCTTATAAGAGGTTGATTAGGAATATACAACAAAATATATTGTGTATCTCTAAATACAGATTTCACCATGGACTATCAGTGCCCTGTTTAATATTAAAAATAGAGTCATCAAGCATCCTTTAATCTAATAAGATTAGAAAGCAAATTCCTGGAAACCCAGAAGAATTTCAAGAAACATATCCACAAAATTCTTAACCATTAAGATATATTTATGTATGTGTGTATATATGTATATATAAATATAGATAGTAAGATAGATAGGGAATTAGATAGATTTAAGAGGAGATTTATTATTGGAATTGGCTCAAGCATTTAGGGAAGCTCAGAAATCCCACAATCTGCCATTTGCAATCTGGAGAACTAGGAAAGCTGGAGGAATCATTCCATCTAAGTCCAAAAGCTCGAGAACCAGGGGGCTACTTATGTAGACCCAGAGTACAAAGGACCAAGAACCAGGAGCATTAACATCCAATGGCAGGAAAGATGCACATCCTAGCTCTAGGAGAGGAGAAAAAAATGTCCTTTTTGTCGTTGCTGTTGTTTTTGTTCTATTGGTGACATCTATTTGGGTTGGACGATGCCTGCCCACATTGGTGAGGATAAATCTCTTTAATCGAATGCCGCTCTCTTCCTGAAACACCCTCACATACAAACTCAGATATGTTTATCAGCTATCTAAAGTTTCTTTAGCCTAAGTTAACACAAAATTAACCATTACATTGTTCATAGAAATTTTTCAATATCCTCATTGTCTAGTTGTTATGTTAAAATGTTATATGTCATGGAAAGGATTAATTTTCTTTATTCAATGAACTCTCATCAGAACTCAAATCATGATCATTTTAAGTCACTTGTCATTTTCAGACAGTTACTGTTTTACTTTGATTATATTCTGAAAGTATTGACAATCAGCAACAAGCAGGAGAACTCCATGATTGCTTCACTTCAATAACTTTGAGATCTTGTTTCTGGCATGACTAAGAATTTCCATAATGAACTAGAATGTAATGAATTATAAAGCTGTTAAGCCAAAGTTAAGCAGAGCAAGAATTAATTGTAATTGATGTAATGAACTGATGAGAATAATTTTCAAATGATTTTTGGTTTGAAACATTTTCTTAAATGTTTTGTTTTCTAGATTTAAAGAAATCTTTTTCTCTTATACATAGGTGTAACTTTTAGCAATTTGGTAAAGGATATATTTCTAAACAGAGATGCAATAATTCATTTTTCTCCCAAACTCATCGCTCCAGAATTTTTTAAAATGTTAGTGAGCATTCTCATATTTATGAAAACATAGTTATTAATATAAGTTCAAAAATAATCTGTTCTATTTTTAACATGACACAATTGAAAGCATTGTATATATAACCAAGGCTTTGATTGGAGTATAATGCTTGAGACTGATGTACATGAAATCAAATTTGACCAGACATTTAAGGAAATAGGGTTGACGTTAAGGAACCAATGGTTATAAAATTCCCCAGGAAAAATTGGCCTGTATCTGGCTTATTGGGTTCCCCAGCTCAATGTAAGAAATTTCACTTTGTGGCAGGCCCTAGAATGTCAGGATATTTTGGAAACCTCAAAAAAAGTGGAATTCACCCAAACCTATAGTTATTGCTGGAAAAAAATCTGGTGGCAAATTCTTGAGTTGAACTCCAACCTCAAGACATTTTGGAAAGTCCAATCTGAGATTTCTGATAAAAAGTTCAGCAAAGCAAACTCAAAAGAACTACGTGGTTAGTGACAAATTTTGTGGCACTAGTGAAAATAATAAAGCCATGTTTTATGAGACTAGATGTATTTTGTAAACAAATTAGTCTTATTTAAATTATCTCTGTTGGAAATGTTGGTACAGTACAGAGGCAAAACTATGGGTCAGAGAAAAACAAAAATACACTTCTGTGGGTTCCATCTTGCACATTTTGCCAGTCACTGGAAAATCCTCAATTCTTCTAGCTTTTTCCAGTGTCTGGCTACAACTCTCTAAACTAACATTTTAAATTTTTCTCCTTTCTGACATGGAATCATTGAGAAATAAATGTCACTAATCCCAAAGTTCTGCAAGATAAACCTAGATGATATGATAAAAATAAAATTAAGGAAATCACCACAACAGACCATGTGTCAGTAACTTTCAGCTCTTCTGCCCAACTGGCTACTCAGAAGTTCATTACACCCCCAATGCCGTCACCACAGACATTCAGATTTCAAACCAGGAAATCAATTGAATGTCACTGATGTCCTCACTCCATTATCTAAGAATTCTTTGAGCAACTAGACAGTTTTCCTGGCTGTGCTCCAAAAAATGTGTTTTCAACATTAATCTATTTGTTTCTTACTTTTATAGAAAATTCCCCCTCATTAAATGCCTGATGTTGAGTACCATCTAGCAACTATTCTCTCTATTATCAAATATTAAGAGATAATTCAGCAGATCCTTAATGATTAAAAGATAACTGAAAAAGAAATTTGGAATCTGTGAATACTGATGGAGTTAAGAGAGTGGATCCAGGGAGAGGACCACTGTTGGCTGCATGGATACAACAGAGGGTATGGGAGTGAGGGGCTCCACAGCCAGGAATGCCCCAGAGGAAGCATGGTCTGTCTAGGAAATGAGGTGCCATTGTTGAGAAGCACACAAGGGTTGGGGTCACCACTGCCCCCAAACACCATCCCCTGTCTCCATGGGCAATGGAAGGGACTCTGACCAGAGTGAGCACACCCCACTCTGCTGCTACTGCCTGCCAGTCTCCACCACCACAGGCATTTCTTGCAAACAACAGTTGGGGCCGCTGTACCCTTCCCTGGCCTGAGTGTCCACTTGGAGTCAAGTATCCATCTCGACACAAAGACCTGGCTCCACCCAACTGCCAGCAGGCTCCAGTGCTAGACACCACATGCCAAACAACCAGCAAGACAGGAACACAGCCTCATCCATCAGCAGACAGGCTGACTAAAGTTGTACTAAGCTCACAGACACTGCAAAGCACACCATTTGACATGGCCCTGCCCATCAGAGTGAGAAGATTCAGCTCCACCAACCAGAGCACAGGGGCCAGTCTCTCCCACCAGGAAACCTACACAAGCCCCTGGACCAACCTCACGCACCAGGGGGCAGGCAACAGAAGCAAGGGAATTACAAACCTGCAGCAAGCGGAAAGGAGACCCCAAACACAGTAAGTTAGACAAAATGAGATGACAGAGATATATGTTCCAGACAAAGGAGCAAGATAAAAACCCATAAAAGCAAATAAATGAAGAGGAAATGGGCAATCTACCTGAAAAAGAATTCAGAGTAATCATAGTAAAGATGATCTAAGTTCTCAGAAATAGAATGAAGGCATGGATCAAGAAGATACAAGAAATGTTAAGCAAGGAACTAGAAGAACTAAAAAACAAGCAATCAGTGATGAACAGCACAAAAATTGAAATGAAAAATACACTAGAAGGAATCAATAGCAGGATAACTGAGGAAGAAGAACAGACAAGTAAGATGGAAGATAGAATGATGGAAATAAATGCCACAGTGAAGAATAAAGATAAAAGAATGAAAAGAAATGAGAAAAGTCTCAGAGACCTCTGGGACAACATTAAAAGCACCAACATTTGACTGAAATGGGTTCCAGAAGAAGAATAAAAAGAGAAAGTGCCTGAAAAAATATTTGAAGAGATTATAGTCAAAGATATCCTTAACATGGGAAAGGAAATAGTCACCCAAGTCCAGGAAGTGCAGAGAGTCCCATACAGGATAACCCCAAGGAGAAACATGCCACAACACATATTAATCAAACTAAAAAAGAATTAAGGTAAAAGAAAAAATATTAAAAGCAGCAAGGGAAAAGCAACAAATAACATACAAGGGAGTGCCCATAAGGTTATCAGTGGATTTTCAGCAGAAACCCTGCAGGTCAGAAGGGAGTAGCAGGATATGTTAAAAGTGATGAAATGGAAAAACCTACAACCAAGATAACTCTACTCAGCAAGGATCTCATTCAGAATCAACAGAGAAATCAAAAGCTTTACAGACAAGAAAAAGCTAAGAGAATTCAGCACCACCAAACCAGCTTTGCAACAAATGCTAAAGGAACTTCTCTAGGTGGAAAACACAAGGGAAGAAAAACACCTGCAAACACAAACCTAAAACGATTAATAAAATGGTAATAGGAACATATAAATCAATAATTACCATAAGTTAAATGGATTAAATGCTCCAGCCAAATGAAACAGACTTGCTGAATGGATTAAAACAAAACAAAACAAAACAAAATACCCATATATAAACTGTCTACAAGAGACCCACTTCAAAACTAGGGACATATACTGACTGAAAGTGAGGGGATGGAAAAAGATATTCCATGCAAGTTGAAATTAAAAGAAAGCTGGGGGGATTTCCCTGGTGACACAGTGGTTAAGAATCTGCCTGCCAATGCAGGGCACAAGGGTTGGAGCCCTGGTCCAGGAAGATACCACATGCCACAGAGCAACTATGCGTGTGCACCACAACTACTGAGGCTGCACTCTAGAGCCTGTGAGCCACAACTACTGAAGCCTGTGCATTTAGAGCCTGTGCACTGCAAGAAGAGAAGCCACCACAATGAGACACCTGCGCACTGCAACAAAGAGTAGCCCCCACTCGCCACAACTGGAGAAACCTCTCATGCATCAACAAAGACCCAACACAGCCAAAATTTTTTTAATAAATTAATTAATTAAAAAAAGAAAGCTGGAGAAGTAATACTCATATCAGGCAATATAGACTTTAAAATAAAGACAATTAAAAGAGACAAGGAAGGACACTACATAATGATCAAGGGATCAATCTGAGAAGAAGATATAAAATTGTAAATATATATGTACCCAACATAGGAGCACTTCATTAACACCCACTTACACCAATTGACAGATCATCAGACCGAAAATTAATAAGGAAACACAAGCCTTAAATGACACATTAGATCAGATACACCTAATTGGCATTAATAGGACATTCCATCCAAAAGCAGAAAAATACACTTTCTTCTCAAGCGCACATGGAAATTCTCCAGGATAGATCACATCTTGGGTCAAAAATCAATCCTCAGTAAATTTAAGAAAATTGAAATCAGATCAAGCATCTTTTCCAACTGCAACACTATGAGATTGGAGATCAATTACAGGAAAAAAAACTGTAAAAATCACAAACATATGGAGGCTGAAAAATATGCTATTAAATAATCAGGATGTCACTGAAGAAATAAAAAAGGAAATTAACAAATACCTAGAGAAAAATGATAATGAAAACATGATGATCCAAACTCTATGGGATACAGCAAAAGCAGTTTTAAGAGAGAAGTTTATAGCAATACAATCCTACCTCAAGAAACAAGAAACATCTCAAATAAACAACCTAGTCTTACACCTAAAGCTGCTAGAGAAAGAAGAGCAACAACAAAAACAAAAAAAAACCCCAAAGTTAGTAAAAGGAAAGAAATCATAAACAGCAGAGCAGAAATAAATGAAATAGAAATGAAGGAAACAATAGCAAAGATCAATGAAACTAAAAGCTGGTTCTTTGAGAAGATAAACAAAATTGATCAACCTTTAGACACAGTCATCAAGAAAAGAGTGAGAGTACTCAAATTAACTAAAATTAGAAATAAAGGAGAAGTTACAACAGACACAACAGAAATACAAAGGATCATAAAAGACTACTAAAAGCAGCTATATGCCAATAAAAGGCACAACCTGGAAGAAATGGACAAATTCTTAGAAAAGTACAACCTTCCAAGAATGAACCAGGAAGAAATAGAAACTATGAACAGACCAATCACAAGTACTGAAATTGAAACTGATTAAAAATCTTTGAACAAACAAAAGTCCAGGACCAGATGGCTTCACAGGTGAATTCTATCAAATATTTAGAGAAGAGCTAACACCTATCCTTCTCAAACTCTTGCAAAAATTTGCAGAGGATGGAAAACTCCCAAACTCATTCAATGAGGTCACCATCACCCTGATACCAAAACCAGACTAAGAAACCACACAAAAAAGAAAATTACAAGACAGTATCACTGATGAATATAGATGCAAAAATCCTCAATAAAATACTAGCAAACCAAATCCAACAATACATTAAAAGGATCATACAACATGATCAACTGGGATTTATCCCAGGGATGAAAGGAATCTTCAATATACACAAATCAATCAGTGTGATACACCACGTTAACAAATGGAAGAATGAAAACCATATGATCATCTCAATAGATGCAGAAAATTCTTCTGACAAAATTCAACACCAATTTATGATAAAAAAAAAAAAACTCTCCAGAAAGTGGGCATAGAGGGAAACTACATCAACATAATAAAGGCCATATATGACAAACCACAGCAAACATCATTCTCAGTGGTGAAAAACTGAAAGCATTTCCTCTAAGATCAGGAAGAAGACAAGGATGTCCACTCTTGCCACTATTATTCAACATAGTTTTGGAAGTCCTAGCCATGGCAATCAGAGAAGAAAAAGAAGTAAAAGGAATCCAACTTGGAATAGAAGAAGTAAAACTGTCACTATCTGCACATAACATGATACTATACATAGAAAACCCTAAAGATACTACTAGAAAACTACTAGAGCTCATCTATGAACTCAGTAAAGTTGCAGGATACAAAATTAATACATGAAAATCTCTCGCATTTGTATATACTGACAACAAAATATCAGAAAGAAAAATAAGGAAAAAGTCCCATTTACCATTGCAACAAAAAGAATAAAATACCCAGGAATAAAGCTACCTAAGGAAGCAAAAGAACTGTACACAGAAAAGTATAAGATATTGATGAAAGAAATCAAAGATGACACAAACAGACGGAGAGATATACCATATTCTTGAATTGGAAGAATCAATATTGTGGAAATGACTATACTCCCCAAAGTAATCTACAGATTCAACACAATCTCTATCAAATTACCAATGGCATTATCCACAGAATTAGAAAAAATATTTTTACAATTTATTTGGAAACACAAAAGCTCTCAAATAGCCAAAGCAATCTTGGGGGGAAAAAAAAGAGGTGGAGAAATCAGGCTCCCTAACTTCAGACTATACTACAAAGCTACAGTAATCAAGAGAGTATGGTACGAGCACAAAAACAAAAATATAAATCAATGGAAGAGGATAGAAAGCCCAGAGATAAACCCACACACCTATGGTCACTTAATCTATGACAAAGGAGGCAAGAATACACAATGGAGAAAAGACAATCTCTTCAATAATTGTTGTATGGAAAACTAGACAGCTACGTGTAAAAGAATGAAATTAGAACACTCTGTAACATCATACACAAAATTAAAGTCAAAATGGATTAAAAACCTAAATGTAAGGCCAGACACTATAAAATTCTTAGAGGAAAACAGGCAAAACACACTTTGACCTAAATGACAGCAAGATCTTTTGTGATCTACCTCCTAAAATAATGAAAATAAAAACAAAAATAAACAAATGAGACCTAATTAAACTTAAAAGCTTTTGCACAGTAAAGGAAACAATAAACAAGATGAAAAGACAACCCTCAGAATGGGAGAAAATATTTGCCAATGAAGAAACTGACAAGAGATTAATATCCAAAATATACAAACAGCTCATGCAACTCAATATCAAAGAAAACAAAAACCTAATCCAAAAATAAGCACAAAGTCTAAATAGATATTTCTCGAAGGAAGACATACAGATGGCCAACATAAACATGAAAAGATGCTCAACATCACTAATCATCAGAGAAATGCAAAACAAAACTACAATGAGGTATCACCTGACACCAGTTAGAATGGCCATCATCAAAAAATCTACAAACAATAAATGCTGGAGATGGTGTGGAGAAAATGGAACCCTCTTACACTGTTAGCGGGAATGTAAATTGATACAACCACTATGGAGAAAAGTATGGAGTTTCCTTTAAAAACTAAAAATTGTATTACCACGTGACCCAGCAATCCCACTCCTGGACATATACCCAGAGAAAACCATAATTCAGAAAGACACATGCACCCCAATATTCATTGCAGCACTATTTACAATAGCCAGTACCTGGAAGCAACCTACGTGTCCATCAAAAGAGGAATGGATAAAGAAAGTGTGGTACATATATTCAGTGGAATATTGCTCAGCCATAAGAATGAAAAAAACTCATGTTATTTTCAGAGACATGGATGTACCGAGAGACTGTCGTACAGAGTGAAATGAAGTAAGTCAGAAAGAGGAAAATATTGTATATTAACGCATGTGTGTGGAATCTAGATAATGGTATAGATGACCTTACATGCAAAGCAGAAATGGAGACATAAACATAGAGAACAAACGTATGGATATCAAGAGGGAAAGGGTGCATGTGTGGGTTGAATTGGGAGATTGGGATTGACATATATACACTACTATGTATAAAATAGATTACTAATGAGAACCTACTGTATAGCATAGGGAACTACTTGGTGCTCTGTGGTGACCTAAATGTGAAGGAAATCTAAAAAAGAAGGGATATATATATATATATACCTTATATCCCATATATATATGGCTGATTCACTTTGCTGTACAGCAGAAACTGACACAGCAGCGTAAAGCAGCTATACTCCAATAAAAAAAAAATACAGATTGAACTCTGTATTCAATGCAGTAAATCTTCCTTAGAATGTCCTTGGATTCTTTAAATGTATATTCTAAGTAAGGCATGCCATGTATTAGTAATCAGATAATAACAGGAAATATTTGTTCTTATTTATTCTTTCATAACCATTCTTTGATGTATAGAAAGTGATGGTTAAACTATATGGGGAGTCCATTTATTTGTTATGGATCATTTCAGTGGTCATTAGGATGTCTTAAATTAATACACCTATATCTATTTACTGGTATTTCAGTATAAAACTCACATGATGTGTATCCTTATTATAAACATTGTCTGGCCTCACATATGAAAGAGAAAATGTGCCAGGTATCCTGTACCCCAACTTCCTAACTTTCTAATCCACTTAATGTGTTGTTGTAACAATCTCTTTGGAGACCGCATGCTCCCTCAGGTCTGGATCTTTGTATTGTTTAACTCTGAATGCACAAAGCTACATATGATAGATGTGTAATAAGTCATTAATAAATATTTGTGTAAAGGATCTTCCTAAATAAATATATTTTGTTGCTATAAGAAACAAACATGTTAATTTTTTAAAAAGTAACTGAAACAAATTTGAATTAAATTTTCAAAGGAAAGAAGAATGTCTCTTTTTTTTGTTGAATTAAATGGGACCTGACCAAGAGTCTCTGCCTGATCAAGTCTTAATCAGGCTCCTGATAATTCTTTCAGGCCCATTTGTGAATTTTCTTGTAAAATCCTTATCAAGAACTCTGTTAAGTCAAGTTAGCAAGAGTCCCTCATCCTCCATTCTGATCACCCTCTCTATATAATAGAGTTTCTCATACTCCACAATTCATGAGGTAATATCTGATCAACCTGGCCTGTCTTCAGCAATACTGTGAAATTTATATAGCCAGAATTCCTGTTACCCTTCATGTTTCTACTTAGTATTGTAACATTACTGACCCCCACCAGGCTTCTTGATTATAAATTCCCACTTATCAATGATGTGTTTGTACTTGAGCAAGATTCTATACTGAGGTCTCTTTTCCCTATAACAGTAGTCTTAAATAAATTTGGTTTTCAACTTCATTTTAAGTATGGTTTCTCTTTGACAGTACATATAACATATCACCCCAGACAATAAAATAACTCTTTACTTTGCCTTTTGATTCAAATGTATGAGGATACCACTGTGGCAAAGTGGCAGTCTTAACCAACAGTTCATGCAAATAATTGTTTTGTCTCCTGGTGGAAGCATTTCTTCCTCTGAATCAAAGATATAGGTCATCAGAGCATAAAGTCACAGAAACAGGAAGCAAAACTATTGCTAGCAGGTACTAGGGAATATTTTGAGTGGTGCCCCTTGTAGCTCCACTCCTTGATGTCAGAAGATGTGAATCCTGGCAATTAAAAAAAAACAACCAGATATATTGGATGTTGATTCAGAAAATATACAGCCTCCTGGAGAAAATTCCCAAAGCTCCGTAACATATTGCCACCTAGCTGGCACCATAACTCAGTTTTCAATATGTCCTTCCACCATTCTATCAAGCCAGATGTTTCAAGATGGTAGGAAACATAGTGAGACCAGTAAATTACTTGAGCATGGGACAACTGTACTTCTTTTCCTGTGAAATGAGGTCCTTAGCCCCAAGGAATGCTGTGTGGAATACCATGACAGTGGATAAAGCATTCTAAAACACCATGGGTGTTAGTTTTGGTAGAAGCATTGCTTGCATGTAAGACAAATCAGTATGCAGAGTAAATGTGTATCCCAGAAAGGACAAAATGCTATTACTTTCATTATGGAAGTAGTCCAGTGTAATCAACCTGTCACCAGGTAGCTGGTTAAACACCCTGGGTAAAGGTGCCATATCAGAAACTGCTACTCTTCACTGCTGGCAGATTGAACACTTCACCTTGTTGAGTGAAAGTCCATATTTCTGAGCCCATGCAAAATCTCCATTACTGCACAATGGCTATCTTTTTCACAAGGCCTTTAGGCAGTGACAGTCAGAAAGAGGCTGACATATCTGCAGAACATATGATTCTATGCACTTGATTATTGAAATCCCCCTCTCTGTCATCACCCTTTATTGAGCATTCACATGGGCACAAATATATTCATGATTTTTTTAACCCAATGAGAGGGGTAGGTATATCGACTTGCCTCTTCCCCAAAGTGAATTGTCACCAATTCTCCAACCATGTTCCCCTCAAGTCCCTTGCCATCAATCCAAAGCATTGACCACATTCCATGAATAAACATATAATTCCATGCTGGTCATTTATTCTTCCAAGCAATTAAAAAAATCAGGTGCATTTTATAAATTTCAGTTCACTGACATGATTTCCCTTCATTACAGTCCCTTAAGGGGTATAGTGCTTCAGCTCTCTACCCTCAGTGGTGACTGCATATAATCCAGAACCATTTGTACACCAGGCTAACTTTTTTCTTCCTCTTTCAATTGATCTTAAAGAGCTCCCCTTAAGACTATAGATACGGGCTTGGAGTGAGAAGGCAATGTAGCAGGAATAAACTGTAGGCATTTCTGACATTTTTTATGTAACCTATTTGTGCCTTTAGGGCCTGACCATATGCAATCATGTATACATCACTTCTGATTTATAATGGGGTATTAATGTGCACTCCCATCTTTAAGGCTTGGTAGGTCAGAAAATATGCAGCTCATGATTAGCAGCTCATGTAACATGATAACTTGGTAACCGATGGTCAAGCATTCAATATCTGCTAAGACCCAGTGGCTGACTAAGATTTGTTTTCAAAGAGAGAGTAGTTATCTGCAAATAATAGCAAGCCTTGCTCCAAAATCCTAAATTTGTGATTCAACTATAGGGTCTTCCAAGGTTCCAAACAGCACTTCTATCTGTCAATAAAATTTCAGAAATCATAGGGGTTTGAAATACACAGCCCAGGTGACAGAGCAGCTTGAACCACAGCCTGGACTTGTTGCAGAGCCTTCTCTCTTTCTGGGCCTCACTCAAACCTAGCAAATTTTCAAGTTACTCCATAAAAAAACCAGGATAATGCACACAGATGAGGAATATGTTGCTTCCAAAATCCAAAGAAGTACAACAGGTGTTGTCTCTCTCTGTCTGCACAAGGGGCCAGATGTAACAATTAATTGTTCACTTTGAAAGGGATATATGGAAATACCCCACACCTAGGACCCTAGAAATTTCTCTTAGGTAGAACAGCATTGAACTTCAGTTTAATTTGTTTCTCACCCTCACATGCAAATGTCTTACTTAAAAGTCCAGGATAGTTGCTATTCTCACTCACTAGGTTCATTCAGCGTGATGTCAACCATATAATGGACCAGTATAATATCTCATGAAAGGAAAAGGTGATCAAACTCTCTGAAAACTAAATTTTGACATAGGGCTGGAGAGTTGATACACCCTGAATGTAGGGCAGTAAAGGTGTATTGCTAGTCTCGCCACCTGAAAGAAACTGCTTCTGGTGGGCCTACATGCAGGTATGGATAAAAAGGCATGTCTCAGATCAATAGCTTCTTACTGAATAGTAGAGGATGTGTGAATTTTCACAAACACTGAAATCACATCTAGTATAACAACTAAAGTATGTCTACTGGTCAAGATCTTCTTAATCCACTGCTATTCTGCAATATACATATACATCTGCACAGGCCAAATAGAAGAGTTTGGGGAGATAAAGGGGGAATCATCTTTCAAGTCATTGATGGTGATCCAAATTTTGTGATTTCTCCAGGAATGCAGTATTGGCTTTGATTAACGTTAGTAGATAAAGTCAGTTAAAATTGTTTCTATATGGCACTTTACATCATAACAGCCATCATTCCACAGATTAGGGACCAAATTAAGGGATTCTGCCAGCTTCTACATATCACTTTTGCTCTAATGAATTCCATATCTGGGAAATAACCACAGGATGGGCTAGGAGAACCTCCGGGTTCATTGTATATGGACATTGCTTAAACTTAATTGATTGTCTGAGCTCCCCAAGTCCCCTCCTCTGACAGGAAGGACATGGTGTTTGTTTTGAGTCTCCTGGAAACAATGTCATATCAGAGCCAGTGCCTAAGTAATCCCTGAAATATGTGATTATATCCTTTACCTCAATGCACTATTACCCTGGTAAAAGCCCATAGGTCTCATTGGATAAAGCTAACAAAAAGATTAGCACTATAATTTTTGTCAGTGACATGGGGGCTTCCTTCAAGGGGACATGGTCAACCCTTCATTCAAGGGGTTCTGGGTCTGTAAGCTTGCTCAAGTCAGGGAATTGATTAAGGGCCTGTGGCTCTGTAGTTTTATAATTCAAACTAGACTTTTTTTCACTTGACCTAGAACTTTTCCTCCTATACATATATAGTAAGATGTTAGATTTTCTATCTCTTTCTAGGAAAAAAATGGCATGAGTCTCTGCCTGTCACAATATTCTGAGTGTTGCTTCATATCTGTTATCCATTACAGTAACTACACCTACATTGTCTTTAGTGTTTGAGCTACACCACCTGGGATCCAATTACTTCAACTGCATTTGATTTCCAATTAAGTGTCCGTGATTCCCACTGTAAGTTCTGGTCTACAGAGAAGAGAAATAATAAAGCTTATCAAAGAAACAAGGCTGCTCTTTCAAATGTATTTATTGATGTATTGGTGAAAGGTTGTTTTCTGGACCCTCCCAGTGTGAATAAGTAAGTCTTAAATGACAAATACACTCCAACATTCCAGTGTCCTTAAGCTTTTGAGTATCTTCCTCCACATTAAACCAAGAGATTGGATGTGTCCATTTAATAATTGTTAGCCAAATTTTATGTATATTTTAATTAACCACCTCAGCAAACTGTTAGAGCCCTTTTCAAGGAACTGAGTTGCAACATTAAATGCTGAATTTTTGCCTCATGGGCCCAAATCAATAAACTTAGCTGATCCAATTTTATGTTTCTTCCATCATTATCCCACACTCTTAATATACATTCCAACAGCACATTAAAAGGATCATACACCATGATCAAGTGGAATTTATCCAAGGGATACAAGGATTCTTTAATATACGCATATCAACCAAGGTGATGCACTATATTAACAAATTGAAGAATAAAAACCATATGATCATCTCAAGAGATGCAGAAAAAGCTTTTGATGAAATTCAACACTGATTTATGATAAATACTCTCCAGGGTGTGGACATAGAGGGAACTTACCTCAACATAATAAAGGCCATATATGACAAACCCACAGCAAACATCATTCTCAATGGTGAAAAACTGAACACATTTCCTCTAACATCAGGAAGAAGACAAGGATGTCCACTCTCACCACTATTACTCAATATAATTTTGGAAGTCCTAGCCATGGCAATCAGAGAAGAAAAAGAAATTAAATGAGTACAAATTTTAAAAGAAGAAGTAAAATTGTCACTGTTTGTAGATGACATGAAACTATACATAGAGAATCCTAAAGATGCTACCAGAAAACTACTAGAGCTAATCAATGAATTTGGTAAATTTGCTGGATACAAAATTGATGCACAGAAATCTCTTGCATTCCTATACACTAATGATGAAAACTCTGAAAGTGAAATTAAGGAAATACTCCCATTTACCATTGCAACAAAAAGAATAAAATACCTAGGAATAAGGGAGACAAAAGACCTGTATGCAGAAAACTATAAGATGCTGTTGAAAGAAACTAAACATGATACCAACAGATGGAGAGATATACCATGTTCTTGGAATGGAAGGATCAATATTGTGAATATGACTATACACCTAAAGCAATCTACAGATTCAATGCAATCCCTATCAAATTACCAATGGCATTTTTTAAAGAACTAGAACAAAAAATCTTAAAATATTTATGGAGACACAAAAGACCCCAAATTGCCAAAGCAGTCTTCAGGGGAAAAAAAGGGCTGGAGAAATCAGACTCCCTGACCTCAGAGTATACTACAAAGCTACAGTAATCAAGACCATATGGTACTGGCACAAAATCAGAAATAGAGATCAATGAAACAGGATAGAAATTCCAGAGATAAACCCATACACCTATGGTCAACTAATCTATGACAAAGGAGGCAAGGATATACAATGGAGAAAAGACAGTCTCTTCAATAAGTGGTGCTGGGAAAACTGGACAGCTACATGTAAAAGAATGAAATTAGAACACTCTTTAATGTCATACTTAAAAATAAACTCAAAATGGATTAGAAACCCAAATGTAAGATCGGACATCATAAAACTCCTAAAGGAAAACATAGGAAGAACACTCTTTGACATAAATCACAGCAAGATCTTTTTTGATCCACCTCCTAGAGTAATGGAAATAAAAACAAAAGTAAAAAAATGGGACCTAATGAAACTGAAAAGCTTTTGCAAAGCAAAGGAAACTACAAACAGGATGAAAAGACAACCCTCAGAACTGGAAAAAAAATATTTGCAAACAAATCAATGGACAAAGGATTAATCCCCAAAATATATAAACAGCTCATGCACCTCAATACTAAGAAAGCAAACAACTCATTCCAAAAATGGGCAGAAGACCTAAATAGACATTTCTCCAAAGAAGACATACAGATGGCCAAGAAGCACATGAAAAGCTGCTCAACATCACTAATTATTAGAGAAATGCAAATCAAAACTACAAAGAGGTATCACCTCACACCAGTTAGAATGGGCATCATCAGAAAATGTACAAACAACAAATGCTGGAGAGGGTGTGGAGAAAAGGGAGTCTTCTTGCACTGTTGGTAAGAATGTAAATTGTTACAGGCACTATGGAGAACAGTATGGAGGTTCCTTAAAAACCTAAAAATAGAATTACCATATGACACAGCAATCCCACTACTGGGTATATACCCAGAGAAAACCATAATTCAAAAAGACACATGCAACCCAATGTTCATTGCAGCACTAGTTACAATAGCCAAGTCATGAAAGCAACCTAGATGCCCATCAACAGATGAATGGATAAAGAAGTTATGGTACCTATATACAATGGAATATTACTCAGCCATAAAAAGGAACGAAATTGGGTCATTTGTAGAGACGTGGATGAATCTAGAGACTGTCATACAGAGTGAAGTAAGTCATAAAGAGAAAACCAAATATCACATATTAACGCATATATGTGGAACCTAGAAAAATGGTACAGATGAACCAGTTTGCAGGGCAGAAATTGAGACACAGATGTAGAGAACAAATGTATGGACATCAAGGGGGGAAAGCAGCAGGGGGTGGGGGTGATGGTGTGATGAATTAGGAGATTGGGATTGACATGTATACACTGATGTGTGTAAAATGGATGAGTAATAAGAACCTGCTATATAAAAAAATAAATAAAATAAAATTCAAAAAGAAAGAGAAAAAGACAAATATTATATTTTTGACTTACATTAGAAATCTAAAAAAATAAAACAGATGAACAAACATAGCAAGACAACAGACTCAGAGAATGGACTGGTGGTTGTCAGGGGAGAGAGGGGTGTGTGGAGGGCCAAAATGGATAAAGGAGTAAAGGGGATTAAAACTAACAAACTACTAGGTTTTATAGAAAAATTAAAGGGATATAATATACAACAAAGGCAATATAACCAATATTTTATAATAAATTTATATGAAGTATAATCTATAAAAATATCAAATTATTCAGATGTACACCTGAAATTAATATAATATTTAAGTCAATTATACTTTAATAAAAAAATAAAAAGCTACAATGTTTGACCAACTATCTGAACTTCACATAACCCACTAAAGTTGACACATAAAACTAACCATCAAAATCCACCCCTCGTCACATTGATCCTACATGTATCACCTTCAACTATACTTAATCTTCAAATAATGAGGTCTTAATTGTGACTAACCTTGATTGAAGAATCCTGCATACCACCAAAAACACACTAACTTCTTTCCCAGAAGAGAATGTAAAATCCTTGAATGATGTTTACTAGTCTCCTTGATACCTCGTAAGAAATAGTATGATGAAAAATTAACAATAATTAAATACCATGATATAAAGTCAGTATGTCTTACATTACATTATAAGGGAAAAAAGAGAGGATAAAAAACAGAGGTATTCAAGTGTAAAATAGATAGATAGTGAGAAGCAGCCACATAGCACAGGGAGATCAGCTCCGTGCTTTGTGACCACCTAGAGGGGTGGGATATGGAGGATGGGAGGGAGACGCAAGAGGGAGGGGATATGGGGATATATGTATATGTATAGCTGATTCACTTTGTTATACAGCAGCAACTAACACAACAGTGTAAACAATTATACTCCAATAAAGATGTTAAAAAATGTATTTGTTAATATATGTATATATGCATTCAAATGTATTCAAAATAAGGAGGAAGCACTTATGACAATTCCAGCCCTCTTTTATAACTGGTTACATGGTATTAGGTGATATTTATAACTACAACCTGTTACTACCCTAAGATATTATCTTTGCTTGAGCAAGCATCTCAGCATGTCTTGGTTCTTTATCTTGCAATGTAACCCCAAAATTCATTCCTGAAGAGTCTGCACCATTACTAGTCTTGCATGGATTGGTTTGTGTAATTTTCCGTTGACCTTAATCACAGGGGATAATAATAAAAAGAAAAACCCTAGGGGATATCCTGTAATTCAGATATACTCTTCCTTGGTTTTATTGTTGATTATTTGTGCAATTTCCCTTTGGCAGTGACACAGATTCTTTGTTTCTCCAAATATTTGTCAGGCTCCTGAACATTCTCCAATGCCTATCTGTGCATTTCCTTGTAAAATCCTTAACAAGAACCAAGATTAGTCAGTTTATCAATGGTTTCTCATCCTCCTCGTCTGATCACCCTTGATATCTAATTAGGTTTTTCACCCTCCATCTTTAATCAAGTGATCTCTGATCCACTGGTAACTCTGTCAGGTCAGTTTGGCCAGAATACCCCTCAGCTCTCATGTTTGTTTTAGTACCCTTCAAACTAGTGAGTACCATCAGGATCCTTGGGTATAAATTACCATATGCCCATGCTGTATTTGGATTTAAACCTATTTCTATATTGAAATCTCTTTTCTGTCATTGCAATATTTGTGAAGCAAATCTGTTTCCCCCCACCTTTAAATTTTTGTTTTCTTTTTTTTTTGACAGTTATAATGCCACAAATTGGATATATCAGATTCTTCTTTTAGCCTAAGGGTCCTCACTGTGAACTCAGAACTTCAAAGTGTGTACCTTTGAAGCTGTTGTTTTCACTCCTGATGGATCAGGAATCCTTTGATGAGTCCAACTCCTAATATTGTTCCAGTCAAATGGTCCCTGAAGCTGGTATGGTCAGATTTTAATTTATAAGATTTTTGAGTATACTCTAGAAGATAGGTTGGAGTTTCAGACAACAAGAGACAGGTTGTAGTCCAGTGTTCCTCTCTAAGAAGCTGGATTACAGTCTTAGACAAGAATAAGATGTATTAGAATTCCATGTTTCTCTGTTCATAAGTGTATAATACCACTAATTAAGAGCATAGATGCTGTTTCTTTCAAGATGGCGGAGGAGTAGGAGGATGTGGAGTTCATCTCTCCCCACAAACACATCAAGAATACATCTACAAATGGAAAAATTCTCACAGATCACCTGCTGAACACTAGCAGGGACCTCGGACATCTAAACGGACAAGAAAGATCCCCACATAACTGGCTAGGATAAAAGAAAAAAGGGAAAAGGAAGAGGAGAGGAAGTAGAATGGGACCTGCAATCCTGGTGGGGAGCTAAAGGTGACGAGAAGTTCCCACATCTGGGGAAGCCTCCTCACTGGTGGGGAGATCAGCTGGGACAGAAGGGGAACCTCAGGGGCTTGGAGGAGAGCCCAGAAACTGATCTGTGGCAGGGAGGACAGAGTGAGACATACACAGATGGTCCATGCTACAGCCCTGTGTGCCCCAGCCTAAGACAGGTGTCCACCGGTATGGACAGGGGCTGGGTGCTCAAAAGAGGGGTTTTGAGAGCAGACCCAGGAAGGGGACTGCTATTGGCTGTGAGGAGACAGCCTGAGAGGATGGTAGTGAGGACCTCTGCAACTGAGAATGCTTGTGGAGGAAGCGCAGACCACCACAGAGGCAAAGTGTCATTGTTGAGTGACATTCAAAGGGGAGGGCTGCCATTGCAGCCTCTCTCCTCACGCACTGGCCCCTACTTCCATGGGCACTAGGGAAGTCTCCCACCAGAGCCAGATCACACACCGCTGCCAGCATCTCTTCCACACTCCCCCTTCCCCGCCTGGGTAACCTGTTCAGCCCGATCCTCCAGTCACCACATGACAGGCTCATGCATTCCAATTGTTACCCCAGCACACTCCCACCTGGATGGTTGCTTGCTCTGTTCACCACCCTGGCTCCTTCCTGCCTGATGGGCTCCTGTGTTCTGGCAAACTCTGGAGAATATTCCAGTGGAAGGAACACATGCAGAGTTGGGGCTGAAACCACAGCTGAGCCCCAGGGGCCATGTGACTAAGGAAGAAGAGTTTAAGTCTCTCTCACCAGCTGCACAAAATGCAGACTTACATCTCCATTGACAGCTTCCTAAATTCAGCAACTGCAAAACATCTGAAAGGACAAGTGCTCCTGCAGCTTGGATGGGTCTCGCTTTAGCAGCTGTGGGCTTTGTAGGCTATACACATGGTGGTGGGGCCAGGACAGAGTCTGAGCTGCCCCTATAGCTCCCACAGTGGGTCCAGGTGCACAACACTGCAGTGGGACCTGACCTCAGTGGATCTGCACTAGTGACCTAGTGAAAAAAACACCTGAGAACCACCAGGGCCAATTTCCAGCATACCTATAGTTAAGGTGGGACTGAGAGCAGTGCCAACAGCAGTGTATTTTGTAAGCCCACACAACAGGAAAAGAGGACAAAATGGAGCACATTCACAGGTGAACAGCTCCAGAGGAGGAATAGTCAGTGGTTTCTCACCCAGTGGGAGTGCTCCAATCCCACCTACCTCACACAGCAGGTTAGAAACACTGCTAAGAAACAGATCTGGGCCAGTACCATACTGTCTTGATTACTGTAGCTTTGTAGTATAGTCTGAAGTCTGGGAGCCTGATTCCTCCAGCTCCATTTTTCTTTCTCAAGATTGCTTTGGCTATTGGGGTCAGGAATAAATATGCAGACCTACTAGAGAATGGACTTGAGGACACGGGGTGGGGGGAGTGTAAGCTGGGACAAAGTGAGTGGTAGTGTATATATGGACATATATACATTACCATATGTAAAATAGATAGCTAGTGGGAAGCAGTTGCATAGCACAGGGAGATCAGCTCGTTGCTTTGTAAGCAGCTAGAAAGGTGGGATAGGGAGGGTGGGGGGAGGGAGGGAGATGCAAAAGAGAAGAGATATGGAGATATATGTATATGTATAACTGATTCACTTTGTTATAAAGCAGAAACTAACACACCATTGTAAAGCAATTGTACCCCAATTAAAATGTTAAAAAAAAGAGAAAAAAAAGAAGCAGATCTGAGGACATCTACTCCAACAACTATGGAGCACACCATGCTCCTGATAGTGCAGTGAAAACCACAGAGCAAAGGAGAGGCCCGGAACAATATCCAGGGAAGGCTCTGGTTACTACAACAACAACTAAACCCCCAATCAGGGGGAAAATGGTACAAGCCTCTGGACCAACCTCAACTACCAGGGACCAGACACCAGAAGCAAGAAGAAATACAATCCTGCAGCCTGTGGAAAGGAGACCACAAGCACAGTACTTTTGACAAAATGAAAAGACAAAGAAATATCTTGCAGATGAAGGAGCAAGATAAAAGCTTACAAGAAAAACTGAATGAAGAGGAGATAAGCAATCTACCTGAAAAAGAATTCAGAGTAATGATAGTAAATGTGATCCAAGATCTCAAAAAAGAATAGAGGCATGGATTAAGAGATACAAGAAAAGTTTAGCAAAGACATAGAAGAAAAAAAGAACAAACAAACAGAGATGAACAATACAACAACTGAAATAAAAAATATACTAGAAGGGATCAAAAGCAGAATACTGAGGCAGAAGAATGGATAAGTGATCTGGAGACAGAATGGTGGAAATCTCTGCCATGGAACAGAATAAATTAAAAAGAATGAAAAGAAATGAGGACAGTCTCAGAGATCTCTGGGACAACATTAAATGCACCCACATTCAAACTATAGGGGTCCCAGAAGAAGAAAAGAAATAGAAAGTGATTGAGAAAATATTTGAAGAGATTATAGCTGAAAACTTCCCTAACATGGGAAAATAAATAGTCATCCAAGTCAAGGAAGTGCAAAGAACCCCATACAGCATAAACCCAAGGAGGGACATGCCAAAACACATATTAATCAAACCAATAAAAATTAAGTACAAAGAAAATATATTAAAAGCAACAAATAACAAGGGAATCTCCATAAGGTTATCAGTTGATTTTTCAGCAGAAACTCTGCAGGCCAGAAGGGAGTGGAACTATATATTAAAAGGGATGAAAGGGGAAAACCTACAACCAAGAATACTCTACCCAGCAAGGCTTTCATTCAGATTTGATGGAGGAATTAAAAGCTTAACAGATAAGCAAAAGCTAAGAGAATTCAGCACCACCAAACCAGCCTTACAACAAATGCTGAAGGAACTTCCCTAGGCAGGAAACACAAGAGAAGAAAACAAGTGAGGAAAGGAAGAAAAAATATCTACAAAACAAAACCAAAACAATTAAGAAAATGGCAATAGGAACACACATATTGATAATTACCTTAAATGTAAATGAATTAAATGCTCCAACCAAAAGACATAGACAGGCTGAATGGATACAAAACAAGTGCAATGTACATGCTGTCTACAAGAGACCCACTTCAGACCTAGGAACACATACAGACAGAAAGTGAGCAGATGGAAAAAGATATTCCATGAGAATGGAAATCAAAGTAAAGCTGGAGTAGCAATTCTGATATCAGACAAAATAGAATTCAAAATAAAGACAGATACAAGAGACAAGGAAGGACACTACATAATAATCAAGGGATCATTCCAAGATATAAATTTGTAAATATATATGCATCCAATATAGGAGCACCTCAATATGTAAGTTAAATTAAAAGGGAAATCAACAGTAATACATTAATAGTGGGAGACTTTAACACCCTACTTACACCAATGGACAAGTCATCCAGACAGAAAATTAATAAAGAAACACAAGCATTAAATGACACATTAGACCAGATGGACTTAATTGATATTAATAGGATATTCCATACGATAGCATAAAAACATACTTTCTTTTCAAGTGCAAACAGAACGTTCTCCAGGATAGATCACATCTTGTGTCACAAATCAACCCTCAGTAAAATTAAGAAAAGTGCAGTTGTACCAAGCATCATTTCTGACTACAACACTATGAGATTAAAAATCAATTACAGGAGAGAAAAACTGTAAAATCCCAAACACATGGAGGATAAACAATATGCTACTAAATAACCAGAGGTCACTGAAGAAATTAAAGAGGAAATAAAAAAATACCTAGAGAGAAATGACAATGAAAACACAATAATCTGAACCCTATGGAATGCAGCAAAAGTAGTTCTAAGAGGTAAGTTGATAGCAATACAATCCTACCTCAAGAAACAAGAAAAGTCTCAAATAAACAAGCTGGCCTTATACCTAAAGCTACTAGAGAAAGAAGAACAAAAATTCCAAAGTTAGTAGAGGAAAGAAGTCATAAAGATCAGGGGAGAAATAAATGAAATAGAGACAAAGAAAACAAGAGCAAAGCTCAATGAAACTAAACGCTGGTTCTTTGGGAAGATAAAAAAAAACTGATAAAACTTTAGCCAGGCTCATTAAGAAAAAAAGAGAGAGGACTAATATCAATAAACTTAGAATGAAAAAGGAGAAGTTACAGTGGGCACCACAAAATACAAAGGATCATAAGAGACTACTACAAGCAACTCTACATTAATGAAATGGAAAACCTAGAAGAAATGGACAAATTTTAGAAAGGTACAACCTTCCAAGAGTGAACCAGGAAGACATACAAACTATTAACAGACCAATCACAAGTACTGAAGTTGAAACTGTGATCAAAAATCTTCCAACAAAACAAAGTCTAGGACCAGATGGCATTGCAGGTGAATTCTCTCAAAAAATTTAAGAAGAGTTTACACCTACCCCTCTTAAATTCTTCTAAAAAAATTGAAGAGGAAGGAACAATCCCAAGGTCATTCTATGAGGCCACCATCACCCTGATAACAAAACCAGACAACCAGACAAAGATATTACAAAAAAGAAAATTACAGGCCAATATCACTGTTGAACATAGACACAAAAATCCTCAACAAAATACTAGCAATCCAAATCCAACAACACATTAAGAGGATCATACACCGTGATCAAGTGGGATTTATCCGAGGGATGCAAGGATTTTTCAAAATACGTAAATCAATGTGATACAGCACAGCAACAAATTGAAGAATGAAAACTATATGACCATCTCAATAGTTGCAGAGAAATAATTTGACAAAATTCAACACCCATTTATGATAAAACTCTCCAGAAAGTAGTCATAGAGGAAACCTATCTCAACATAATAAAATGCCAAACCCAGAGCAAACATCATTCTCAATGGTGAAAAACTGAAAGCACTTCCTCTGAGATCAGGAAGAAGACAAGGATGTCCACTCTCACCACTATTATTCAACATAGTTTTGGAAGCTCTAGCCATGGCCATCAGAGGAGACAAAAAAAAAAAATAAATCCAAATTGGAAAAGAAGAAGTAAAACTGTCACTGTTTGTAGATGACATGACACTATACATAGAAAATCCTAAAAATGCCAACAGAGAACTACTGGAGCTCATTCATAAACTTGGTATTGTTGCAGGATACAAAATCAATACACAGAAATTTCTTCCCTTCCTGTACACTAGCAATGAAAGATCAGAAAGAGAAATCAAGGAAACAATTCCATTTACCATCTCATCAAAAAATGTAAAATACCTAGGAAGAAACCTACATAAGGAGGCAAAAGGCCTGTACTCAGAAAACTATAAGATACTGATGAAAGAAATAAAAGATGACACAAACAGATGGGGAACTTATATCATGTTTTAGGATTGGAAGAATCAATAAAATGAAAATGCCTATACTACCCAAGGCAATCAATGGATTCAATGCAATCCCTTTCAAATTACCAATGGTATTTTTCACAGAATTAGAACAAAAAATTTTACAATTTGTATGGAAACACAAAAAAACCCAAATAGCCAAAGAAATCTTGAGAAAGAAAAACTGAGCTGCAGGCATCTGGCTCCATGACTTCAGACTACACTACAAAGCTACAGTAATCAAAATAGTATGGTACTGGCACAGAAACAGAAATATAGATCAATAGAATAGGATTCAAAGTCCAGAGATAAACCCAGGCACCTATGGTCACCTAATCTATGACAAAGGAAACAAGAATACACAATAGAGGAAAGACAGTCTCTTCAATAAGTGGTGCTGGGAAAATTGGAGAGCTATATGAATGAAATTAGAATATTCTCTAACACCATACACAAAAATAAACTCAAAATGGTTTAAAGACCTAAATGTAAGACAGGTTTCCATCAAACTCTTAAAGGACAGCATAGGCAGAACACTCTCTGACATAAATAAATTGCAGCAAGATCTTTTTTGATCCACCTCCCAGAGTAAGGAAAATAAAAACAAAAATAAACAATTGGGGACTCATTAAACTTAAAGGCTTTTGCACAACAAAGGAAATTATAAACAGAACAAAAAGACAACCCTTAGAATAGTAGAAAATATTTGCAAATGAAGCAACTGACAAGGGGTTAATCTCCAAAATATACAGAGCTCATGCAGCTCAATATCAAAAAAAAAAAACAAACAACCCAATCAAAAAATAGGCAGAAGATCTAAATAGACATTTCTCCAAAGGAGACATACAGATGGTTTAAAAGCACATAGAAAGATGCTCAACATCACTATTAGAGAAATGCAAATCAAAACTACAATGATGTATCACCTCACTCTGGTCAGAATGGCCATTATCAAAAAAATCTATAAACAATAAATTCTAGAGAGGGTGTGGAGAAAAGGGAATCCTCTTACACTGTTGGTGAGAATGTAAACTGGTACAGCCACTTGGAGAACAGTATGGAGGTTCCTTGAGAAAACTGAAAAGAGGGTTACCAGATGATCTAGCAATCCCACTCCTGTACATATATACAGAGAAAACTATAATTTGGAAAGATACATGCACTCCAATGTTCCTTGCAACATTATTTACAGTAGCCAAGATGTGGAAGCAACCTGAAATGTCCATCTATGGATGAATGGATAAGAAGATGTGGTATATACATACAATGGAATATTACTTAGCCATAAAAATGATGAAATAATGCCATTTGCAGCAATATGGATGCACCTAGAGACTGTCATACTGAGTAATGTAAGTCAGAGAGAGAAAGTCAAATATAATATGATATCATTTATGTCTGGAATCCTAAAAATGTTACAAAGGAACTTAGCTACAAGACAGAAATAGAGTTACAGAAGTAACAAAAAACTTATGGTTACCAGGGGCTAAGTGGGGGAAGGATAAATTGAAAGATTGGGATTGATATATACACACTACTATATAAAATAGATAACTAATAAGGACCTACTATATAGCAAGGGAACTCTACTCAATATTCCATAATGGCTTATCTGGGGAAATAATCTAAAAAAGAGTGGATTTATGTATATATACAACTGATTCACTTTGCTGTACGCCTGAGACTAAGACAACATTGTAAATCAACTATACTCCAATAAAAATTAAAGAAAAATATCCTTCAGAATTCAAAAAAAGAGAGAGAGAGAACTTAGGAGCTTATCAGTGGACTGAAAACACTTTTCTTGAACCCTTGCTGACTCTATGCTCTATAAACTCTGTGTGCTATTTTTCATATTGGCATGATTTTTTTAAAGATAATTTAGAATACCAGTGGTCTTTTTGGAAAACATGACATTCTCAAATTTATTACTATAATTTTTTTCTTCTCACAATTGTTCTTCTCTTTCCTCTTTTTACTGAATCATTTTACATGACCGCCTTCAGACCCCTACCCCCTCCATCCCTGTGTCCACCCTGCCAGACACTTCCCATTTCATTTCAGCCCCTCAGCTCTCTATGTCACTAAAATTTTAGGCTCCTTACTTTCCACTGAGGTTTCTCAAGGGACAAATGTACCCCTAAAATTAACCACCTCAGTCTGACAATAGAAAAGGTGCTAGTTGGAAACAAAACTGGAAGATTATCAACTCACATGAGTTTAGAGACATCTAAACAGCTGCTAGATATCTCCTAAATCACTGACATATAATTTAGTCCACAGCATTAATCAGATTACATTAAAAAGCAAAAAAAATCTTAACTGTCTCTTCCACAAATATTTGCAATTAGGTAAACTTAACTTGTTCTGTTTGCCAGGATCATAATTAAAATACACACTACTATATACAAAATAGATAACTTATAAGAACCTGCCATATATCACAGGGAACTCTACTCAATACTCTGTAATGGTCTATATGGGAAAAGAATCTAAAAAAAGAAAAGAAAAGAGTGGATATATGTACAACTGATTCACTTTGTTATACACTTGAAACTAACACAACATTGTAAATCAACTATACTCTAATAAAAACTTTAAAATATATATATAAAGTGATGATAAACAAGTGAGTTTGCACTACTATTTCTTATTGAGTCAGCGCTAACATTTTAGAATGAAAGCTATAAGATCTCTGCATCTATCTGTAAGTTTATGCATGTTTCTATATATGTGCATGCATTTTATGTATATATGACATATTCTACTTCTGGGTGATAAAACTAAGTTAATTTATAAAACCACTTAAAGGAGTTCTATTCAAATTGGCTTAGAGAAAAAGATAATATCTGTAAACTATTTTTAAAACTCTCAGAAATATAGAAACAATTTGAATTTTTATGACATCACTTATATGTGGAATCTAAAATATAACACAAATGAACTTATCTATGAAACAGAAAAAGACTCACAGATATAGAGAACAGACTTGTGTTTGCCAATGGGGAGAAGGGGTTAAGGGAAGGATGGATTGGGAATTTGGGATTATCAGATGCAAGCTGTGATATATAGGATGGATGAAAAACAATGTCCTACATTGTTATAGTTACAGTTATAGTTCCCTATATAGCACAGGGAACTATATTCAGTATCCTGTGATAAACCATAAAGGAAAAGAATATGAAAAATAATATATATATATATATGTATAACTGAGTCACTTTGCTGTACAGCAGAAATTAATACAACATTGTAAATCAACTATACTTCAATAAAATTTTTAAAAATGAAAAGAAATTACATTTGCCTGGGATAATCATTGAAAAATAAAGCTGTTCCCCACCTTACAAGGCATTAAGGAAGGTACTTTTTGGAAGGCCCATGAACCTCAGTGGGGAAAACTGGTAGAGAGCTTTTTACCAAAATCTATAGGTATTGCAGGCAAAATCTGGTGACAAGATCTTGGTTTAGATTTCTAGCCTCAAGAGTTGATGTTGATATTGAAAAGTCCAATCTGAAATTCCTGAAAAGTTCCAGCAAACCAAACTCAAGAGACCTAGTGGTCTATCAATAAACTTGCTGCACTTATGTAAGTAAACGGACCAAATTTCATGAGACTGCTTATTTTGCAAACAAATTAGTCTGACATTGATCCTCTCTCATAGAAGAGGTGATGACAATAGAAAGAAAAAATATTATGTTTCAATGGAAAATTACAAGGTACCCTTGTGAAATCAGTCGTGTACATTGTAAGTCTAGAAAAAATACTGAATTCTTCTAGTGTCCGGCAGTGTCTGGCTACACCTCTCCAAATTAAAGTTTCCAATATTTTTCCCCTCTGACTTGGAACCTTTGAGAACTAAACTGTCCTTTTCCTGAAGTCCTGCAAGCTGAAGCTAGACAACATGATATAACTTTAAGGAAATCAACACAGCAGATCATGTATGGGTAAACTTTATGGCTGCTGTTGTGTGGGCCACTCAGAAAGTTCTGGAACACCTGGATGCCATCTCACACTCATTCAAACTGCAAACCAGTAATACCATGTATTGCCACTGCTGTCCTAACTTTACCATCTAATAATGCTTTGAGCCCAACATGAAGAAATCTTTTGGACTGGCTGCTCTTTGGAATCATAAACTGTTTTGTACTTTTTTTCATGGGGCTTTTTTTAGAGAGAGAGAGAGATGCAGAAATGGGAAGGCAGAGAGAGAAGGCAAAGACTAAGTGAGAAATGAGACTCCAAGAGAAGGAGATTGAGAGGCAACAAAAAATATGTGGTCAGAGACAGAGAGTACGAAAAAAAAAAAAAGAAAAGAGAGAGAGACAGAGACAAAGGAATACACCACTCTCATGCCTCTGCAACTCCAGTCCTATCTTTGAGGTCTTCACTTTGTTTCTTGGTATTGGATATCATTTCCTCTCTGAATTTATTTATTTTTTTTAACATCTTTATTGGAGTATAATTGATTTACAATACCATGTTAGTTTCTGCTTTATAACAAAGTGAATCAGCTATACATATACATATATTCCCATATCTCCTCCCTCTTGCATCTCCCTCACACCCTCCCAAGCCCACCATCTAGGTGATCAGAAATCACCGAGCTGATCTCCCTGTGCTATGCGGCTGCTTCCCACTAGCTATCCATTTCACATTGGGGAGTATATATAAGTCCATGCCACACTCACCTCAACGCAGCCTACACCTCCCCTTCCCCACACCCTAAAGTCCATTCTCTACGTCTGCATCTTTATTACTGTCCTGCCCCTAGGTTCTTCAGAACATTTTCTTTTATTATTATTAGATTCCATATATATGTGTTAGCATACGGTATTTGTTTTTCTCTTTCTGATTTACTTCACTCTCTATGACAGACTCTAGGCCTATCCACCTCACTACAAATAACTCAATTTCATTTCTTTTTATGGTTGAGTAATATTCCATTGTATATATGTGCCACAACTTCTTTATCCATTCATCTGTCAATGGACATTTAGGTTGTTTCCATGTCCTGGCTATTGGAAATAGTGCCACAATGAACACTGTGGTACATGACTCTTTTTGAATTGTAGTTTTCTCAGGGTATATGCCCAGTAGTGGGATTGCTGGGTCGCATGGTAGTACTTTTCTTAGTTTTTTAAGGAATCTCCATACTGTTCTCCATAGTGGCTGTATCAATTTACATTCCCACCAAAAGTGCAAGAGTGTTCCATTTTCTCCACACCCTCTCCAGCATGTATTGTTTGTAGATTTTTTGATTATGGCCATTCTGATAGGTGTGTGGTGATACCTCCTTGTAGTTTTGACTTGCATTTCTCTAATGATTAGTGATGCTGAGAATTCTTTAATGTGTTTGTTGGCAATCTGTATATCTTCTTTGGAGAAGTCTCTATTTAGGTCTTCTGCCCATTTTTGGATTGAGTTGTTTGTTTGTTTTGATACTGAGCTGCATGAGCTGTGTGTAAATTTTGGAGATTAATCCTTTATCAGTTGCTTCATTTGCAAATATTTTCTCACATTCTGAGGGTTGTCTTTTCATCTTGTTTATGTTTTCCTTTGCTCTGCAAAATCTTTTCAGTATCATTAAGTCCCAGTTGTTTAGTTTTATTTTTATTTACACTTCTCTGGGGGGGGCTCAAAAAGGATTTTGCTGTTATTTATGTCATAGCGTGTTCTGCTTATGTTTTCCTCTAAGAGTTTTATAGTGTCTGGCCTCACATTTAGGACTTTAATCCATTTTTAGTTTATTTTTGTGTATGGTGTTAGGGAGTGTTCTAATTTCATTCTTTTACTTATAGCTGTCCAGTTTTCCCAGCACCATTTACTGAAGAAACTGTCTTTTCTCCATTGTATATTCTTGCCTCCTTTATCAAGAATAATCTGACCAGGCTTCCCTGGTGGCGTAGTGGTTAAGAGCCCACCTGCCAATGCAGGGGAGATGGGTTCAAGCCCTGGTCCAGGAGGATCTCACATACCACGGAGCCACTAAGCCCATACACCACAACTACTGAGCCTTTGCTCTAGACCCCATGAGCCACAACTACTGAGCCCGCATGCCACAACTACTGAAGCCTGTGTGCCTAGAGCCTGTGCTCCATGGCAAGAGAAGCCACTGCAATGAGAAGCCCACTCACCAGAACGGAGAGTGGCCCCCACTCGCTGCAACTACAGAAAACTCCCACATGCAGCAACAAAGACCCAACGCAGCCAAAAATAAATAAATTTATATATATAAAAAAAGAATAAGTTGACCATATGTGTGTGAGCTTATCTCTGGCCTTTCTATCCTGTCCAATTGATCTATATTTCTCTTTTTGTATCAGTACCATACTATCTCGATTACTGTAGCTTTTTAGTATAGTCTGAAGTCAGGGAGCCTGATTCCTGCAGCTCCGTTTTTCATTCTCATGATTGATTTGGCTATTCGGGGTCTTTTGTGTTTCTATACAAATTGTGAAAATTTTTGTGCTAGTTCTGTGAAAAATGCCATTGGTAGTTTGATAGAGGTTGCATTGAATCTGTAGATTGCTTTGTGTAGTATACTCATCTTAACAATGTTGATTCTTCTAATCCAAGAACATGGTATATCTCTCCATCTGTTGGTATCAGCTTTAATTTCTTTCATCAGTGTCTTATAGTTTTCTGCATACAGGTCTTTTGTCTCCATAGGTAGGTTTATTCCTAGGTATTTTATTCTTTTTGTTGCAATGGTAATTGGGAGTGTTTCCTTAATTTCTCTTTCATATTTTTCATCATTAGTGTATAGAAATTCAAGAGATTTCTGGGCATTAATTTTGTATCCTGTAATTTACCAAAATTACTGATTAGCTCTGGGAGTCTTCTGGTACCCTCGTTAGGATTCTCTATGTATAGTATCCTGTCATCTGCAAACATCGACGGCTTTACTTCTTTTCTGATTTGGAATCCTTTTATTTCTTTTTCGTCCTGATTGCTGTGGCTAAAACTTCCAAAACTATGTTGAATAAGAGTGGTGAGAGTTGAGAACCTTGGCTTGTTCCTGATATCAGTGGAAATGGTTTCAGTTTTTCAGCATTAAGAACAATGTTGCCTGTGAGTTTATCAGATATGGCCTTTATTATGTTGAGGTTAGTTCCCTCTATGCCTACTTTCTGGAGATTTTTTATCATAAATGGGTGTTGAATTTTGTTGACAGCTTTTTCTGCATCTATTGAGATGATCATATGGTTTTTCTCCTTCAATTTGTTAATATGGTTTATCACATTAATTGATTTCTGTATATTGAAGAATCCTTAAATTCCTGGGATAAACCCCTCTTGATCATGTTGTATGATCCTTTTAATGTGTTGTTGGATCCCGTTTGCTAGTATTGTGTTGAGGATTTTTGCCTCTGTGTTCATCAGTGATATTGGCCTGTAGTTTTGTTTCCGTGTGACATCTTTGTCTGGTTTTGGTATCTGGCTGATGGTGGCCTCCTAGAATGTGCTTAGGAGTGTTCCTCCTTCTGCTATATTTTGGAAGAGTTTGGGAAGGATATGTGTTAGCTCTTCCCTAAATGTTTGATAGAATTCACTTGTGAAGCCATCTGGTCCTGAGCTTTTGTTTGTTGGAAGATTTTCAATCACAGTCTCACTTTCAGTGTTTATGACTGGTCTGTTTCAATTACCTATTTCTTCCTGGCTCAGCCTCAGAAGTTTGTGCTTTTCTAAGAACTTGTCCATTTCTTTGTGGTTGTCCATTTTATTGGCAAATAGTTGCTTGTAGTAATCTCTCATTGTCCTTTGTATTTCTGCAGTGTCAGTTGTTACTTCTCCTTTTTCATTTCTAATTCTGTTGATTTGAGACTTTTCCCTTTTTTTCTTGATGAGTCTGGCTAATAGTTTATCAATTGTGTTTATCTTCTCAAAGAAAGAGGTTTAGTTTTATTGATCTTTGCTGTTGCTTCTTTCACTTCTTTTTCATTTATTTATGATCTGACTTTTATGATTTCTTTCTATATGCTAACTTTGGGGGGTTTTTGTTCTTCTTTCTCTAATTGCTTTAGCTGGAAGGTTAAGTTGTTTGTTTGAGATGTTTCCTGTTTCTTGAGGTAGGATTGTATTGCTATAAACTTCCCTCTAAGAACTGCTTTTGCTGCATCCAAAAGGTTTTGGGTTATCATGTTTTCATTGTTTCTAGGTATTTTTTGACTTCCTCTTTGATTTCTTCAGTGATCACTTGGTTTTTAAGTAGTGTATTGTTTAGCCTCCATGGGTTTGGATTTTTTACAGTTTTTTCCTGTAATTGATATCTAATCTCATAGCATTGTGCTCCGAAAAAATACTTGATATGGCTTCAATTTTCTTAACTTTACCAAGTGTTGATTTGTGACCCAAGATATGAGCTCTCCTGGAGAATGTTCCATGAGCATATGTGAAGAAAGTGTATTCTGTTGTTTTTGGATGGAATGTTCTATAAATAGCAATTAAGTCCATCAGGTTTAATGTATCATTTAAAGCTTGTGTTTCCTTATTTATTTTCATTTTGGGTGATCTGTCCATTAGTGAAAGTGGGGTGTTAAAGTCCCCTCCTATGATTGTGTTACCATTGATTTCCCCTTTTATGGCTGTTAGAATTTGCCTTATTTATTGAGGTGCTCCTATGTTGGGTGCATAAATATTTACAATTTCTATATCTTCTTGATTGATCCTTATGTAGTGTCTTTATTTGTCTCTTGTAATATTCTATATTTTAAAGTCTATATTGTCTGATGTGACAATTTGTACTCCAGCTTTCTTTTGATTTCCATTTGCATGGAATATCTTTTTCCATCCCCTTACTTTCAGTCTGTATGTGTTTCTAGGTCTGAAGTGGGTGTCTTGTAGACAGCATATATATGGGTCTTGTTTTTGTATCCATTCAGCCACTTTATGTCTTTTGGTTGGAGCATTTCATCCATTTACATTTAAAGTAATTATCGATATGTATGTTCCTATTACCATTTTCTTAACTCTTTTGGGTTTGTTATTATAGGTCTTTTCCTGTGCTTGTGTTTTCTACCTATAGAAGTTCCTTTAGCATTTGTTGTAAAGCTGGTTTGTTAGTCTGAATTCTCTTAGTTTTTGCTTGTCTGTAAAGGTTTTAATTTCTCCATCGAATCTGAATGAGATCCTTGCTACGTAGAGTAATCTTGGTTGTAGGTTTTTCCCTTTCATCACTTTGCATATGCCATGTCACTCCCTTCTGGTTTGCAGAGTTTCTTCTGAACGATCAGCTGTTAACTTTCTGGGGATTCCCTTGTATTTTATTTGTTGTTTTTCCCTTGCTGCTTTTAATATGTTTCCCTTGTATTTAATTTTTGATAGTTTGATTAATATGTGTCTGTGCATGTTCTTCTTGGATTTATCCTGTATGGGACACTCTGTGCTTCCTGGTCTTGATTAACTATTTCCTTTCCTATATTAGGGAAGTTTTCAACTATAATCTCTTCAAATATTTTCTGAGTCTCTCTCTTTTTCTCTTCCTCTTCTGGGACGCCTATAATTCTAATGTTGGTGCTTTTAATGTTGTCCCAGAGGTCTCTAAGACTGTCCTAAATTATTTTCATTCTTTTTTCTTTATTCTGCTCTGTGGTATTTATTTCCACTATTTTATATCCAGGTCACTTATCTGTTCTTCTGCCTCAGTTATTCTGTTTTTGATTCCTTCTAGAGAATTTTAAATTTCATTTATTATGTTGTTCATCACTGTTTGTTTGCTCTATATTTCTTCTAGCTCCTTGTTAAACATTTATTGTAGTTTCTCCATTCTATTTCCAAGATTTTGGATCACATTTACTATCATTACTCTGAATTCTTTTTCAGGTAGGCTGCCTATTTCCTCTTCATTTGTTTGGTCTGCTGCATTTTTACCTTGCTCCTTCCTCTGTTATGTGTTACTCTGTATTCTTATTTTGCTTAACTTACTGTGTTTGTGGTCTCCCTTTTGAAGACTGCAAATTCATATTTCCCATTGTTTATGGTGTCTGCCCCCTGTTGCTAAGGTTGGTGCAGTGGGTTGTGTAGGCTTCCTGGTGGAAGGGATTCATTCCTGTGTCTGGTGGATGGGGCTGGATCTTGTCTTTCTGGTGGGCAGAACCACGTCTGGTGGTGTGTTTTGCTGTGTCTGTGACCTTATTATGATTTTAGGCAGCCTCTCTGCTAATGTTTGAGATTGTGTTCCTGTCTTCCTAGTTGTTTGGCATAGGGTGTCCAGAACTGTAGCTTGCTGGTCATTGAGTGGAGCTGGGTCTTAGCATTGAGATGGAGATCTTTCACTGTTTGGTATTACATGGAGCCAGGTGGTCTCTTGTGGACCAATGTCCTGAACTCAGCTCTCCCACCTCAGAGGCACAGACCTGACACCCAGTCAGAGCACAAAGACTTTGTCACCTACACGGCTCAGAAGAAAAGAGAGATAAAAAGAAAGAAGGAAAGAAAAAATAAAAAAGGTTTTGAAATAAAAAATAATTATTAAAAATTAAATTTTTTAAATTAATTAAAAAAAGAAAGAAAGAAAGAAGAGATTAACCAAACCAAATAACAAATCCACCAATGATAACAAACACTAAAAATTATACTAAAAAAAAAACCAACACAAATAAACCCCCAAAAAACAAACAATAAAAACAGACAGACAGAACCTTAGGACAAATGATAAAAGCAAAGCTATACTTTCAAAATCACACAAAGAAGCGTACACATACCACTCACAAAAAAAAGAAAAAAGAAAAAATATATATATATATCAATATATTAAAAACAAAGGAGGAAGAGAGCTACCAAATCAGTAAACAAATCTACCAAAGATAATAAACTTTAAATAATAAACTAAGATAAATATAAAACCTAAAACAAATTAGATGCAGAAAGAAACCCCCAAGTCTACAGTTGCTCCCAAAGTCCACTGCCTCAATTTTTTGGTGATTCATTGTCTTTTCAGGTATTCTACAGATGCAAGGATCATCAAGTGGATTGGGGAGATTTAATCTGCTGATCTTGAGGTTGCTGGGAGAAATTTCCCTCTCTCTTCTTTGTTTGCACATCTCTTGGGGTTCAGCTTTGGATTTGGCCCCACCTCTGCATGTAGGTTGCCTGAGGGCATCTGTTCCCTACCCTGACAGGATGGAATTAAAGTAACCACTGATTCGGGAGCTCTGGCTCACTCAGGCATGGGAGAGGGAGGGGTACGGAACGTGGGGTGAGCCTACAGTGGCAGAGGCCAGCATGACGTTACAACAGCCTGAGGCATGCCGTGTGCGCCCCTGGGGAAGTTGTCCCTGGATCCTGGGACCCTGGCAGTGGTGGGCTACACAGGCTCCCAGGAGGGGAGGTGTGGATAGTGACATGTGCTTGCATACAGGTTTCTTGGTGACTGCAGCAGCAGCCTTAGCCTTTCATGCCTGGGTTTGATGTCCTCGCTGATAGCCGCAGCTCACGCCCATCTCTGAAACTCGTTTAAACAATGCTCTGAATCCCCTTTCCTCGTGCACCTCGAAACAACTATCTCTTGCCTCTTAGTCAGGTCCAGACTGTTTTCTGGACTCTCTCCAGGCTAGTTGTGGTGCACAGATCTCCTTCAGGCTGTCTTCATGTAGCCAACCCCAGTTATTTCCCTGAGATCTGACCTCCGAAGCCCAAACCTCAGCTCCCAGCTCCACCCCACCCTGGCAGGTGAGCAGAGAAGCCTCTCGGGCTGGTGAGTGCTGGTCGGCACTGATCCTCTCTACAGCAATCTCTCTGCTTTGCCCTCTGCACCCCTGTTGCTGCCCTCTCCTCCTAGGCTCTGAAGCTTCCCCCCACCACCTGCCCACGTCTCTGCCAGTGAAGGGGATTCCTAGTGTGTGGAAACTTTTCCTCCTTCACAGCTCTCTCTTGGATGTGCAGGTCCCATCCCTATTCTTCTGTCTCTGTTTTTTCTTTTATCTTTTGCCCTACCCAGGTACGTGGGGGAGTTTCTTGCCTTTTGGGAAGTCTGAGGTCTTCTGCCAGTGTTCAGTAGGTGTTCTGTAGGAGTTGTTCCACATGTAGATGTATTTCTGATGTATCTATGGGGAGGAAGATGATCTCTGCATCTTACTCCTCTGCCATCTTGAAGGTCTCCCCACCCTCTCTGAATTTAGAATCACAAATCTTCACCTTTTGAACTGTTCTTGGATACCACCTAACTCATCCTCTCCTTTTTTGTGGATTTTTTTCTGCATTTAGTTTACATATAAATGGATGTATATATGTAATAAAGTTCATCCTTTTGCTTCAGTGTGGAGCTGCCCTGCTGGAATGTGGGCTTAGCATTGCCAGATTTTCTGAGTTTTCAAGAAAAACTGGCAATTGAGATTTATAGTGAGATGTTTCCTAATTTTAAAATATTGGAAAAAAACATAAACAAAACACTAGGCCCAACACAGGTCTCTGTCTCTCTTCCTCTCTCCCTCTCTCCTTTCTCTCTCTCTCTCTCTCTCTGTCTGTCTGTCTCTCTCTCTCTGTCTCTCTCTGCCTTTATCTTTTGTTGAAGTAAAATTAACATTAAAAAAATTTAGTATTTGAACCAGTTTAAAGTCTACAAGTCAGTGAATTCCACTACACTTACAATGTGCAGTCATCACCACAATCTAATTCCAGAACATTTCATCACCCCAAGAAGAAACCTTGTATCCATTGTTTATGGATCTGTTCAACTGATGAACAGATTTTAAAAATGTCATCTATCCATACTTTGAAATATTATTTATCCATAAAAATAAATGGAGTACTGATAATGCTATAAGAGATGAATCCTGAAAACCTCATGCTCAATGAAAGAAGTCATTCACAAAAGGCTACATATTGTATGATTCCATTTATATGAATTGTCCATAATAGTCACATACATAGAGACAAGAAGCAGATTAGTGGTTACATGGGGCTAATGGGGTAATAGGTAATGGGGAATAGGGAATGACTACTACTATGGCTCTTCTGATATACAGGCTTTCAGTTTGTGGCTTCTGGATAAAGGCAATTCATTCTCTACATAGCTGGAGGCTCAAAGCGGAAAGAGACTGGCTTGCAGTCACATACCTCCTGTTTTTCAGAGAAAGCTCTGAGCACCTTTTGCCACCTCTCACAGGGAGTTCCCAGAGCTCTCAAGTCCCTGTGCCTCATGTTTTACTCTTGGGCATCATCATAAGCTCAATATTAAGCCCATTCCCTAGAGATAACTCAGCCATCCCAATATATGGGGTGAAGGTCTAGAGCATGGAGACCATTATAGAGGTGAGAACCAAGGCACAACTAGATAAAGTCACTTGCCCAAAGTCACACAGCTGATAAGTGGCAAGAACTAGAGTGTGAACCCAAGCAGGCTGGCTCCTTAATCATTATTCTTAATTATTATTCAAATACATGAAAGAACAAATGAATGACTAATTGAATTAGTATATGTGAAGAGATGAATGTATGGATGTTCCTACAGGTTTAAAAGAAGGATAGTTTTTGGAATCATACAGACTTGTGTTGAAACCTCAGCTCATCCTATGACATACTGGGAGCTGTTGAGCCACTCTCTTGTCCTGACCTCAGTTTGCTCATCTGAAAAATGTGTCTGAGAAGAAGTTAAATGTTTACTTACAGCTTCCTCTTGTGATCATCAAGCAAGGCAACAAAAAAATGGGTGCGAATATCAGGTATGTTAAGTGTACACACTATCAAAATTGCCTTTATCAGTTTATTTCTTTATACAGAAGGAATTTTCAAAGCTGACTTAGATGACAAAACTTTCATTTTTAGATGTGAAGAAATAACAGATACAATTTGTTGCTATTATTTGTTTTCTGTCTCTATCTCTAAACTTTCTCTCTCTCTCTCAATTTCTCTGTATCACTTATTCATTTATTTGTTCATTCATTCAACAAAGACTTTGAGATGGCCTGACCCTATACTGGGTGGTTCTGGGACCACAAAGTTTAATCAGAACCATTCCCACAATACCTCTAAATTACGGCCCTATTTCTCTAATATCTTCTCAGCAAAACTTCTCCATGGAGATCTACTTACTGCTTCGACCACAGAGCCATAATCTTTTTGGGCTTCCAGAGACTTCCATGTTGAGCAATCCAGTAGTTATCCCTCTGTCTTAATTATATCAATACTTAATCTTTCATTAGCATTCAACACAGTTGGCCACTCCCTCCTTCTTGAAACTCACCCCTCTCCTGGTTTACGGGACACCATGCATTTCTGGTTTCCTTTTAAATTTTCTGGCTGACCTTCCCATCCTCCAACATGAATTGTTCTTTTGTTCCCTCCACTGTTGCCTTTCAAAATAAGGGCATTCCTATGGCCCCTTCTAAACCATGTCCTCTGCACTGACGGCACATATTGACTGTTTTACCTGTCACTTGGGACACGATGGTTGTTAGGGTCTTTCCCCTGCCCAAATGTCTTTCCCAAGCTTCAGGCCTGGGCATTCAACAGCCTCCTGGATAACCCAAACCAAGCTCACCATCTTTCCCCACAAACATATTTTCAGACCCCACATTCTCTGTGTGGTGATCCCACAATCTACCCAGTCCCCTGCTACACAGCCTAGGGAGACCAATTTCACTCAAGGACCCAGTTTCCACTCTTTCTTCAGAAACATTCTGTCCACTCCCAAGACTGCTTCAACCACTAAACATTCCCTCTCTCTGAATCTATCTCTTGAGTTCTGGTCTTTTGCAGCCACTGGCCTCCTGTATGCCCCCTCAGCCCATCCTGCCCTCTGTGTCCCCAGTGGATTCAGCAACTTTCTCCTGATTCTCCATTTCAGGAGTAGCCCTAACATCTGACAATTCACTAGGCTGAACCCAGCACTATCTTCCTCCTTACCCATCCTCAGCCCTGTTCTTCCTGTTCCCAACTGTCTCTGCCCCAGCCTTTCCTCCCTACCCCCAGCTTGGTTTCATCTCAGGCCTCTTCCGCTCCTCTGTGGTGCCTCACCCTAGTCTCCTAGCTAGATTCTTGGCCTCCATTTCACTTTCCATACATCCCAGATGGGTATGTCCATATCCAGAGCTGACCCTGCTCCTCTCCAGCTCATATCCCTCCTGTGACTCCCTAGTAACCCAGGGTAAAACACAGCCCTTCATCCTGGCCTTCAAGGTATTACACAATCTGGCTTCAGCTCTCACTTGGGGTCTCTGTTCCTGACCTGGCCTTTCAGGCTCCAGAAATCCCAAATTACTTATAGATCTCAGATCCCACTATGCCCTTTCCCCCCTGCTATGCCTTTTCTCATACTTACCTTGTCTGGATTGTCTCTTTGTGTAAAGAATCTTTATCTTATCTTTTAAAAAGAAGTTCTGAAGTGTCATGTCCTCTGGGGAGGCTTTCCTACCTCATCAAGTTTGGTCAAATACCTGTGCTTTCCCCCTGAGAACCCACATATGGAACCCACTGGGAGTACAGTAGGTCAGAAATTCTATCTGTCACATTCCTGTGTCCTCAGCATATGCCTCAGGTAAGTATTATTCAATGAGGAAATAAATCCAGATGTAAAATGAGCTTCTAGACCCAAAGTGGCTATTGTGTCAACAGGCCATAAGAGTGAGTTGTACTTGAATTTGTACTCCTTTATTCCTAGACCCATGTATACAGGTTATTAGAAAACTCATTAGGAATTCATACTCATTTGTTGTAGTTACCACACAGACATGCAATGGATCCCCCACCACAAATTTCTTTCCAGTATAAAGGCCAATAATGTCTCAGACCCACCAAAAGGGTATGAAAAACTTTATATACTACTGTGATATAATAAGAAATATATGTTTGGTTTTCTTCCCAGGTTCTTGGCACAGAGCTTCTAAAACCCTTGGAATTTTCTGAGTGGTAGGCATGACAGGAGGATCTTTAATTTTTCATAATAAGACCCTTTCAACCCTATCTCAGAAACTGGTTTTTAATTATATTACTTGTTTTTCTTTTATTTTCATAGAACATTCCCCCAATAAATGCTTGACAGCTAGTACCAAATAGCATACTCTTTACTACCAAGTCTCAGCATATAATTTGGCTGGCTCTTAATAAACACAAGATAACCAAAGAAGAAAAGGACTATTATTGTTCTAAGGAAAGAAGAATGTCTCATTTTTCCTTTGAACAAGAGGGAGTACTGACAAAAATTCTATGCTTGACAAAATTTTAGTAAGACTCCTAAACCTTCTCCTTGACTCACTTGTGCACTTCTTTGTAAAATCCTTTGCAAGAACTCAGCTAAGTAAATTTAGCAAGTGTCCCTCATCATCTATATCTGATTATTCTCAATATCTAACTAAGTTTATCATACTCCATCATCCTGGCCTTTCTTAAGCAAGAATACATCTAAATTTGTCTAGCCAAAATCCCTTTACACATGATATACTCTCTAAGTACTTTTCCATCCAGTGACCTCCACCAGGCTCCTTGGCTATAAATTTCACTAGTTCATGCTGTATTCAGCATTGACACTTGTTCTGCACTGAGCTATCTCTCCCCATTGCAATAGTACTGGAAAAAATTGGGGTTTTTTGTTTGTTTTTTTTGTTTGTTTTTGCTTTGCTTAAACTTATGTCTTGCTATGCTTTTTCTTTGGCAGTTGTCAAAATCAAAAAACCCATCCAGTTCAGTACACTCTTCCTTATCTTTTGATTCAGAGTCATGAGAAGCCAAAAGTGTTCATTTTGCAATCTCAACTTCTCATTCACAGGATCATTGCTTTGTCTCCTTGTGAAGGCATTCTTTCATTTGAAACTAAGACCTATAGGTCATCCCAGCATAAACTTGGAGGAATAGGAGACAAAAAAGTGGCTATTGTTTCAACAGAGGCTAATACTGAGCGATATCACTCCAAATTCTACTCTTTGATTTTTGGACCCATGTATACAGGTTATTAGCAAAAATGCACCATATATTAGTTATTGATTCAAAGCACTAACAGTACTTGGTGAACCTTGCCCCAGTCCTGCAACATATTACCACCTAGCTGGTACTGTAACTGAGTCTTCAAAAGGCCCTCCCACCATTCTATCAAGCCAGCAAGTTTAGGATGGACAGGAACATGGTGAAACTGGTGGATTTCATGAGCATGGGTCCATTGCCACACTTATTTTGCTGTAAAGTGAGTTCCTTAATCACAAGCAATTCTGTGTGGGATAATATGACAGTGAATAAGGCATTAAGTCCAGAAATGTCAGTTCTTCAGAAGCACTGCTTTCAAAGAAGGCATATCATTATCCAGAGTAAGTGTCTATTCCACTAGTGACAAAATGCTCTCTTATGATGGAAGTGGTCCAAAGTAATCAACCTGCTACCAACTAGCTGCCTGAAAACTTCAGGAATGGTGTCATAACAGCAGAGTCATTGTTGCTGTCTGCTGCTGGTCAATTTGCCACTGGGAATTGGTGACCAGAAACCCATGATGCTGAACCCATACATTCCTGCCTTCATGGCCACTTCATTATGAGCTCATTAGGTGATGAAAAAGTTGACTGGGGAAAAAGGCTGACTGGTATCAACAGACATGTCATCTTAGCCACTTGAGTATTAAAATCCTCCTCTGCTTAGATAAAATTTTGGTAAGCATTCACATGAAAAATATCTTTATTTTATTTATTTATTTTTACCCATTAGGAAATAACTCTTTATATAATCTTCCCCAATTGCCATTGTTATCAATTTTCCAATCCTGTTTCTCTCAAGTCCCTACCATCAGTCCATACTATTCGCCATGGTATATGAATCAGTATACAATCAAAATCTGGTCATTTAAGTGAACATGGAGGTCCACTGTCCATAATCCTGCCCACTGAATAGATTTCCATCTTCCTCTGTCCAGGGATGTTGCAGAGCAGAGCTGTAGTGCTGCAGCTGTCCACTATTGTGTGGTGCTTGCATATCATGAGGAATCATCTATAAACCAAGTCTGTATCTTTTCTTCCTCTGTCAACTGATAGTAGGGAATTCTCCATTACAGATAAGTTTAGGCTTGGAGAGACAAGGCAGTGTGGCAGTAGGGACCATAGGAATTTGGGTCACTAATTCATGTAACTTACTTTTCCTGTATGGCCTGCTTGGGCCTAATCACATATATATCACATACATTTGATGGAGATTTGTTATGCAGGCCCAATTTGATGACTTAGTGTATGAGATAACACTCAGCTCATAATGGAAGTTCAGATCACATGGTAACAGTGTGGTCCATTGTCAAGCTTTCACTCTCTAAACACAGCAGAAGGCCTAGAGATGTTTCTCAAAAGGAGAGTAGTTATCTTTGGAAGACAGAAGGACCTTTTACAAAATTCTAAAATCCTGAACTACCATTCAAATATAGGACCTGTGAAAGGCTCCAAATAGCATCACATTTTGCCATAAAACTTTAAGAACCATCAGGTATACTGGGATATGTGCCTCAAGTAGTAGAGCAGTTTGCACAGCATCATGGAAATGTTGCAGAGTCTTCTCTTCATTTAGGCCCAATTAAAAACTAGCAACTTTTTGGGTTACTCAATAAAAAGACCAGAGTTATATATTCAAATGAGGATTATTTTTCCTCCAAAATCCAAAGGCCCACCAGACATTCTGCCTCTTTCTTGATATTAGGAGGGCCCAAATACAACAATTTATGCTTCACCTTAAATGGGATATCTGATCAAGTTCTATAACTCTGGCTCCTAGAAATTTCACTGGGGCGCAGACACCTAAATTTTAGCTGGATTGATTCCCCACTCTCTGCTGTGCAATGTGCTGTAAATGAGTCTAGAGTAGTTGCTACTCCTGCTCACCAGGTCACTCAGCATAGTGTCATAAATGTAATGAGTCAGTGTGATATCTTGTAGAAGAGAAGGAAATCAAGATCACTGAAAACCAAATTGTGACATAGGACTTGGTAGTTGATATACCCCTGAGATAGGAAAATAAACTTGTATTTTTGGCCTTGTCACCCGAGAAAAAACACTTATGTTGGGCACTATGGACAGGTATTGAGAAAAGTCGTTTGCTAAATCAATCGTTACCTACTGAGTACCAGGGGATATGTAAATTTGCACAAGCAATGCAGTCAGAGTCACCACTAGGTTAAGCTTGAGATAATCCCCTGTCATTCCCTAAGATATGACTCTCTTCTGCACAGACAAAATAGAAGAGCTGATTGCGATGGGATGGGAATCACCATATATTGTATGGTGTCCCTGGATTATGACACCCTGGCAGTGGCAGGCTTCACAGGCTCTTGGGAGGGGAGAATTGTATCTTTCAAATTCTTGATGGTGGCGCAAATGTATGCAGTCCACCAGGAATGAGGCATTGCTATTGAATTCTATTTTCATAGGTAGAGGGGGTTTTAATGGCTTTTATTTGGCCTTTCCTACCACAGTAGCCCCAGTCTGCAGGTCAAGGGACCAATAGCAGCTGAGGGAATTCTGTCAGCTGCTAAGTATCTCTCTTCCAATTATGCATTCTAGAACTAGAGAAATACCACAGGATGGGTCCACGAACTACTGGGAACAACAGTGAGACTGACCTGGGCTAAAAACCACAGACCACATGACCCCTATTCTGGTTGGAGGTATGCAATTAAGGCTATCCTCGAAAAAGTGTGAGTTCAGTATTTCCTGAAAATTTTGATTGTTTCCCTTCTTTCAATTCACAGTGTTAAAAGGTGTTAAAAGTTCCTTTTGTGGAAGGCAGGGAGAATGATTAACAATATAAACTTTTATTCATGTGGGGAATTATTCCACAAGAGACCATGGTCTCCCTTCATTTAAAGAGTTATAGGTCTGTAAATTGTCTCATCTCCAGGAGTTGATTAAAGGACTGTGGCTTTCTATTTGTATAACTGAAGTTAGACTTTTGCTCAATAGTCCTTGTAATTTACCTCTTATACTTATCAAGTATGAATTTAGTAGATTTCCTATCTCTTTCACTTCTAGGGACACTGTTATTAACTAGCCTAAGCCATAGGTCTGTGTTGGTCAGACTAATAAGAATGCTTCTTTGGAGGAGACCTTCAAGATGGGGGAGTAGTAAGATGTGGAGATCACCTTCCTCCACACAAACACATCAGAAATACATCTACATGTGAAACAACTCCTACAGAACACCTACTGAATGTTGGCAGAAGACCTCAGACTTCCCAAAAGGAAAGACTATCCCCACGTCCCTGGGTAGGTCAAAAAAAAAAAAAAAGAAAGAAAAAACAGAAGCAAAAGAATAGGGACAGTACCTGAACCTCCAGGAGGGAGCTGTGAAGGAGGAAAAGTTTCCACACACTAGGAAGCAACTTCACTGGCGGAGATGCGAGTTGGCATGGGGGAAGTTTTGGAGCCACAGAAGAGAGTGCAGCAATAGGGGTGCAGAGGGAAAAGCAGAGAGACTCCCACACAGCAGATCAGTGCCAACCAGCACTCACCAGCCTGAGAGGCTTGTGTGCTCACCCACCGCCAGGGCAGGTGGGGGCTGGGAGCTGAAGCTGGGGCTTCAAAGGTCAGATCCCAGGGAGACGACTGGGGTTGGCTGCATCAACACAGCCTGAAGGGGGCTAGTGCACCACAGCTATCCCAGAGGGAGTCTGGGAAAAGGTCTGGAACTGCCTAAGAGGCAAGAGACCATTGTTTTGGGGTAAGTGAGGAGAGGGGATTCAGAGCACCGATTAAAAGAGCTCCTGAGATGGGCATGAGCTGTGGTTATCAGAGCGGACACCAGAGACAGGCATGAAATGCTAAGGCTGCTGCTGAAGTCACCAAGAAGCCTGATGTACAAGCACAGGTCACTATCCACACCACCCCTCCCAAGAGTCTGTGCAGCCCACCACTGCCTGGGTGCCATGATCCAGGGACAACTTCCCTGGGAGAACACACAGAGCGCCGCAGGCTGTTGCAACATCATGCTGGACTCTGCCGCCACAGGTTCACCATGCATTCTGTACCCCTCCCTCCCCATGGCCTGAATGAGCAAGAGCCCCCTAATCAGTACTTTAACCCCATCCTGTCTGAGCAAACAACAGTTATCCTCAGATGACCTCCAGGCAGAGGTGGGGCCAAATCCAAAGCTGAATCCCAGGAGCTGTGAAAACAAAGAAGATAAAGGGAAATTTCTCTCCCAACAGCCTCAGGAGAAGAGAATTAAATCTCCACAATAAACTTGATGTGCCCTGCATCTTTGGAATACCTGAATAGACAATGAATCATCCAAACAATGAGGTGGTGGACTTTGGGAGAAACTGTAGACTTCGGGTTTGTTTTTGCATCTAATTTGTTTCTGGTTTATGTTTATCATAGTTTAGTATTTAGAGTTTATTATCATTGGTAGATTTGTTTATTGATTTGGTTGCTCTCTTCATTTTTTTATACATATAGATTTTTTTTTCCTTTTTTTCTTTTGTGAATCTGTATGTGTATGCTGCGTTGTGTGATTTTTTTCTGTATAGTTCTGCTTTTACCATTACTCCTAAGGTTCTCTCTGTCCATTTTTTTGTTTTTGTTTATGTTTTTTTGTGTTGTTGTCTTTTTTTTTAGTATAGTTTTTAGCACCTGTTCTCATTAGTGGATTTGTTTTTTGGTTTGGTTGACCTCTTCTTTCTTTCTTCTTTTTTTTCTTTCTTTATTTATTACTTTAAACTTTTTCTTTTCTTTAATAATTTATTTTTTTATTTTAATAACTTTCTTTTCTTTCTTTCTTTCTTTCTTTCCTTTCTTTATTTTTCTCCCTTTTCTCCTGAGCCATGTGACTGACAGGGTCTTGGTGCTCCAGCCAGGTGTCAGACCTGTGCCTATGAAGTGGGAGGGCCGAATTCAGGACACTGTTCCACCAGAGACCTCCCAGCTCCCTGTAATATCAAATGGCAAAAGCTCTCCCACAGATCTCCATCTCAATGCTGAGACCCATCTCCACTCAATGACCAACAAGCTACAGGGCTGGACACCCTAAGCCAAACAACTAGCAACACAGGAACACAACCCCACACACTAGAAGAGATGCTCCCTAAAATCATAATAAGGTCACAGACACCCAAAAACACACCACTGTATGTGGTCCTGTCCACCATAAAGACAAGATCAGCTTCATACACCAGAATACAGGCACCAGTTCCCTCCACCAGAAAGCAAACACACCCCACTGAACCAACCTTAGCCACTGGAGGCAGACACCAAAAACTACGGGAACTATGAACGTGCAGCCTGCAAAAAGGAGAGCCCCAAAACAGTAAGTTAAACAAAATAAGAATCCAGAGAAACACACATCAGATGAAGGAGCAAGGTAAAACCCCACCAGACCAAACAAATGAAGAGGAAATAGGCAGTCTACCTGAAAAAGAATTCAGAATAATGATAGTAAAGATGATCCAAAATCTTGGAAATAGAATGGAGAAAATACAAGAAATGTTTAACAAGGACCTAGAAGAACTAAAAAGCAAACAAACAATGATGAACTACAAAATAAATGGAATTAAAAATTCTCTAGAACAAATCAATAGCAGAATAACTGAGGCAAAGAATGGATAAGTGACCTGGAAGATAAAATATTGGAAATAACTACTGCAGAGCAAAAAATAGAAAAAGAATAAAAAGAATTGACAGTCTTAGAGACCTCTGGGACAACTTAAATGCACCAACATTCGAATTATAGGGATCCAGGAAGAAGAAGAGAAAGAGAAAGGGACTGAGAAAATATTTGAAGAGATTATAGTTGAAAACGTCCCTAACATGGAAAAGGAAATAAACAACAGGTCAAGGAGGCACAGAGAGTCCCAAACAGGATAAATCCAAGGAGAAACTGGTCAAGACACATGCTAATCAAACAATCAAAAATTAAATACAAAGAAAAAATATTAAAAACACCAAGGGAAGAACAATAAGTAATATACAAGGGAATCCCCATAAGGTTAACAGCTGATCTTTCAGCAGAAACACTGTAAGCCAGAAGGGAGTGGCAGGACATATTTAAAGTGATGAAAGAGAATAACCTACAACCAAAATTACTCTACCCAGCAAGGATCCCATTCAGATTCAACAGAGAATTTAAAGCTTAACAGACAAGCAAAAGCTAAGAGAATTCAGACTAACAAACCAGCTTTACAACAAATGCTAAAGGAACTTCTGTAGGTAGAAAACACAAACGAAGGAAAAGACCTACAATAACAAACTCAAAACAATTAAGAAAATGGTAATAGGAGCATACATATTGATAACTACCTTAAATGTAAATGGATTAAATGCTCAACCAAAAGACATAGACTGGCTGAATGGATACAAAAGCAAGACCCATATGACTGAAAATGAGGAGATCGAAAGAGATATTCCATGCAAATGGAAATCAAAAGAAAGCTGGAGTAGCAATTCTCATATCAGACAAAATAGACTTTAAAATAAAGACGATTACAACAGACAAAAAAGGAAATAGATAATGATCAAGAGATGAATCTAAGAAGATATAACAATTGTAAATATTTATACACAAACACAGGAGTATCTCAATACATAAGGGAAATGTTAACAGCCATAAAAGGGGAAACTGACAGTAACACAATCATAGTAGTGGACTTTAACACCCCTCTTTCTCCAAAGGACAGATAATCCAAAATGAAAATAAAGACAGAAACACAAGCTTTAAAAGATATATTAAACAGGATGGAATTAATCGATATTTATAGGACATTCCATCCAAAAACAGCACAATACATTTTCTTCTCAAGTGCTCATAGAACATTCTCCAGGATACATCATATCTTGGGTCACAAATGAAGGCATGGTAAAATTTTAAAAATTGAAACCGTATCAAGTATCTTTTCCAACCACAATGCTATGAGACTAGATATCAATTACAGGGAAAAAAATGTAAAAACTACAAGCACATGGAGGCTAAACAATTTGCTAAATAAAAAGGAAGAGATCACTAAGAAATCAAAGAGGAAATCAGAACAAACGTAGAAGCAAATGACAATGAAAACACGGTGACCCAAACCCTATGGGATGCAGCAAAAGCAGTTCTAAGAAGGAACTTTATAACAATATAATCATACCTCAACAAATACAAACATCTCAAATAAACAATTTAACCTTACAGCTAAAGCAATTAGAGAAAGAAGAACAAAAAAAAAAAACCCTAAGTTAGCCAAAGGAAAGAAATTGTAAAGATCAGATCAGAAAGAAATGAAAAAGAAATGAAGGAAACAATAGCAAAGGTCAATAAAACTAAAAGCTGGTTCTTTGAGAAGATAAACAAAATTGATAAACCATTAGCCAGACTCATCAAGAAAAAAAGGGAGAAGACTCAAATCAATAGAATTAGAAATGAAAAAGGAAAAGTAACAACAGACACTGCAGAATTACAAAAGATCATGAAAGATTACTACAAGCAACTCTATGCCAATAAAATGGACAATCTGGAAGAAATGGACAAGTTCTTAGAAATGCACAACCTGCTGAGACAGAATCAGGAAGAAATAGAAAATACGAACAGACCAATCACAAGCACTGAAATTGAAACTGTGATTAAAAATCTTCCAACAGAGAAGGCGGAAGATGGCGGAAGAGTAAGACGCGGAGATCACCTTCCTCCCCACAGATACACCAGAAATACAACTACACGTGGAACAACTCCTACAGAACACCTACTGAAGGCTGGCAGAAGACCTCAGACCTCCCAAAAGGCAAGAAACTCCCCACGTACCTGGGTAGGGCAAAAGAAAAAACAGAGACAAAAGAATAGGGACGGCACCTGCACCAGTGGGAGGGAGCTGTGAAGGAGGAAAAGTTTCCACACTCTAGGAAGCCCCTTCGCGGGCGGAGACTGCGGGAGGCGGAGGGGGGAGCTTCGAAGCTGCGGAGGAGTGCACAGCAACGGGTGCGGAGGGCAAAGCGGGGAGATTCCCACACAGAGGATAGGTGCCGACCGGCACTCACCAGCCCGAGAGGCTTGTCTGCTCACCCGCCGGGGCGGGCGGGGCTGCGAGCTGAGGCCGGAGCGCAGGGAGAGGACTGGGGTTGGCGGCTTGAACATAGCCTGAAGGGGTTAGTGCACCACAGCTAGCCGGGAGGGAGTCCGGGGAAAAGCCTGCACCTGCAGAAGAGGCAGGAGACTTTTCCTTCCCTCTTTGTTTCCTGGGGCGTGAGGAGAGGGGTTTAAGAACGCTGCTTAAAGGAACTCCAGAGACGGGTGCGAGCCGCGGCTAAAAGCGCGAACCCCAGAGACGGGCGCGAGCCGCGGCTGAAAGCGCGGACCCCAGAGACGGGCGCGAGCCGCGGCTGAAAGCGCGGAATCCAGAGACGGGCGCGAGCCGCGGCTGAAAGCGCGGAATCCAGAGACGGGCGCGAGCCGCGGCTGAAAGCGCGGAATCCAGAGACGGGTGCAAGCCGCGGCTAAAAGCGCGGACTCCAGAGGCGGACGGGAGACGTTAAGGCTGCTGCTGCCGCCACCGAGGGGCCTGTGTGCGAGTACAGGTCACTCTCCACAGCCCTCCTCCGCGGAGCCTGTGCAGCCCGCCACTGCCGGGTTCCCGGGATCCAGAGACAACTTCCCCGGGAGAGCGCACAGCGCGCCTCAGGCTGGTGCAAAGTCACGCCGGCCTTTGCCACCGCAGGCCCGCTCCGAACTCTGTGCCCCTCCGTCCCCGCCGGCCTGAGTGCGCCAGAGCCCCCAATCAGCGGCTCTTTTAACCCCATCCTGTCTGAGCAAAAAACAGACGCCCTCCAGCGATCTACACGCAGTGGCAGGGCCAAATCCAAAGCTTAGCCCTGGGAGCTGTGAGAACAAAGAAGAGAAAGGGAAATCTCTCCCAGCAGCCTCAGAAGCAGCGGATTAAAGCTCCACAATCAACTTGATGTACCCTGCATCTGTGGAATACCTGAATAGACAACCAATCATCCCAAATTAAGGAAGTGGACTTTAGGAGCAAGATCTATGATTTTTTCCCCTTTCCTCTTTTTGTGAATGTGTATGTGTATGCTTCTGTGTGAGATCTTGTCTGTATAGTCTTGCTTCCACCATTTGTCCTAGGGTTCTATCCGTCCATGTTTTTTTTTTTAATTTTTTTTCTTAATAATTAATTTTAATAACCTTATTATACTTTACCTTCGTTCTTTCTTTCTTTCTTTCCGTCCTTCCTTCCCTCCTTTAGACAACGAATCATCCCAAATTGAGGAAGTGGTCTCTGACAGCAAGATTTAGGATTTTTCCCCATTTACCTCTTTTAGTGAGGGTGTATGTGTATGCTTCTGTGTAAGATTTTGTCTGTATAGCTTTGCTTCCAACATTTGTCCTAAGGTTCTTTCCGTCCCCTTTTTTTTTTTTTTTTCTAAATAAGAAGTTTTTAATTCAATAACTTTATTATACTTTATTTTATTTTTACTGTATCTTCTTTCTTTCTGTCTTTTTTCCTTCTTTCCCTCCTTCCTTCCTTCCTCCCTCCCTCCCTCCCTCCTTTATTTCCTTCTTGCCTTCTTTCCTTCTTTGCTTCTTTCTTTCTTTCTTCATTCCTTCCTACCCTCCTTTCCTTCTTTCTTTCCTCATACTTCTACTAATTCCCTCTACTTTTTCTCCCTTTTATCCTGAGCCTGTGGATGAAAAGCTTTTGGTGCTCCAGCCAGGAGGCAGGGCTCTGCCTCTGAGGTAGGACAGCCAACTTCAGGACACTGATCAACAAGAGACCTCCCAGCTCCACATAATATCAAACAGCGAAAATCTCCCAGAGACCTCCATCTTAACACCAGCACCCAGCTTCACTCAACGACCAGCAAGCCACAGTGCTGGAAAACCTATGCCAAACAACTAGCAAAACAGGAACACAACCCCACCCATTAGCAGAGAGGCTGCCTAAAATCATAATAAGGCCACAGACACACCCAAACACACCACCAGACGTGAACCTGCCTACTAGAGAGACAAGATCCAGCCTCATCCACCACAACACAGGCACTAGCCCCCTCCACCAGGAAGCCTACACAACCCACTGAACCAACCTTAGCCACTGGAGACAGACATCAAAAACAGGAGGAACTACAAACCTGCAGCCTGCAAAAACGAGACCCCAAACACAGTAAGATAAGCAAAATGAGAAGACAGAAAAACACACAGCAGATGAAGGAGCAAGATAAAAACCCACCAGACCTAACAAATGAAGAGGAAATAGGCAGTCTACCTGAAAGAGAATTCAGAATAATGATAGTAAGGTTGATCCGAAATCTTGGAGATAGAATGGACAATAGATTGGACAAAATGCAAGAATCAGTTAACAAGGACCTAGAAGAACTAAAGATGAAACAAGCAACGATGAACAACACAATAAATGAAATTAAAAGTACTCTAGATGGGATCAATAGCAGAATAACTGAGGCAGAAGAACGGATAAGTGACCTGGAAGATAAAATAGTGGAAATAACTACTGCAGAGCAGAATAAAGAAAAAAGAATGAAAAGAACTGAGGACAGTCTCAGAGACCTCTGGGACAACATTAAACGAACCAACATTCGAATTATAGGGGTTCCAGAAGAAGAAGAGAAAAAGAAAGGGACTGAGAAAATATTTGAAGAGATTATAGTTGAAAACTTCCCTAATATGGGAAAGGAAATAGTTAATCAGTCCAGGAAGCACAGAGGGTCCCATACAAGATAAATACAAGGAGAAATACACCAAGACACATATTAATCAAACTGTCAAAAATTAAATACAAAGAAAGCATATTAAAAGCAGCAAGGGAAAAACAACAAATAACACATAAGGGAATCCCCATAAGGTTAACAGCTGATCTCTCAGCAGAAACCCTACAAGCCAGAAGGGAGTGGCAGGACATACTGAAAGTGATGAAGGAGAAAAACATGCAGCCAAGACTACTCTACCCAGCAAGGATCTCATTCAGATTTGATGGAGAAATTAAAACCTTTACAGACAAGCAAAAGCTGAGAGAGTTCAGCACCACCAAACCAGCTTTACAACAAATGCTAAAGGATCTTCTCTAGGCAAGAAACACAAGAGAAGGAAAAGACCTATAATAACGAACCCAAAACAATTTAGAAAATGGGAATAGGAACATACATATCGATAATTACCTTAAATGTAAATGAACTAAATGCTCCCACCAAAAGACACAGATTGGCTGAATGGATACAAAAACAAGACCCTTATATATGCTGTCTACAAGAGACCCACTTCAGACCTAGAGACACATACAGACTGAAAGTAAGGGGATGGAAAAAGATATTCCATGCAAATGGAAGCCAAAAGAAAGCTGGAGTAGCAATTCTCATATCAGACAAAATAGACTTTAAAATAAGGACTATTAAAAGAGACAAAGAAGGACACTACATAATGATCAAGGGATCGATCCAAGAAGAAGATATAACAATTGTAAATATTTATGCACCCAACATAGGAGCACCTCAATACATAAGGCAAATACTAACAGCCATAAAAGGGGAAATCGACAGTAACACATTCATAGTAGGGGACTTAAACACCCCACTTTCACCCATGGACAGATCATCCAAAATGAAAATAAATAAGGAAACACAAGCTTTAAATGATACATTAAACAAGATGGACTTAATTGATATTTATAGGACACTCCATCCAAAAACAACAGAATACACATTTTTCTCAAGTGCTCATGGAACATTCTCCAGGATAGATCATATCTTAGGTCACAAATCAAGCCTTGGTAAATTTAAGAAAATTGAAATTGTATCAAGTATCTTTTCTGACCACAACGCCATGAGACTAGATATCAATTACAGGAAAAGATCTGTAAAAAATACAAACACATGGAGGCTAAACAATACACTACTTAATAATGAAGAGATCACTGAAGAAATCAAAGAGGAAATCAAAAAATACCTAGAAACAAATGACAATGGAGACACAACGACCCAAAACCTGTGGGATGCAGCAAAAGCAGTTCTAAGGGGGAAGTTTATAGCAATACAAGCCCACCTTAAGAAGCAGGAAACATCTCGAATAAACAACCTAACCTTGCACCTCAAGCAATTAGAGAAAGAAGAACAAAAAAACCCCAAAGCTAGCAGAAGGAAAGAAATCATAAAAATCAGATCAGAAATAAATGAAAAAGAAATGAAGGAAACAATAGCAAAGATCAATAAAACTAGAAGCTGGTTCTTTGAGAAGATAAACAAAATAGATAAACCACTAGCCAGACTCATCAAGAAAAAAAGGGAGAAGACTCAAATCAATAGAATTAGAAATGCAAAAGGAGAGGTAACAACTGACACTGCAGAGATAAAAGAGATCATGAGAGATTACTACAAGCAACTCTATGCCAATAAAATGGACAATCTGGAAGAAATGGACAAATTCTTAGAAATGCACAACCTGCCAAGACTGAATCAGGAAGAAATAGAAAATATGAACAGACCAATCACAAGCACTGAAATTGAAACTGTGATTAAAAATCTTCCAACAAAGAAAAGCCCAGGACCAGATGGCTTCACAGGCGAATTCTATCAAACATTTAGAGAAGAGCTAACACCTATCCTTCTCAAACTCTTCCAAAATATAGCAGAGGGAGGACCACTCCCTAACTCCTTCTACGAGGCCACCATCACCCTGATACCAAAACCAGACAAGGATGTCCAAAGAAAGAAAACTACAGGCCAATATCACTGATGAACATAGATGCAAAAATCCTCAACAAAATACTAGCAAACAGAATCCAACAGCACATTAAAAGGTTCATACACCATGATCAAGTGGGGTTTATTCCAGGAATGCAAGGATTCTTCAATATACGCAAATCTATCAACGTGATAAACCATATTAACAAATTGAAGGAGAAAAACCATATGATCATCTCAATAGATGCAGAGAAAGCTTTTGACAAAATTCAACACCCATTTATGATAAAAACCCTGCAGAAAGTAGGCATAGAGGGAACTTTCCTCAACATAATAAAGGCCATATATGACAAGCCCACAGCAAACATCATCCTCAATGGTGAAAAACTGAAAGCATTTCCACTAAGATCAGGAACAAGACAAGGTTGCCCACTCTCACCACTATTATTCAACATTGTTTTGGAAGTTTTAGCCACAGCAATCAGAGAAGAAAAGGAAATAAAAGGAATCCAAATCGGAAAAGAAGAAGTAAAGCTGTCACTGTTTGCAGATGACATGATCCTATACATAGAGAACCCTAAAGATGCTACCAGAAAACTACTAGAGCTAATCAATGAATTTGGTAAAGTGGCAGGATACAAAATTAATGCACAGAAATCTCTGGCATTCCTATATACTAATGATGAAAAATCTGAAAGTGAAATCAAGAAAACACTCCCATTTACCATTGCAACAAAAAGAATAAAATATCTAGGAATAAACCTACCTAAGGAGACAAAAGACCTGTATGCAGAAAATTATAAGACACTGATGAAAGAAATTAAAGATGATATAAATAGATGGAGAGATATACCATGTTCTTGGATTGGAAGAATCAACATTGTGAAAATGACTCTACTACCCAGAGCAATCTATAGATTCAATGCAATCCCTATCAAACTACCACTGGCATTTTTCACAGAACTAGAACAAAAAATTTCACAATTTGTATGGAAACACAAAAGATCCCGAATAGCCAAAGCAATCTTGAGAACGAAAGAAGGAACTGGAGGAATCAGGCTCCCTGACTTCAGACTATACTACAAAGCTACAGTCATCAAGACGGTATGGTACTGGCACAAAAACAGAAAGATAGATCAATGGAACAGGATAGAAAGCCCAGAGATAAACCCATGCACATATGGACACCTTATCTTTGATAAAGGTGGCAGTAATGTACAATGGAGAAAGGACAGCCTCTTCAATAAGTGGTGCTGGGAAAACTGGACAGGTACATGTAAAAGTATGAGATTAGATCACTCTCTAACACCATACACAAAAATAAGCTCAAAATGGATTAAAGACCTAAATGTAAGGCCAGAAACTATCAAACTCTTAGAGGAAAACATAGGCAGAACACTCTATGACATAAATCAAAGCAAGATCCTTTCTGACCCACCTCCTAGAGTAATGGAAATAAAAACAAAAATAAACAAATGGGACCTAATGAAACTTCAAAGCTTTTGCACAGCAAAGGAAACCATAAACAAAACCAAAAGACAACCCTCAGAATGGGAGAAAATATTTGCAAATGAAGCAACCGACAAAGGATTAATCTCCAAAATTTACAAGCAGCTCATGCAGCTCAATAACAAGAAAACAAACAACCCAATCCAAAAATGGGCAGAAGACCTAAATAGACATTTCTCCAAAGAAGATATACAGACTGCCAACAAACACATGAAAGAATGCTCAACATCATTAATCATTAGAGAAATGCAAATCAAAACTACAATGAGATATCATCTCACACCAGTCAGAATGGCCATCATCAAAAAATCTAGAAACAATAAATGCTGGAGAGGGTGTGGAGAAAAGGGAACACTCTTGCACTGCTGGTGGGAATGTGAATTGGTTCAGCCACTATGGAGAACAGTATGGAGGTTCCTTAAAAAACTACAAATAGAACTACCATATGACCCAGCAATCCCACTACTGGGCATATACCCTGAGAAAACCAAAATTCAAAAAGAGTCATGTACCAAAATGTTCATTGCAGCTCTATTTACAATAGCCCAGAGATGGAAACAACCTAAGTGCCCATCATCAGATGAATGGATAAAGATGATGTGGCACATATATACAATGGAATATTACTCAGCCATAAAAAGAAACGAAATTGAGCTATTTGTAATGAGGTGGATAGACCTAGAGTCTGTCATACAGAGTGAAGTAAGTCAGAAAGAAAAAGACAAATACCGTATGCTAACACATATATATGGAATTTAAGAAAAAAATGTCATGAAGAACCTAGGGGTAAAGCAGGACTAAAGACGCAGACCTCTTAGAGAACGGACTTGAAGTTATGGGGAGGGAGAAGGGTGAGCTGTGACAGGGCGAGAGAGAGTCATGGGCATATACACAGTAACAAACGCAGTAAGGTAGACAGCTAGTGGGAAGCAGCCACATGGCACAGGGATATTGGCTCGGTGCTTTGTGACAGCCTGGAGGGGTGGGATGGGGAGGGTGGGAGGGAGGGAGACGCAACAGGGAATACATATGGGAACATATGTTTATGTATGACTGATTCACTTTGTTATAAAGCAGAAACTAACACACCATTGTAAAGCAATTATACCCCAATAAAGATGTTAAAAAAAAAATAGATAACTAATAAGAACCTACTATATAGCACAGAGAACTCTACTCAGTGCTCTGTGGTGACCTAGTGGGAAGGAAATCTAAAAAAGAGGGGATATATGTACATGTATAATTGATTCACCTTGCTGTACAGCAGAAACTAACACAACATTTTAAAGCAACTATACTCCAATAAAAATTAATAAAAAATAAAAATGGGCAGAAGGTTTAAATAGACATTTTTTCAAAGAAGTCATACAGATGGCCAACCGGTACATGAATATATAGTGATGTATAGTCAATATCACTAATCATCTGGAAAATGCAAATCAAAACCACAATGAGGTATTACCTCACACCTATTAGAATGGCTATTTTCAAAAAAGAATAATAATTGTTGATGAGGATGTGAAGAAAAGGAAACACTCCTGCATAATGGTACGGCCATTATGGAAAACAATATGGAGTTTCCTCAAAAAGATAAATACAGAACTACCATTTGATTCAGCAATTCTACTTTTGGGCATTTATCTGAAGAAAATGAAAACACTAATTATAAAAGGTATCCACACCCCAATGTTAATTTCAGCATTATTTACAATAGCCAAGATATGGGAACAACTTGTGTCCATTGATGGATAAATGGATAAAGAAAATTTGGTATATATATACACAATGGAATATTATTCAGCTATAAAGAAGAATGAAATCTTGCCATTTGTGACAACGTGGTTGGACACTGAGGATATTATGATAAGTCAGATAGAAAGACAAATACCCTATGATTTCACTTATATAGGGAATAGTAAAAAAAACAAAACAAAACACACAACTGAACTCAGAGAACAGATTAGTGGTTGCAAGGGACAAGGGGTGGGAGGTTAGCAAAATTGATGAAGGGGGTAAAAAGGTACAAATTTTCAGTTATAAAATAAATAAGTCATAGGGATGCAATGTACAGCACGGCAACAATAATTAATATTGCATTGCATATTGGAAATTTACTAATAGAGTACATCTTAAAAATCCTCAACACAAGAAGTGTGTAACTTTGTATGGTGATGAATGCTAACTAGACTTATTGTGGTAATCACTTCACAATATATACAAATATGAAATCATGTTGTACACTTAAAACTAATATATGTTTATACCTCAATAAAAAAGATACAAAATAAAATGATTAATATAGTTGGAAAAAAAAAAATCTTCCAACAAACAAAAGCCCAGGACCAGATGGCTTCACAGGCGAACTCTATCAAACATTTAGAGAAGAGCTAACATTTTCCTTCTCAAACTCTTCCAAAATACAGCAGAGGGAGGAACACTCTCAAACTCATTCTATGAGGCCACCATCACCCTGATACCAAAATCAGACAAAGATGTCACAAAGAAAGAAAACTACAGCCCAATATCACTGATGAACATAGATGCAAAAATCTTCAACAAAATACTAGCAAACAAATCCAAGAGCACATTAAAAGGATCATACACTATGATCAAGTGGTGTTTATCCCAGGAATGGAACGATTCTTCAGTATACTCAAATCCTTCCATGTGATACACCATATTAACCAACTGAAGTATAAAAACCATATGATCATCTCAATACATGCAGAAAAAGCTTTTGACAAAATTCAACACCCATTTATGATAAAAAAAAAAAAAAGCTAGGGAAAGTAGGCATAGAGGGAACTTATCTCAACATAATAAGGGCCGTATCTGACCAATGCACAGCCAAGATTATTCTCAATGTTGAAAAAGTGAAAACATGTCCTCTAGGAACAGGAACAATACTAGATTGCCCACTCTTACTACTATTATTCAATGTAGTTTTGGAAGTTTTAGCCACAGCAATCAGAGAAGAAAAAGAATAAAATGAATCCAAATTGGAAAAGAACAAGTAAAAGTGTGACAGCTTGCTGATGGCATGATTCTATACATAGAGAATCCTAAAGATGCTAGCAGAAAATTACTAGAGCTAAACAATGAATTTGGTAAAGTAGCAAGATACAAAACTAGTGCACAGAAATCGCTTGCATTCCTATACACTAATGATGAAAAGTCTGAAAGAGAAATTAAAGAAACACTACCATTTATCATTGCAACAAAAAGAATAAAATACCTAGGAATAAACCTACCTATGGAGACAAAAGACCTGTATGCAGAAAACTATAAGACACTGATGAAAGAAATTAAAGCTGATACCAACAGATGGAGAGATATATCATGTTCTTGGATTAGAAGCATCAACATTTTGAAAATGAATATACTACCCAAAGCAATTTACAAATTCATTGCAGTCCATATCAAATTACTAATGTCATTTTTCACAGAACTAGAACAAAAAAATTCACAATTTGGATGGGAAAACAAAAGACTCCGAATAGCCAAAGAAATCTTGAGAAACAAAAACAGAGCTCGAGGAATCAGGCTCCCTGACTTCAGACTATACTACAAAGCTACAGTAATCAAGACCATATGGTACTGGCACAAAAACAGAAATATAGATCAATGGAACAGGATAGAAAGCCCAGAGATATACCCACACACATATGGTCATCTTGTCTGTGATAAAGGAGGCAAGAATATACAGTGGAGAAAAGACATCCTCTTCAATAAGTGGTGCTGGGAAAACTGGACAGCTACATGTAAAAGAATGAAATTAGAACACTCCCTAATACCATACACAAAAATAAACTCAAAATGGATTAAAGACCTAAATGTAAGGCCAGACACTATAAAACTCTTAGAGGAAAGCCCAGGCATAACACTCTATGACATAAGTCACAGCAAATTCTTTTTGACCCACCTCCTAGAGAAATGGACATAAAAACAAAACTAAACAAATGAGACCTAATGAAACTTAAAAGCTTTTGCACAGCAAAGGAAACCATAAATAAGATGAAAATACAAACCTTATAAAGGGAGAAAATATTTGCAAATGAAGCAACTGACAAAGGATTAATCTCCAAAATATATAAGCAGCTAATGCAGCTCAGTATCAAAAAAAGCAAACAACCCATTTCAGAAATGGGCAGAAGACCTAAATAGACATTTCTCCAAAGAAGATTGCCAAAAAACACATGAAAAGATGCTCATCATCCCTAATCATTAGAGAAATGCAAATCAAAACTACAGTGAGGTATCACCTCACACCAGTCAGAATGACCATCATCAAAAAATCTACAAACAATAAATGCTGGAGAGGGTGTAGAGAAAAGGGAACCGTCTTGCACTGTTGGAGGGAATGTAAATTGATACAGCCACTATGGAGAACAGTATGGAGGTTCCTTAAAAAACTAAAAATAGAACTACCATATGACCCAGCAATCTCACTACTGGGCATATATCCTGAGAAAACCATAGTTCAAAAAGAGACATGAAAAAAAAAAAAAAAAAGAGACATGGATCACAATGTTCATTGCAGCTCTATGTACAACATCTAGGACATAGAAGCCACCTAAATGTCCATTGACAGATGAATGGATAAAGAAGATGTGGCACATGTATAAAATGGAATATTATTCAGCCATAAAAGGGAATGAAATTGAGTTATTTGTGTTGAGGTGGATGGACCTGGAGTCTGTCATATAGAGTGAAGTAAGTCAGAAAGAGAAAAAGAAATACCGTATGCTAACACATATATATGGAATCTAAAAATTTTTAAAAATTCTGAAGAACTTAGGGGCAGGACAGGAATAAAGATGCAGACATAGAGGATGGCCTTGAGGACAAGGGGAGTATGGGTGGAAAGCTGGGATGAAGTGAGAGAGTGGTATGGACATATATACTCTACTGAATGTAAAGTAGATAGCTAGTGGGAAGCAGCTGCATAGCACAGAGAGATCACCTCCATGCTTTTTGACCACCTAGAATGATGGGATATGGAGGGCAGGAGGGAGGTTCAAGAGGGAGGAGCTATGGGGATATTTGTATATGTATAGCTGATTCACTTTGTTATACAGCAGATAATAACACACCATTGTAAAGCAATTATACTCCTATAAAGATGTTAAAAAAAGAAAAGAATGCTTCTTTGACTCTCCTGTCTATTACAATAACTACACCTACTTTGGCTTTCTCAGATGAGATAAACCACTTGGCACCTGCAGTCCTGAGTCCACTTACTCACTCTGTATTGTTTTTCCAATTGAGTAGCTATAGTTCTCAATGTATAGTCTGCCATGCAAAGGAGAGCATTCCCAGAGCTCTTCAAGTATTTTAGGGCTGCAGGTACAAATTTCTTTGTCAAAACATTGGTGAAAGTTGTGTCTTTTGGACCCTACAAGTTTGAGGGGGTAGGTCTTAAATGACAAATTCACTCTTAGATTCCAGTCTCTCCAAGCTTTGAATCCCCTTTTCTATATTAAATGAAGAGGGATCAGTCATGTCCATTTCACTTATTGTGGGCTATCTATTGATCTATATTTCAGCCAACCAACCCAACAAACTGTTAGAGATTTACTATCTCCCTGTGCTGCAATAATAACTGGAGAATTTCTGCTTTGCTCTCCCCTAATAAATAAATTTGGCCTGAGAGTGTTTCAGTCACCTCCTGCCTGTATTCTCAGAAAGACCAAAGACTGAGTTGCAGGTGTGAGTGCACAGCACTTGTGAGTCCCCAAGGCCCAGGGGATGAAGAATTATACTTCACAATGCTTCAATTTCTCTGCTCTGCCTCTTAGATTTCTCTTCCCCACTAGGTTGTAAATGAGGCTGGCCTGTTTATTTTTACCTGCAGCACATGGCACATGAATAAATATCTTACTCAAGTAATAGATATCCTTAAGAAATGGTTGATGTAGAGGAAAGAGACAAGATGGCAGAGTAGAAGGGCCTTGAGCTCACCTCCTCTAATGAGCACACCCAAATCACAACTAACTGCTGAAAACCCATCAGTAAAAAGACTGAAACCTACAAAAAAAGATATGGTACATCCAAAGACATAAAGAAAAAACCACAAGGAGATGGTAGAGGGACACACTCGTGATATAATCAAATTCTATTCCCCCTAGGTGGGTGGCCAACAAACTGGAGACTATATTGCAGATGTTCTCACACAGAAATGAGAGTTCTGAGCCTCACATCAGGCTCCCCAGCCTGGGGATCTGGCATCAGGAGGAAAAGCCACAGAGCATTTGACTCTGAAGGCCAGTGGGGCTTGATTGCAGGAGCTCCACAGGAATGGGGGAAAGGGAGACACCATTCTTTGAGGGCACACACAAGGTCTTGTGCACACCAGAACCCAGAGCAAAAACAGTGACTTCACAGGAGCTGGAGTCAGACCTACCTGAAAGTCTTGGAGGATCTTCTAGGGGAGGCAGGGGGTGGATGTTGTTAACCCTGGGGACAGGGACACTCGTGGCAGAGGTATCTGGGAGTATTCATTAGGATGAGATCTTCTGGATGTTGTCATTTTGTTACCAACCTGGCCCCACACAACAACATGCAGGCTCCAGTGCTGGTGTGCTTCAGGCCAAACAACCAACATGGTGGGAACAGAGCCCCACCTATCCAAAACTAGGGTGCTTAAACACTTCCTGAGCCCACAGCAGTCTCTGGATATACCCCTTGAAAGTGTTCTGCCTAGCAGAGAGCCAAGACCCAGCTCCACCCACCAGTGTGAATGCACTGACCCTCCCACCAGGAAGCCTACACAAGCCTCTAGACAGCCTCACACACCAGGGCGCAGACACCAGAGCAGTAAAAATACAATAATGCAGCCTGCAAAACTGAGTCCACAAACATAGAAACTATCCTAAGACCATCTGGTCCCTGGCCCTTGGGTGATGACATGCAAGTGTTCTGCTGGAACACTTACAACATCCCCTACAGAGGACTACTTCTCCAAGGTCTAGACACATAAATAACCTTACACATGCATAAAAATACAAATAGAAATTTAAACAAAATGAGGCCAGAAAGGACTATGTACCAGACAGTGGAACAAGATAAAACCCGAGCAGGACAACTTAGAGAAGTGAAGATAGGCAATCTACTGAGAAAGAGATCAGAGTAATACTCATAAAGATGACCCAAGAATTTGGGAAAAGAATGAATGCACAGAGAAGTTATAAGATGTCTTTAACAAAGAGTTAGAAAATATAAAGAACAAACACAGTAGAAGAATACAATAACTTAAATGAAAACCACACTCGAAGGAATCAGTACCAGAATAAATGAGGCAGTAGAATGGATAAGTGAGTGGGAATACAGAATGGTGGAAATCACTGCCAAAGAACAGAAAAAAGAAAAAAGAATGAAAAGAAATGAGGACAGTTTATGAGACTTCTGGGACAACATCAAATGCACAAATATTCTAATTATAGGGGTTGCGAAAGGAGAAGAGAGAGAGAAAGGGCCTGAGAAAATATTTGAAGAGATAATAGCTAAAATTTTTCCTACCATGGGAAAGGAAACAATCACCCAAGTCAAGGAAGCACAGAGAGTCCTATACAGGATTAAGCCAAGGAGGAACATGCTGAGAAACATAGTAATTAAATTGGCAAAAACTAAAGATAAATAGAAAATATTAAAAACAACAATGGAAAAGCAATAAATAACATACAAGGGAATCCCCATAAGGTTATCAGCTGATTTTTCAGCAGAAACTCTGCAGGTCAGAAGGAAGTGACATGATGTATCTTAAAACATGGAAGGAAAAAACCTACAACCAAGAATACTCTACCTAGCAAGACTCTCATTCAGATTTAATGGAGAAATGAAAACATTTACAGAAAAGCTAAAATAATTCAGCACCATCAAACCAGCTTTACAACAAATGCTAAAGGAACTTCTCTAGGCAGAAAAGAAAAGGTCACAACTAGAAAGAAGAAAATTACAAACTGGGAAAGCTCACTGATAAAGACAAACACACAGTAAAGGTAGGAAATCATCTACACACAAATATGATATCTAAAACAGTAATTGTGAGAGGAGAGTACACATGCAGAATATTTAAAATTCATTTGTAGTTAAGAGATCAGCTATTTATGGGATGAAGTGAGAGAGCGGCATGGACATATATACACTACCAAATGTAAAATAGATAGCTAGTGGGAAGCAGCTGTGTTGCACAGGGAGATCAGCTCGGTGCTTTGTGACCACCTAAAGGGGTGGAAGGGTGGGAGGGAGATGCAAGAGGGAGGGGATATGGGAATATATATATATATATGTATAGCTGATTAACTTTGTTATACAGCAGAAACTAACACAACATTGTAAAGCAGTAATACTCCAATAAAGATGTTAAAAAAAAAGAAATGGAAAAGAAAAAAAAAAAGGAATGATCTAGAGGAAAAAGAAAGAATCAGTGGGACCAAACTGTAAATTGTACAAACAAAATTTTCTAAATTAGACACCTTATTAAGTCTTAAAAGTATATGTTTCTGTTATAGCTTTTTTTTAACATCTTTATTTCCACATAATCTCTAATGTTATCCTCCGCACTCAGGAGGCAATTAAATTTCTTGTCATTCTGCACATTTATTTAGTAATCTAGAACAGCAAATAACAAAAAGTATTGGTGAAATACATTTCCTCTTAAGAAAGTGTCACTTCTTAGGCACTTTAAATACAAATTACATACAGAGGCTTCACTGACTAGAGATACATTTCTAATTTGAACAGAAAAATTGAGAGGAAAAGAACTCTTCACACAAGTAACTATGCATATCTCATCCACCTATGAAACTAAAAAAAAAAAAAGTATTTCATTTTTATAATGATGTTTTATATCCAAACAGAAAATAAAAAGCATCATAAAAGTACAATCCATTAGATGTGCTTAAAACAAAACCATGTTCCAACAAGGCTGCCCATCAGCTTTTACCTTATATTGGGTCCTCAAGCTACTGTGAAGCTAGCATACTAGAGAGAGTATCATTATCCCTGTGAACAAAGTTTGAGAAATACTGTTGCAAAAGCTGTACATTTAGATGTGGTAAACACTTTATCTTTTATATAAATGGGTATTTTATGTAGACTACAAAGAGAAATGTAAATTGTTTTGTTCTCTATATATGTAGGGCTAGGATATCTATTATCATGGTAGCTTAACGCCAAAGACCTGGCTGGCTGTTATATTCTACTTAGAAAAGTACACAATGAACATTTTCAGCAATTGTTCTCTTTGATATTTCAAGCAAATTATACTAAGAAAATACAGTTGAAATTTAAAAACAAAAATGGAAAAACAATAAACAAAATGACAATAAGGAAATATATATCAATAATTACCTTAAATGTAAACTGATTAAATGCTCCAACCAAAACAAACAGAATGGCTGAATGGATAAAGAAACAAGACCCATATATATGCTGTCTACAACAGGCACACTTCAGATCTAGAGAAACATACAGACTGAAAGTGAGGGGATGGAAAAATATATTCCATGCAACTGGAAATCAGAATAAAGCTGGAGTTGCAATATTCAAGGAAGAAAATATACACTTTAAAATAAAGACTATGAGGGCTTCCTTGGTGGTGCAGTGATTGAGAGTCTGCCTGCCGATGCAGGGGACACAGGTTCGTGCCCTGGTCTGGGAAGATCCCACATGCCACGGAGCGGCTAGGCTCATAAGCCATGGCCTCTGAGCCTGCGTGTCTGGAGCCTGTGCTCCACAACGGGAGAGGCCACAACAGTGAGAGGCCCACGTACGGCAAAAAGAAATAATAATAAAAAAATAAAGACTATGAGACAGAGAAGGATATTATGTAATGATCATGGGGTCAATCCAAGAAGAAGATATAACCATTGTAAATATTTATGCACCCAAGATAGGAACAAATCTATATATAAAGGAAATGCTAAAAGACATAAAAGGAGAAATTGATAGTAACAAAAAAATAGTGGGGGACTTTAACACCACACTTACATAAATGGACAGATCATCAAGACATGAAATCAATAAAGAAAAAAACGACATCAATGACACATTAGACCAGATGTACTTAATTAATATTTATAGAGCATTCCATCCAAAAGCAGCAGAATACACATTTTTTCATGTGCACAAGGACATTCTCCATGATAGATCACATGCTGGGCCACAAAGCAAGCCTTGGTAAGATTAAGAAAATGGAAATCATATCAAGCGACTTTTCCAAAGACAACACTATGAGATTAGAAATGAACTACAAGAAAAAAAAACTGTAGAAAACACCAACTCGAGAAGCCTACATAATATGCTACTAAATACTCAATGGATCACTGAAGGAGTCAAACAGGGAATCAAAAACTAACTTGAGGCTCTCTTTTCTCCATTGTATATTCTTGCCTCCTTTATCAAATATAAGGTGACTTTATGTGCATGGGTTTATCTCTGGGCTTTCTATCCTGCCCCATTGATCTATGTTTCTGTTTTTGTGCCAGTACCATACTGTCTTGAGTACTGTAATAAGTGGTTTTGAGAAAACTGGAAAGCTACAGGTAAAAGAATGAAATTAGAACACTTCTTAACACAATACACAAAAAGAAACTCAAAATGGATTAAAGACCTAAATATAAGGCCAGACACTATAAATCTCTTAGAGGAAAACACAGGAAGAACACTCTTTGACATAAATCACAGCAAGACCCTTTTTGATGCACCTCCTGAAGAATTGGAAATAAAAACAAAAATGAACAAATGGGACCTAATGAAACTGAAAAGCTTTTGCACAGCACAGGAAATGATAAACAAGATGAAAAGACAAGCCTCAGAATGGGAGAAACTATTTTCAAATGAAGCAACTGACACAGGATTAATCTCCAAAATATACAAGCAGCTCATGCAGATCAATATAAAAAAACAAACAACCCAATCCAAAAATGGGCAGACCTAAATAGACATTTCTCCTAAGAAGATATACAGATTTCCAATAAACACATAAAAGGATGCTCAATATCACTAATCATTAGAGAAATGCAAATCAAAACTACAATGAGGTATCACCTCACACAAGGCAGAATGGTCATCATCAAAAAATCTACAAACAATAAATGCTGGAGTGGGTGTGGAGAAAAGGGAACACTTTTGCACTGTTGGTGGGAATGTAACTTGATACAGCTACTATGGAGAACAGTATGGAGGTTCCTTAAGAAACTAAAAACAGAACTACCATACAACCCAGCAATCCCACTACTGGGCATATACCCTGAGAATAATAATAATTCAAAATTCAAAAAGGGTCATGTACCACAATATTCATTGCAGCACTATTTACAATAGCCAGGCTATGGAAGCAACCTAAGTGTCCATCAACAGATGAATGGATAAAGAAGATGTGGCACATATATACAATGTAATATTACTCAGCCATAAAAAGAAACGAAATTGAGTTATTTGTGTTGAGATGGATGGACCTAGAGTCTGTCATACAGAGTAAAGTAAGTCAGAAAGAGAAAAATAAATACCGTATGCTAACACATATATATGGAATTAAAAAAAATAATTATTATTATAGTTCTGATGAACCTAGGGGAAGGACAGTAATAAAGACACAGATTCTGAGAATGGACTTGAAGGGAAGGGCAGGGGTAAGTGTAAGCTGAGATGAAGTGTGAGAGTAGCATTGACATATATACACTACTAAACGTAAAATAGATAACTAGTGGGAGCAGCTGCATCACATGGGGAGATCAGCTCAGTGTTTTGTGACCACCTAAAGTGGTGGGATAGGGAAGGTGGGAGGGAGATGCAAGAGGGAAGGGTTACAGGGATATATGTAATACATTTAGCTGATTCACTTTGTTATACAGCAGAAACTAACACAACATTGCACAGCAATTATACTCCAATAAAGGTGTTAAAAACATACCTAGAGACAAATGAAAATCAAAACATGACAATCCAAAACCTATGGGATACCTCAAAAGCAGTTCTAAGAGGGAAGTTTATAGCAATAAAAACTTACCTCAGGAAACAACAAAAATCTCAAATAAACAACCTAACCTTACACGTAAAGCAACTAGACAAAGAACAAACAAAACTCAGTTAGTAGAAGGAAAGAAATCATAAGATCAGAGCAGAAATAAATCGAGTAGACCAAGAAAACAACAGAAAATATCAACTAAACTGAAAGCTGGTTCTTTGAAGAGATAAACAAAATTGACAAAACTTTAGCCAGACTCATTAAAAAAAAAGGGAGAGGGTCAAAATTGATAAAATTAGAAATGAAAAAGGAGAAGTTACTGACACCAGAGAAATAGAACGGGCCATAAAAGTCTACGACAAGCAATTATATGTCACCAAAATGGACAAGCTAGAGGAAATGGTCAAATTTTTACAAAGGTAAAATCTTCTGAGACTGAACCAGGAAGAAATAGAAAAATGAACAGACCGATCACAAGTACTGAAATTTAATCTGTGATTTAAAAACTCCCAACTAACAAAGGTCTGGGACCAAATGGCTTCACAGGTGAATTCTACTAAACATTTAGAGAAGAGTTAACACCTATCCTTTGGAAACTATTTCAAAAAATTTCAGATGGAGGAACACTTCCAAACTGACTCTAAGAGGCCACAATTACCCTGATACCAAAACCAGACAAACATATTATGAAAAAGAAAATTACAGGCCAATATCACTGATGAACATAGATGCAAAAATCCCCAACAAAATACTAGCAAACTGAATCCATCAATACATTAAAAGGACTGTGCACCATGATCAAGTGGAATTTATCTTAGGGATGCAAAGATTTTTCAATATCTGCTAATCAATATGATACAGCACGTTAACAAAGTGAAGAATAAAAACCATATGATCATCTCAATAGATGCAGAAAATGTTTTCGATAAAATTCAATATCTATTCATGATTAAAAAAAGAATAACCTCCAGAAAGTGGGCATAGAGGGAACATATCTCAACATAATAAAGGCCATATATGACAAGCCCACAGCTCACATCATACTGAATGGTGAAAAATGTAAGAATTTCCTCTAAGATCAGGAACAAGACAAGGATGTCTACCCTTGCCACTTTTATTAAACATAGTTTTGGAACTCCTAGCCACGAGAATCCAAATTGGAAAAGAAGAAGTAAAACTGTCACTGAAGATGACATGATATTACACATAGTGACAGTGGGAGGGTGATGCAAGAGGGAGGAGATATACATATAGCTGATTCACTTTGCTATACAGTAGCAACTAACACAACAATGTAAAGCAATTATACTCCAATAAAGATGTAAAAAAAATATTATTAAAGATGCTACCAGAAAACTCCTAGAGCTCATCAATGAATTTGGTAAAGTTGCAGGATACCAAATTAATACACAGAAATCTGTTGCATTTATATACACTAGCAATGAAAGATCGGAAAGAGAAATTTAAAAAAACAATCCCATTTATCATCACATCAAAAAGAATATGATATCTAGAAATAAAGCTACCCAAGGAGGCAAAAGACCTACACTCCAAAACTATAAAATGCTGATGAAATAGATGACACAGACAGAAAATATACCATGTTTTGGTTTGGAAAAATCAATATTTTTAAAACGATCATGCCAAGGCAGTCTACAGGTTCAATGCATTCTCTATCAAATTACCAATGGCATTTTTCGAAGAACTGGAACAAAATAATTTTTAACTTGTAAGGAAAACAAAAGAGCCACAATAGCTAAAGTCATCTTGAGAAAGAAAAATGGAGCTAGAGGAATCGAGTTCCCTGACTTCAGACCATACTACAAAGTTACAGTAATTAAAACAGTATGGGGTGGTGCAGAGGTTGAGAGTCTGCCTGCCAATGCAGGGGACACGGGTTTGTGCCCTGGTCTGGGAAGATCCCACATGTCGCGGAGTGGCTAGACCCATGAGCCATGGCTGCTGAGCCTGAGCGTCTGGAGCCTGTGCTCCACAACGGACAGGAGAGGCCACAACAGTGAGAGACCCGCATACCAAAAAACCCCAAAAAACAAAACAGTATGGCACTGGAACTAAAACAGAAATATAGATCAATGGAGCAAGATAGAAAACCCAGAAGTAAACCTGTGCACCTATGATCAATTAATCTACGACAAAGGAGGAAAATATGGAGAAAAGACAGTCACTTCAATAAGTGGTGCTGGGCAAACTGGAGAGCTACATGTGAAAGAATGAATTTAGAACATTCTCTAACACCATACACAAAATAAACACCAAATGAATTAAAGATCTAAATGTAAGACCAGATACTATAAAACTCTTAGAGGAAAACATATGCAGAACACTTGACATAAATCACAGCAATATACTTTGGAATCATCTCCTATAGTAATGGAAATAAAAACAAAAACAAAGGATTCAAACCTAATTAAACTTAAAATATTTTTCACAACAAAGGAAACCATAAACAAAACAAAAAGACAACCTACAGACTGGGAGAAAAAACTTGCAAACAATGCACCCGAGAAAGATTTAATCTCCAAAATATACAAATAGCTCATACAGCTCAATATAAAAAAAAAAAAACTCAATTAAAAAATGGGCAGGGCTTCCCTGGTGGTGCAGTGGTTGAGAATCTGCCTGCTAATGCAGGGGACACGGGTTCGAGCCCTGGTCTGGGAGGATCCCACATGCCGCGGAGCAACTGGGCCCGTGAGCCACAACTACTGAGCCTGCGGGTCTGGAGCCTGTGCTCCTCAACAAGAGAGGCCGCGACAGTGAGAGGCCTGCGCACCGCGATGAAGGGTGGTCCCCGCTCATCGCAACCAGAGAAAGCCCTCGCACAGAAACGAAGACCCAACACAGCCGAAACTAAATAAATAAATAAATTTATAAAAAAAAAAAATGGGCAGAAGTTCTAAGTAGACACTTCTCCAAAGTAGACATGCAGATGGACAAAAGACATATGAAAAGATGTTCAACACTGCTAATTATTAGAGAAATGCAAATCAAAACTTCAATGAGGTATCACCTCACACCGGTCAGAATGGCCATTATCAAAATGTTTACAAATAATGGATGCTGGAGGGGTTGTGGAGATAAAGGAAGCCTCCTGCACCACTGGTGGAAATATAAATTGGTACAGCTACTATGGAGGGCAGTATGGAATTTCCTTTAAAAACTAAAAATAGAGCTACCATATGATCCTGTAATCCGTAATTCAAAAATATACATGTACCCCAGTGTTCCTTGCAACACTATTTACAGTAGCTAAGATGTGGAAGCAACCTAAAATGTCCATCTATGGATGAATGGATAAAGAAGATCTGAGATATATAGATATAGATACACAATAGAATATTACTTAGCCATAAAAAATGATGGAATAATGCCACTTGCAGCAACATGGATGGACCTAGAGATTATCATACTAAGTGAAGTAAGTAAAACAGAGAAAGACAAATGTATGATATCACTTATATCTGGAATCTAAAAATAAATGATGCAAATAAACTTATACACAAAACAGAAACAGACCCAAAGACATAGAAAATAAATTTATGGTTACCAAAATAGAAAGGGGGTGGGGAAAGTGTAAATTAAGAGTTTGGGATTAAAATATACATACACACTATTATATTAAGTAGTTAGCAAACAAGGACCTACTGTATAGCGCAGGGAACTATACTCAATATTTTATAGTAACCTATAAGAAAAATAATCTGAAATATATATATATATATGTATATATATACACACATATATATATACATACCTGAATCATCACTTTGCTGTACACCTGAAACTAACACAACATTGTAAATCAACTATACTTCTATTTTTTAAAATTTGACCTGATCCAACTTTATATTCCTTCCACAATTATTCTATACCCTTAATATTCATTCTCAAACATATTTCCCAGAATTCTTCTTGTAGAAGTTAGAAAACTCAAGTGGTTCCTTTGAGAGGTAGCACATAACCTCATCAGTCACATTTTGTACCTCTCCTTTAGGGGTCTGCTGGGACTTGTGTCTAGTCATAGGTGGCAACTGTCTCAGGGGAAGTCATTATTGTTTTCTAAGCAAATGCAAAGATAATATCACAGATGGAGTTGGGAAGGATGTTACCATTGTGGATTTAGAGGCTGCTACCACTTGGTGTTGGAGTACGAGTGCTACTGGAGTTGAGGAGGCCACTTTTGCTCAGGATGAGTAGACCACTTCCACTGGCAAAGAAGACTCATCAATATTTAGGAGCTTTATAACCCCAGATTTTTCAAGGTCATCCTACATGTTTCTATCCCACAACACAGGATCCCATTTTTCCCAATAATTTTCTCACTTTAACAGTAGACACCCTAGGAATCTGGAAGTTCAACTGTCCTCAAAATTTAACCAATTACTGCTTGATTTTCAGCCATTTCAGCCCAGACGGGAGAATAGGCTCTCCCTCATGCATACCTACAAACTCTTAGGTCATTGATGCAAGCCTGAGCTGATAATTTGAATCCCTAAGCTCATTCTTTTCTTTTTACCACTTTTTCAGGGACATTAGGAGAAGCCAAACAACATCATTATATGCTTTAGTTTTCCAAAAGTATTTCAAACTATTATATACAGAGTCACTTAATTTCTTTCTTATTATAAGTGGTTATTTAGTAGTATCTAATACACATATTTTGCTTATCTCTATAAACATTTCATACTCTGGACTATACTGCTCTGTTTACTACTAGAATTAGAGTCATTAGTGTCTATTTTTTAATATAATCAGATTAGAGAGAAAATTCCAAACACATAGAAACCATTCAGAAAACTCATCCTTAAACTTCTGTTCCTTTTGAACCACTCTGGGTACACAAAACTATGTTAGTCATTGTTCTCCTGAAGAGACTAACTAATATCATAGATAGATAAATAGATATATAGATACATAGATAGAAAGATACATGCATACATGCATATATACATAGACACACATACATGCATACATACATATGAAAAAAAGATTTGTTGTAAGTACTGGCTTAAGCAGTCATTGAGGCCCCTAAATCCCACTATTTGTTATCAGAAAACTGGAGAACCAGGTAAGCTGGGGGTATAAAACAGTTAAAATCTGAAGGCCAGAGAATAGGGAAATTGGTGGTGTACTTCTAGTCCCAGGAATAAGGCCTGAGAACAAGGGGTGAATGGTTTAAATCCCAGGGTCCAAATCTTTAAGAACCAGAATAACTGATGTATTAATGAGCATATAGACATCCAGCTCAGTAAAAGAGACAGAAATTTGCACTTTCTTTGCTTTTGCATTTTATTCAGGCTCTCTATTCAGACTGGATGATGCCTGCCCACATTAATGACAGATGATCTCTTTACTCAGTCTACTGAATCAGATGCTAATCCCGTCCAGATATCTTCACAAATACAGCCAGAAAAAAATATTTTACCAGCTAGCTGGACTTCTCTTAGCCCAGTTAAATTGACACATAAAATTAACCATCACAAGTCCACCCCCTTGTGACATATACATATGTTGTATCAAATAATGTTAATCTCCAAATAAAGACAATACTGAGGTTTTAATTCTGTCTAACATGATACATCTATGTTAAATACAACTGAAAACAAACTCCTACCCCAGAAGAGGAAAGACAGTCCTTATTTAGGTTTACTTTTCTTCTTTATATCTCTAACAACTCTATGATATAAATTAAATGATACTTAAATATATGATATTAAGTTAATACATCTCATATTATAAGTTAAGGGAATGATAGAGAATAGAAAACAAAGATATATGTTTAGGGCTTCCCTGGTGGTTCAGTGGTTGAGAGTCCGCCTGCCGAAGCAGGGGACACGGGTTCATGCCCCGTTCCGGGAAGATCCCACATGCCACGGAGTGGCTAGGCCCGTGAGCAATGCCTGCTGAGCCTGCGTGTCCAGAGCCTGTGCTCTGCAACGGGAGAGGCCACAACAGTGAGAGGTCCGCATATCGAAAAAAAAAAAAAAGATATATGTGTGCATACACACAAACATTCATAACAAAATAAGGAGAAAATATTCATGCCAATTACAGTCCTTATTTCTGTAACTAGTCACGAAGTTGAACCTGGTATTATACTACCCTATTCTAATCCCATTCTGTATTCCTTTTGCCTCAACAACAACTTCATCTGGTTGGAGAATTTATCTGATTGGTAAACCTTTACTCTTAAAGGGTCTGGTATCATTACCAGTGTTGCTTGCATTGGGTTATTGTAGTTTCCAACTGACCTCAGTGAAAGAGTATGCTAATACTAAAGAAATCCTTATTTTGTATTCCAGACAAACTCTTCATTATCTTCATTGTGGTAGTTGTCCAATTTCCCTTTGGTAGTGACAAAATCCTTGTTTTTTCCAACATTAGCCAGGCTCCTGAGTCTTTTCCAAGGACTCTGTGCACTTCCTTACAAAATACTTGGAAAAAAACCTTACTAAAACAGTATAGCAAGAGTCTCTCATTCTCCATGTCTGATAATCATCAATACCTAACCAGATTTCTCATCCTCCACCATCCACCAGGTGAGTCTGATTAACCAGGCTTGTCTTCAGCAATATTCAGCTAAGTCAGTTTAGCCAGAATCCACATTACCCTTGATGTTTCCTTTTAGTGACTTTCCATCCACTGAACCCCACCAGAATCCTTAGCTGTAAATACCTAATTGTCCATGCTCTATTCAAATTTGAGCCCAGATTTATACTGAGGTCTATTTTCCTGTATTACAACATTTCTGAATAAAAGCTATTTTTTTTCTGCTTTAATTATGCCCACTTCTGGTTTATCTTTGATAGTTATGATGTGAATTGGATAGAATCATACTGATTATTGAGACTCTGGACCCCACATCCGGAACCCTAAGTGTACAATTTTGAAAACTTTGTCTTCACTTCTGACTGATTGATCATGTACCCATTGGTTAGTCCATCTGCTACACCATTGACCCAGACAAATATCTATGGTAGCTTGTAGGGAAAGAGTTTGAATGTTAAGATTTGAGGTATAACGTAGAAGGTATATTAGAGTCCCAGACAATGAGAGACTGGCTTAGAGTGCTTGTTGTATGAAGTGATCGGATCCTTTCTTCAGTCTCCCCTTACCTTCCATGTACAGATCAATTTTAAATTTCACCTGGGAATCTCCTAAGGTTGCAAACCAGCAATAAGTGTAAAGATTGTTTATAAACATGAGACTTCTCAGCTGGTTAAAATAAAAAAACCTTCTTAAACTCCTGCTGAAATGTGCTCTAACTGTGTCTGCTTACTTTCCTGTTGGCATAATATTACTAATAATAATTCGGAACATCAATGGCCTTTTGCGGAAACATAATTCCCAAATTGGCTCCTCTAAAATCTCTTCTTTCTTAATACAGGTGTTTATTCTTCCTTCAATTACTGCTTTGGATTGTCCCTCCAGTTCCTTTGATTTCTTTTACACGTCTCCCTTCATACCTCTGCACTCTGCATTTTTCTGTCCAGAAACTTTTTCCTTCCCACTTAAGCTATTCAACTCCCAGTGACTTGACCTGTAGGCCTCCTAATATGAATTGAGGACTCCCAAGGGATTAATGGATCCCCAAAGTAAACACTTATGGCTAAAATAGAAAAAATGACTATTTGGAAACAGAACTTGTTTTTAATCCCTCATATGTGTTCAAAGATATCCAGAGAGCTGCTAGGTGTTTCATCAGTGACTGTCCTAAAATTTAGTTAACAGCTTCCATCAAATTACATATTGGGACAAAAAAAATCTTAACAGTCATGTTTACAAACATTTGTAAACAGGTAATTTTAACTTGTCCACTTCCAGAAACACAATACAGATAAAAACGTAAAGTGGTTACAAACAAGTGAAATTGTATTACTATGTCTTACTGAGTCAGGGCCAAAGTTTTAGAATGAAAGCGCTAAGATATTTATTTGCACCTATATATAAGTTTATGTATGTTTCTCTAAGTGTGTATGTATGCATGTATGTTATATATATGTGACATTTTCTACCTCTGTATAATACTGAATTAATTCATAAAATCTCAAGAGAGTTATCTTCAAATGAAAGATAAAAAACTGATCCTATAAATTAGGTATTCCAAAAACCCTCAGAAATATAAAAATTAACAATTTTAAGTCTGCTTAACTGGGGTAGCCTTTAAAAAATAAAGCCAATTTAAAAAATTGTTGTCATTTTACCATACACAAAAATAAACTCAAAATGGATTAAAGACCTAAAGGTAAGGTTGATTACTATAAAACACTTAGAGGAAAATATAGGCAGAACATTATTTGACATAAATCATAGCAAGATCTTTCTTTGACCTATCTCCTAGAGTAATGAAAATAAAAGCAAAAATAAACAAATGGGACCTAAATAAACTTAAAATCTTTTGCACAGCAAAGGAAACCATAAACAAAACGAATAGACAACCCTCAGAATGGGAGAAAATATTTGCAAATGAAGCAACTGATAAGGGATTAATCTCCAAAATATACAAACAACTCATGCAGCTCAATATCAAAAGAACAAACTACCCAATCATAAAATGGGGGGAAGACCTAAATAGACATTTCTCCAAAGAAGACATACAGGTGGCCAACAAACACATGAAAAGATGCTCAGTATCACTAATTAGTAGAGAAATGTAAATCAAACCTATAATTAGGTATCACCTCACACTAGCCAGAATGGCCATCATCAAAAAACCTACAAACATTAAATGCTGGAGAGGGTGTGGAGAAAAGGGAACACTCCTACACTGTTGGTGAGAATGTAAATTGGTACAGCCACTATGGAGAACAGTATGGTGGTTCCTTTAAAAATTAAAAATAGAGCTACCATATGATGCAGCAATTCCACTCCTAGGCATATATCTGGAGGAAACCAGAGTTCAACAGGATACATGCACCCAAATGTTCATTGCAGCACTATTTACAATAGCCAGGATATGGAAGCAAACTAAATGTCCATTGACAGAGGAACGTATAAAGAAGATGTGGTACATTACTGGGCATATATCCTAAGAAAACCATAATTCAAAAAGAGTCATGTACCAAAATGTTCATTGCAGCTCTATTTATAATAGCCAGGACATGGAAGCAACCTAAGTGTCTGTCATCAGATGAATGGATAAAGAAGATGTGGCACATATATACAATGGAATATTACTCAGCCATAAAAAGAAACGAAATTGAGCTATTTGTAATGAGGTGGATAGACCTAGAGTCTGTCATACAGAGTGAAGTAAGTCAGAAAGAAAAAGACAAATACCGTATGCTAACACATATATATGGAATTTAAGAAAAAAATGTCATGAAGAACCTAGGGGTAAAGCAGGAATAAAGACGCAGACCTCTTAGAGAACGGACTTGAGGTTATGGGGAGGGGGAAGGGTGAGCTGTGACAGGGCGAGAGAGAGTCATGGGCATATACATAGTAACAAACGCAGTAAGGTAGATAGCTAGTGGGAAGCAGCCGCATGGCACAGGGATATTGGCTCGGTGCTTTGTGACAGCCTGGAGGGGTGGGATGGGGAGGGTGGGAGGGAGGGAGACGCAACAGGGAAGACATATGGGAACATATGTTTATGTATGACTGATTCACTTTGTTATAAAGCAGAAACTAACACACCATTGTGAAGCAATTGTACCCCAATAAAGATGTTAAAAAAAAAAAAAAAAAAAAAAAAAAAGAAACGAAATTGAGATATTTGTAGTGAGGTGGATGGACTTAGAGTCTGTCATACAGAATGAAGTAAGTCAGAAAGAGAAAAACAAATACTGTATGCTAACACATGTATATGGAATCTAAGAAAGAAAAAAAAAGATCATGAAGAATGTAGGGGTAAGACGGGAATAAAGACACAGACCTACTAGAGAATGGACTTGAGGATATGGGGAGGGGGAAGGGTAAGCTGTGATAAAGTGAGAGAGTGGCATGGACATATATACACTACCAAACGTAAAATAGATAGCTAGTGGGAAGCAGCCGCATAGCACAGGGAGATCAGCTCGGTGCTTTGTGACCACCTAGAGGGGTGGGATAGGGAGGGTGGGAGGGAGGGAGATGCAAGAGGGAAGAGATATGGGAACATACGTATATGTATAACTGATTCATTTTGTTATAAAGCAGAAACTAACAAACCATTGTAAAGCAATTATACTGCAATAAAGATGTTTAAAAAAAAGATGTGGTACATATATATCAATACAATGGAATATTACTCAGTCATAAAAAGGAAAAAAACAGTGTCATGTGCAGAGAAATGGATGGGCCTGGAGATTGTCATACAGAGTGAAGTAAGTCAGAAAAAGAAAAACAAATGTCATATAATATTGCTTATATGTACAATCTAGAAAAATGTCACAGGTGAACTTATTTGCAAAGAAGAAATAGAGTCACAGATGTAGAAAACAAACTTATGGTTATGAAGGGGGTAGGGGGTTGGGATGAATTGGGAGATTGGGATTGAAATATGTACACTATTACATATAAAATAGATAACTAATGAAAACCTACTGTATAGCACTCTACTCAGTGCTCTGTGGTGACCTAAATCGGAAGGAAATTTTAAAAAGAGAGGATATATGTATATGTATAACTGATTTACTTTGCTGCACAGCAGAAACTAACTCTACATTGTAAAGTGACTATACTCCAATAAAATTAACTTTTAAAAAATGCAAAAAAAGAATAAAATAAAAATGGTTGTTATCTAGAAACAGACATGCCTTCAGAGTTGTCAGAATTAAATATAATACAAGCATAAATTTTTAAACCTAAGTTTAGTAGTCATGCAAGCTTATGTTGTCTCTACTAGATGTTTAAGACAATAAACTATCTATGAAATGTCAAGTAAATCTATAAAATTATGAAATTATATAAATTTGCAGTAGAATGAGAGTGTGTGGTAGTCAATGAAAACATGCTGAATTCCTAGTTTTTTTTTTCTGTAAAAAGAAAGATGGATAATGGTTAAAATTTTAATCAATAGGTTGGACAGGAAGATGGTGGAAGAGTAAGATGCGGAGATCACCTTCCTCCCCACAGATGCACCAGAAATACATCTACACGTGGAACAACTCCTACAGAAGACCTACTGAACACTGGCAGAAGACCTCAGACCTCCCAAAAGGCACGTACCTGGGTAGGGCAAAAGAATAAACAGAGACAAAAGGATAGGGACAGGACCTGCACCAGTGGGAGGGAGCTGTGGAGGAGGAAAGGTTCCCACACACTGGGAAGCCCCTTCACGGGCGGAGACTGCGGGTGGCGGAGGAGGAAAGCGTCGGAGTCGGGGAGGAGAACACAGCAACAGGGGTGCGGAGGGCAAAGCGGAGAGATTCCCGCACAGAGGACTGTGCACAGAGGTGCCGACCAGCACTCACCAGCCTGAGAGGCTTGTCTGCTCAACCACCAGGGCGGGTGGGACTGGGAGCTGAGGCTCTGGCTTTGGTTGGAGCACAGGGAGAGGACTGGGGTTGGCGGCGTGAACACAGTCTTCAGGGGGTTAGTGTACCATGGCTAGCCAGGAGGGAGTCCATAGAAAAGTCTGGACCTGCCGAAGAAGCACGAGACTTTTTCTTCCCTCTTTGTTTCCTGGTGCGCGAGGAGAGGGGATTAAGAGCGCTGCTTAAAGGAGCTCCAGAGACGGGCACGAGCCACGGCTAACAGTGTGAACCCCAGAGATGGGCATGACACGCTAAGGCTGCTGCTGCCACCATCAAGAAACCTGTGTGCGAGCACAGGTCACTATCCACACCTCCCTTCTGGGGAGCCTGTGCAGCCCGCCACTGCCAGGGTCCCGGGATCCAGGGACAACTTCCCCAGGAGAACGCAGCATGGCATGCCTCAGGCTGGTGCAAAGTCACGCCGGCCTCTGCCACCAGAGGCTCGCCCTGCATTCCGTACCCCTCCCTCCCCCCGGCCTGAGTGAGCCAGAGTCCCCAAAGCAGCTACTCCTTTAACCCCGTCCTGTCTGAGAGAAGAACAGATGCCCTCCGGCGACCTACACACAGAGGCAGGGCCAAATCCAAAGCTGAGCCCCGGGAGCTGTGAGAACAAAGAAGAGAAAGGGAAATCTCTCACAGCAGCCTCAGAAGCAGCGGATTAAATCTACACAATCAACTTGATGCACTCTGCATCTGTGGAATACCTGAATAGACAAAGAATCATCCCAAATTGAGGAGGTGGACTTTGAGAGCAAGATTTATGAATTTTTCCCCTTTTCCTCTTTTTTGTGAGTGTGTATGTGTATGCTTCTGTGTGAGGTTTAGTCTGTATACCTTTGCTTCCACCATTTGTCCTAGGGTTCTATCCATCCGTTTTTTGTTGTTGTTGTTGCTGTTGTTTTTAAAACAATTCTTATCCTTAATAATTACTTTTTATTTTAATAACTTTATTATATTTTATCTTATTTTACTTTATTTTATCTTCTTTCTTTCTTTCTTTCCTTCCTTCCCTCCTTCCTTCCTTCCTCCCTCGCCCTGCTCCCTCCTCCCTTCTTTCTTTCTCTCTTTCTCTCTCTCTTTCTTTCTTTCTATCTACCTTCCTTCCTTCCTTTCTTTCTTTCTTTCTTTCCTCTTTCTTTCTTTCTTTCTTTCTTTCTTTCCTCTTTCTTTCTTTCTTTCTTTCTTTCTTTCTTTCCTCTTTCTTTCTTTCTTTCTTTCTTTCTTTCTTTCTTTCTTTCTTCTTTTTCTCCCTTTTATTCTGAGCCATGTGGATGAAGCGTTCTTGTTGCGGCAGCCAGGAGTCAGTGCTGTGCCTCAGAGGTGGGAGAGCCAACTTGAGGACACTAGTCCACAAGAGACCTCCCAGCTCCACATAATATCAAATGGTGAAAATCTCCCAGATATCTCCATCTCAACACAAGAACCCAGCTTCACTCAATGACCAGCAAGCTACAGTGCTGGACACCCTATGCCAAACAACTAGAAAGAGAGGAACAGAACACCACTCATTAGAAGAGAGGCTGCCTAAAATCATAATAAGCCCACAGACACCCCAAAACACATCACTAGACGTGGACCTGCCAACCAGAAATATAAGATCCTGCCTCATCCACCAGAACACAGGCACTAGTCCTCTCCACCAGGAAGCCTACACAACCTACTGAACAAACATTAGCCACTGGGGACAGACATCAAAAACAACGGGAACTACGAACTTGCAGCTTGCAAAAAGGAGACCCCAAACACAGTAAGATAAGCAAACTGAGAAGACAGAAAAACACACAGCAGATGAAGGAGCAAGATAAAAACCCACCAGACCTAACAAATAAAGAATAAATAAGCAGTCTACCTGAAAAAGAATCAGAATAATGATAGTAAAGATGATCCAAATTCTTGAAAATAGAATAGACAAAATGCAAGAAACATTTAACAAGGACCTAGAAAAACTAAAGAGGAAAAAAGCAATGATGAACAACACAATAAATGAAATTAAAAATACTCTAGAAGGGATCAATAGCAGAATAACTGAGGCAGAAGAACAGATAAATGACCTGGAAGATAAAATAGTGGAAGTAACTACTGCAGAGAAGAATAAAGAAAAAAGAATGAAAAGAACTGAGGACAGTCTCAGAGACCTCTGGGACAACATGAAACGCACCAACATTCGAATTATAGCAGTTCCAGAAGAAGAAGAGAAAAAGAAAGGGACAGAAAATATTTGAAGAGATTATAGTTGAAAACTTCCTTAATATGGGAAAGGAAATAGTTAATCAAGTCCAGGAAGCACAGAGAGGCCCATACAGGGTAAATCCAAAGAGAAATACAGCAAGACACATATTAATCAAACTGTCAAAAATTAAATATAAAAAAAACATATTAAAAGCAGCAAGGGAAAAACAACAAATAACCCACAAGGGAATCCCCATAAGGTTAACAGCTGATCTTTCAGCAGGAACTCTGTAGGCCAGAAGGGAGTGGCAGGACATATTGAAAGTGATGAAGGAGAAAAACCTGCAACCAAGATTACTCTACCCAGCAAGCATCTCATTCAGATTTGATAGAGAAATTAAAACCTTTAGAGACAAGCAAAAGCTGAGAGAGTTCAGCACCACCTAACCAACTTTACAACAAATGCAAAAGGAACTTCTCTGGGCAAGAAACACAAGAGTAGGAAAACACCTATAATAACAAATCCATAACAATTAAGAAAATGGGAATAGGAACATACATATCGATAATTACCTTAAAAGTAAATGGATTAAATGCTCCCAACAAAAGACACAGACTAGCTGAATGGATATAAAAACAAGACCCATATATATGCTGTGTACAACAGACCCACTTCAGACCTAGAGACACATACAGACTGAAAGTGAGGGAGTGGAAAAAAGATATTCCATGCAAATGGAAACCAAAAGAAAGCTGGAGTAGCAATTCTCAAATCAGACAAAATAGACTTTAAAATAAAGACTATTAGAAGAGACACAGAAGAAAACTACATAATGATCAAGGGATCAATCCAAGGGGAAGATGTAACAATTGTAAATATTTATGCACCCAAAATAGGAGCAATTCATTACATAAGGCAAATACTAAAAACCATACAAGGGGAAATCGACAGTAAAACATTCATAGTAGGGGACCTTAACACCCCACTTTCACCCATGGACAGATCGTCCAAAATGAAAATAAATAAGGAAATGCAAGGTTTAAATGATGCATTAAACAAGATGGACTTAATTGATATTTCTAGGACATTCTGTCCAAAAACAACAGAATACACATTTTTCTCAAGTACTCATGGAACATTCTCCAGGATAGATCATATCTTGGGTCACAAATTGAGCCTTGGTATATTTAAGAAAATTGAAATTGTATCAAGTATCTTTTCCGACCACAACGCCATGAGACTAGATATCAATTAAAGGAAAATATCTGTAAAAACTACAAACACGTGGAGGCTAAACAATACACTACTTAATAACGAAGTGATCACTGAAGAAATCAAAGAGGAAATCAAAAAATACCTAGAAACAAATGACAATGGAGGCCAGATGACCCAAAACCTATGGGATGCAGCAAAAGCAGTTCTAAGAGGGAAGTTTATAGCAATACAATCTTACCTTAAGAAACAGGAAACATCTCGAATAAACAACCTAACCTTGCACCTAATGCAATTAGAGCAAGAAGAACCAAAAAACCCCAAAGGTAATACAAGGAAATAAATCAAAAATTTCAGATCAGACATAAAAGAATAAGAAATGAAGGAAACGATGGCAAAGATCAATAAAACTAAATGCTGGTTATTTGAGAAGATAAACAAAATAGATAAAACATTAGCCAGAGTCATCAAGAAAAAAAGGGAGAAGACTCAAATCAATAGAATTAGATTTGAAAAAGGAGAAGTAACAACTGACACTGCAGAAATACAAAAGATCATGAGAGATTACTACAAGCAACTCTATGCTAATAAAATTGACAACCTGGAAGAAATGGACAAATTCTTAGGAATGCACAACCTGCCAAGACTGAATCAGGAAGAAATAGAAAATATGAACAGACCAATCACAAGCACTGAAATTGAAACTGTGATTAAAAATCTTCCAACGAACAAAAGCCCAGGACCAGATGGCTTCACAGGCAAATTCTATCAAACATTTAGAGAAGAGCTAACACCTATCCTTCTCAAACTCTTCCAAAATATAACAGAGGGAGGAACACTCAAAAACTCATTCTATGAGGCCACCATCACCCTGATACCAAAACTAGACAAAGATGTCACAAAGAAAGAAAACTATAGGTCTATATCACTGATGAACATAGATGCAAACATCCTCAATAAAATACTAGCAAACAGAATCCCACAGCACATTAAAAGGATCATACAACATGATCAAGTGGGGTTTATTCCAGGAATGCAAGGATTCTTCAATATATGCAAATCAATCAACGTGATACACCATATTAACAAATTGAAGGAGAAAAATCATATGATCATCTCCATAGATGCAGAGAAAGCTTTTGACAATATTCAACACCCATTTATGATAAAAACCCTGCAGAAAGTAGGCATAGAGAGAACTTTCCTCAACATAATAAAGGCCATATATGACAAACCCACAGCCAACATCGTCCTCAATGGTGAAAAACTGAAAACATTTCCACTAAGATCAGGAACAAGACAAGGTTGCCCACCCTCACCACTCGTATTCAACATAGTTTTGAAGTTTCAGCCACAGCAATCAGAGAAGAGAAGGAAATAAAAGGAATCCAAAATGGAAAAGAAGAAGTAAATGTGTCACTGTTTGCAGATGACATGATACTATACATAGGAAATCCTAAAGATGCTACCAGAAAACTACTAGAGCTAATCAATAAATTTGGTAAAGTGGCAGGATACAAAATCAATGCACAGAAATCTCTGGCATTCCTATACACTAATGATGAAATATCTGAAAGTGAAATCAAGAAAACACTCCCATTTACCATTGCAACAAAAAGAATAAAACATCCAAGAATAAACCTACCTAAGGAGACAAAATACCTGTATGCAGAAAATTATAAGACGCTGATGAAAGAAATTTAAGATGATACAAATAGATGGAGAGATATACCATGTTCTTGGATTGGAAGAATCAACAGTGTGAAAATGACTTTACTACCCAAAGCAATCTACAGATTCAATGCAATCCCTATCAAACTACCACTGGCATTTTTCACAGAACTAGAACAAAAAATTTCACAATTTGTATGGAAACACAAAAGACTCCAATTAGTCAAAGCAATCTTGAGAACGAAAAACGGAGCTGGAGGAATCAGGCTTCCTGCCTTCAGACTATACTACAAAGCTTCAGTAATCTAGACAGTATGGTACTGGCACAAAAACAGAAATATAAATCAATGGAACAGGATAGAAAGCCCAGAGATAAACCCACACACATATGGTCAACTTATCTTTGATAAAGAAGGCAAGAATATACAGTGAAGAAAAGACACCCTCTTCAATAAGTGGTGCTGGGAAAACTGGACAGGTACATGTAATAGTATGAGATTAGATCTCTCCATAACACCAAACACAAAAATAAGCTCAAAATGGATTAAAGACCTAAATGTAAGGCTAGAAACTATCAAACTCTTAGAGGAAAACATAGGCATAACACTGTATGACATAAATCACAGCAAGATCCTTTTTGACCCACCTCCTAGAGAAATGGAAATAAAAACAAAAATAAACAAATGGGACCTAATGAAACTTCAAAGCTTTTGCATATCAAAAGAAACCATAAACAATACGAAAAGACAACCCTCAGAATGGGAGAAAATATTTGCAAATGAAGCAACTGAGAAAAGATTAATCTCCAAAAATTAATAAGCAGCTCATGCAGCTCAATAACAAAAAAACAAACAGCCCAATCCAAAAATGGGCAGAAGACCTCAATAGACATTTCTCCAAAGAAGATATACAGACTGCCAACAAACACATGAAAGAATGCTCCACATCATTAATCATTAGAGAAATGCAAATCAAAACTACAATGAGATATCATCTCACACCAGTCAGAATGGCCATCATCAAAAAATCTAGAAACAATAAATGCTGGAGAGGGTGTGGAGAAAAGGAACACTCCTGCACTGCTGGTGGGAATGTGAATTGGTACAGCTACTATGGAGAACAGTATGGAGGTTCCTTAAAAAACTACAAATAGAACTACCATATGACCCAGCAATCCCACTACTGGGCATATACCCTGAGAAAACCATAATTCAAAAAGAGTCATGTACCAAAATATTCATTGCAGCTCTATTTACAATAGCCCAGAGATGGAAACAACCTATGTGTCCGTCATTGGATGAATGGATAAAGAAGATATAGCACATATATACAACGTAGTAGTACTCAGCCATAAAAAGAAATGAAATTGAGCTATTTGTAATGAGGTGGATGGACCTAGAGTCTGTCATACAGAGTTACGTAAGTCATAAAGAGAAAGACAGATACCATATGCTAACACATATATATGGAATTTCAGGGAAAAAAATGTCATGAAGGACCTAGGTGTAAGACAGGAATAAAGACCCAGACTTACTAGAGAATGGAGTTGAGGATAGGTGGGGGGGAAGGGTAAGCTGTGACAAAGCGAGAGAGTGGCATGGACATATATGCAGTACCAAACGTAAAATAGATAACTAGTGGGAAGCAGCTTCATAGCACAGGTAGATCAGCTCAGTGCTTTGTGACCTCCTAGAGTGGTGGGATAGGGAGGGTGGGAGGGAGGGAGATGCAAGAGGGAAGAGATATGGGAACATATGTATATGTATAACTGATTCACTTTGTTATAAAGCAGAAACTACCACACCATTGTAAAGCAATTATACTCTAATAAAGATATAAAAAAATTTTAATCAGTATTTGTAGATGAGTATGGTAAGAATGGTAAAGGAAAATGGATGGTACCTCTGGTAAGATAAAAATAAAACCTCAGTATGCTAAGAAACATACATTTTTGATAAGGAAAGATAGAAAGGATGTGTTTTTGTTAAAAGTAGAATAGAGTAAGTTTGCACTTATCCCGAATGATTAGTTGTTCCTGAATGAGAAAAAGGAAAAACAGTAATAAATAAAAAACTAAACGGATATTTAAAAATAAAAAAATAAGTTTTAGAACATTTTTGGGGAAGAACTCTTGAAACAGAAATGTTATCTTGTTTGGTCAGATTTGGCAAAGATTGGATTAATTTATTTATAAGGGTTTTTTTTAATAGCCTTAGGGTAAATAGTGTACTAATTCAAATCTAGAACTTGGTTCTCTACTAAACTACAAACGTTTCTTAGATTAATAGTCTACTATTAATAAGAAAGAGTAAAAATGCTTTCCTTTACATTTAAATATTCCGCTTAGGAAACTGAGACTTTGTTTCTGTAAATATTGTCCTATGCTTCATGTTTTCTTTATCAAGGCTTTGATTGCTTAAGAAAACAGTATTGTCAACATTAAAAGAGCTAGTCTTTTATAACTATGTAACTTTTGTATTTGCCTTTGAAATCTTTTAAATATAACTTTGCTTAAATAGATAACTAAGAATTTTTTTACAGTGATCCTATTTAAGTGTTTGATTTTCGGCAACTCCCTCCCCCCCAAAAAAATGAAAATGCAATTTTTTTGAGCTCAAAGTAACATTGAGATTTCCCAGAGAGTCCCTGAAAAATCTCAAAGGATTTGTCTCTCCATTATAAAAGGGAGATGCTAAACTAATTAAATTTATTTTCATATAAAATATGCAGTACTGTCAAATAAGAAGTGATGATAAACCTTTGTTGACTGTGTGTGTGTGGATATATTTTACTAATATATGTATTGCAGAAATTACATGAAGTTCATAGAAGTTTGTCAATATGCTCATTGCTTCCACTGCTGAGGGCCCCCTTTGATAAGCATTCACTCAGGAAACACATATCTTCTTTTTTTCTTTTAATTTTTTTTGTCCATTGAGAAAAGTCCATTCAAATACCTCTCCACAATTTTATTGTCATCAATTTTCCAATCATGTTTCTTTCAAGTCCTTGACCATCAACCCAAAGTATTGGCCACAACCCATGAATTAGTATATAAGCCACTTCTGTCCATTTTTCCCTCAAAACAAAGTATACAGCCATGTGAACTGCTCAAATTTCTGCCCACTGAGATGACTGCCCTTTACCCCTGTCTTACAAAATGTCCATAGAAGCACTGTGGTACTCCAGCCCTCTACTCTTGAGTGGTGAAACTATGTCATAAAGACCCATAATTAAGCCAGACCTGCATTTCTTCTTCCTTTGTCAACAGATCAAAGGGTTTTCTCCATAAGTTCTCTCTCCCAACTACCGGTTATACCTTTAAAGTGTGCCCAAGTCCTGTCATGTATATACCACTTTTATTTCCAGATGCAGTACTTCAGTGCCCCCTCAACTATATGATTTATTGGGTCAGTTACACCCAGTTCATACTGGTCAGTTCTTGTCACATAGTAACTTTGTGGCCCATGGTCAAGTAATCAGTCTCTGGTAGGCTCACATGCAACCAAGAATTTTTTTCTCAAAAGCATAGTAGATATATGCAGATAATAGCAGGACTTTGTTCCAAATTTCTAACCACCTGACCTGTGATTCACCTATCAGGGCTGACAAAAGCTGCAAAAAATTTTACCTGCCAATTAAATTTTTAGAACCATTGTTTGTTGGAATATATGGCACAAGTAAAAAGCAGCTTGCACAAAAGTCTGGACCTCTTGCAGACCCTTCTCTTTCTCTGGCTCCCACTTAAATCTAGCAGCTTTTCAAGTCACTACATAAATGGATGTAAATCACACATCCAAATGCAGAATATGTCTCCTTGAAAATCCAAAGAGGCCTGCAGAACATTGCTCCTTTTACCTGGTTGCCAGGTGCAAAATCTTATCCTTCACCTTAAAAGGGATACCTGGACAATCCCCACACCAGTGGACCTGTCGAAATTTTACCAAGGTAAAAGTCCTGAATTTTAATTGTGTATGGGATAAACCCTCTCTAATCACTACTAACTGATCAAAGATTTATTGGTGAGTCCAACTACTAAACCATTGCTCTAGAAATGTTCTTTGAAGCTGGTAGGAGCATACTGTGATTCTTAAGATTTTGGAAATGCTCTTGAACATGAATTAATGTCCTAGACAAACAGAGATTGGGTTAGAGTCCTAGGTTTCACAGATACAAAAATGTTACATGCCACAGAAATAATTTTATTTATCAAATCAACTGTCATTAGAATTATAGCAATGGACATTTTAAGTTATTTGTCATTCACACAGAGATTGTTTGACTTTGATATTTTTCTGAAAGTAATTACAATCAGCTATAGTCAAGAATGCTCCATGCTGGCATTATGGTAATAAGTTTGAGACCTTGCTTCTAGACTGAGTAAAATTTTACAAAATAAATGAATTAGCTGATGAATTCATAAAACTGCTAACCCAAGATCTAACAAAATAAGAAATAATTACCTGGATCTGAAAGAACTGATGAGAACCGCTGTAATTTTTGATGAATTTGTTGGAAACATTGCTGGGTTTTAATATTTGTTTTCAAGATTAAAGGAAATCATTTTCTTTTAAGCTATGTGTACCTTACAGCAATTTGGTTAAGTGTACTTTTGTGAACAAAAATGTCATAATTACTTTTTCTTCCTACTTGATCTTCCAGAATTTTAAAACACTTAGTGTGTATTCTTACTTTTATGTAAAGAAAATTATTTACATAAGTTAAATAAGAATGTGTTCTCTTTGTAACAGGATATGATTGGAAACATTGATTATATTGCCAAGGCTTTAATGTCACTATGATATTAATGTGCATTTAATCAGATATGACCAGACAGCCTTACAAAAACTTAAGTCAACTTTAAGAAGCTAATATGCATAAATCCCCCTATGGAAAAACCTATCTTTTAGGGCTTCCCACCTTACAGGCAGAAAGGAAGTTCACATTTTTCTGGCATGCCCAGGAATCTCAGAATATTTTGGGGATCCCTAGAAGAGAGGAAACCAAATATATAGGTTTTACAAACAAAATCTAGCATTAAGTTTTTTTGTTTGGTTTTCTAGCAGGGAGATGCTTTGAAAAGTCCAATCCCAGATTCCTTATGAATAGTTCCAGCAAAGCAAATTCAAGAGATCTATGTGGTCAGTCATTCTTGCTGTGCTTATGTAAAAAATCACACCTAGTTTAATGGGTCTAGATTTATTTTGTATACAAATTAGTTTTACTTTGATTACCTCTGATTAAATGGTGCTGAGTGTAGAGAGAAAAATTATGTTTCAATGGAAAATTGTAATTTACCCTTTTGGATTTCACATTGCAAAATTTTCCCATCTGTACCAAAGCCTGCTTTTTTCTTCTTTCTTCCAAAACCTGGCTATAACTCTTCAAAGTAGTATTTCTATGTTTTCTGTCCTTTGCCTAGAGAACTAAAATTGCTCTTTTAATAAAATCTGCAAGCAGAAGCTGATATAATATAAACACAAAGGAATTCAGCACAACAAATTATATATGAGCAAACTTTGTATCTGCTGCTGCATGTGTCCCTCAAATAGTTCACTGGAAAACCCAATATCAACACCACAGACATTTGAACTAGGAAAACCAATGGATTATCACTGCTGTCCACAACCAATATATAAAAATGCTTTAAACCCTTATTAAGGTATCCTGATTTCTCAAATCATAAACTAGGTTTTTAACATTAATCTTTGTTTTCTTTTATTTTCATAGAAACCCCCCTCATTAAATGTCAAATGGCTAGCACCATAAATCATACCTTCTACTACCAAGTCTTAGCATATCATTAAAAAAAATCTGATTATAACAGGAAATCAAGATGGCAGAGTAGAGGGACATGGAGCTCACTTCCTACCACAAATACTTCAAAAATACATCTATATATGGAACAGTTCTCACAGAATATCTACTGAAAGCTTGCAGAAGATCTCACACAACCAATGCTGCAAGAAAGATTCCCACATAACCTGGTAGGACAAAGGGAAAAAGGAGAAGAAGAGCAATCAGGATGGAACCTGTTTCCTTGGGAGGGAGCTGTGAAAGAGGAAAGTTTCCTTCACCATGGGAACCTCCTTCACTGGCTAGGAGGTCTGCTGGGACAGATAGGGAGCTTCAGAGGCTGGAGAGGAGAGCGTGGGATCAGCCTGTGGCCCCACAGGGTAGAAAGAAACCAGCTAGTCCTGACCACATCACCACACTTCCCAGCCTGAGATGTGTGCCTGCTGAGGTGTGCAGTGACTAGGTGCTGAAACTCAGGCTTCAGTGAGCAGACCTGGGGTGAGGACTTTATTTCATCATGTGGAGACAACCCAAAGGGTCTGGAGTATGGCTCCAGCTGCAACTGGGGGCCTGCACAGGAGGGAGAAGATGCTCAACATAGGAGTGGGCAAGATAGGAAAGGAGAGGTGTGGGTCCACCATAGCAGACTTGTCAGTGTGCTCACAGTGGGGCATGGATCCAGCCACCAAGTGTTCTGTGAACTTCATGGGTGCACACACGCACAGGTGGGGCTGAAATCTGAGCCAATCTCCAGCAACCCCACTGTGGTGCTGGGCTGCAGCTCAGGCAGATTCTCCCTCTGGTGAATTTTGGGACCAGGAACAAGCATGAGTGCCTCAGGGAAAACTAGCAGATTATATGCAGGTTCAGGAGACACAGCTCCCATGAATTTACACATTGGAAGTTTTGCAAGCATGCATGTCCATCTAAGGGACCTCTGAGCCAATAATCAGAGCCCACAGGCAGAGGCAGCCACCAAGGGCAGTGCCAGCAACAGTGACGTTTGTGGGTATGCACTCCAGGTGACAGATGACATCATAACATTACACATCCCCGTGGACAACTCCTGGGGAAGAACAAGCACAGTTCCATACCCAATGGGAGTGGTGCAGTCCTGCTTACCTCACACTGCAGCTTAGAAACAGATTTTGGGGCTTCTACTCCAACAACTGGGGAGTAGACCCTGCCCCACACAAGGCTGTGACAATCACAGAAAAAAGAAGCAGCCCCACCCAACATCCAGTGTAGACATTGGTCACCACAACACCAAATACACCCATTATCAAGGGGACAAGGGAAGTACACCCCAAGGAAAGACATGGCAAACATCCATACAAAAAAGAGCCATCCTACCAAAAGTATCAGACTCAAGCAGGCTACACAGGGGCACTCTCACATAAAAACAGCCCTTCAAGACCACAGTAGATAACTGTTTTTCCTAAACTCACAGAGTCAGAGAAATAAAAGAAAAATGAAAAAGCAGAGGAACTACTCCCAATTAAAAGAACAAGAGAAATCAGCTAAAAGAAAAAACAGATGGACCTCTTCAACCTACCAGAACCCAAGTTCAAACAGGAGGTAATAAAAATGCTGAAGGAATTAAGAAAAGCTATAAATAGAAATGTGGATCACTGTAGCAAGGAATTAGGAACAATAAAGAAGAGCCAATCAAAATTAGACAACTCAGTTTCCAAGAAGAAAACTGAGCTAAAGGCAATAAGTAGCAAACTAAATAACACAGAGGAATGAATAGTGACCTGGAAGATAGAATAAGAGAAATCACCCAATCAGAACATCACACACAAAGACAAATTTTAAAAAATGAAAGCAATATACGAGACCTATAAGATAATATAAAGTGTGCTAATCTACACACAATAGGAATCCCAGAAGGAGAAGAAAGAGAAAAGGGTATCAAAAAATCATTTGAAGAAATTATGACTGAAAACTTCCCAAACCTAAAGAAGGAAACAGATATCCAGGCACAGAAAATACAGAAAAAAACCCAAAAAAAGTCAGTTACAAAAGAACCCTGTTAAGGCTACAGCTGATTTCTCTCTATAAACTCTACTGGCCAGAAGAGAGTAGCAAGATATATTCAAAGCCCTGAAAGAGAAAAACCTGTAACCTAGGATAGTCTACCCAGCAAGATTACCATTTAGAATAGAAGGAGAGATGAAGAATTTCTCAGAGAAGCAAAAACTAAAATAATACATTAATACTAAACCTATCTTAAAAGAAATATTGAATGGTTTTCTCTAAATAGAAAAGAAGCAAAAATCTACAGGAAAGAGGAATGTAATTATATATAATCAATTAAACAAGCCAGTACATTGATTTAAAAAAATAATCAAAAATTATGTGAAAGCAATTATAACTACAATCAACAGCAAAAAGGCAAACATGAAGATGTAAAACAGGATATCAAAATTACAAAATGTGGAGGAGAGGAATAAGAAAATGTGGATCTTTAGAATGTGTTTGAACTTATATGACTTCCAGACTAAAGCAAGTAGATATAGATACAGGTTAACATACTTGAAAACCAGGGAAACTACAAATCAAAAATATACAATAGATTCACAAAAACCAAAAAGAAAAGAAACCTAGAATGATGAAAAAGAAAATCATCACACCACAAAAGGAAACACAAAGGGAAGAAAGGAACAAAGAAAAAATAAAGAATCAACTGGAAGACAAGGTTTAAAATGGCAATAAATGCCTACTTATCAATAATTACTTTAACTGTCAGTGTACTAAATACTCAGATCAAAAGACATAGTGTGGCAGATTGGATAATAAAAAGAGAATCTACAATATGCTGCCTACAGGAGATTCACTTTAGGGTAAAAGACACTTACAGATTGAAAGTAAGTGTTTGAAAAAAGATATTTCATGCAAATGGAAATTACAAAAAAGTGGGGATAGCAATACTCATTCAGACAAAATAGACTTTAAAACAAAGGCTAAAGAAGGATGCTATATCACAATAAAAGGGTCAGTAAAAGAAGAGGATGTCACCCTTGTTAACATATATACACCCAATATAGGAGCACCTAAATATATATAACAAATACTAACAGACATAAAGGGAGAAATTGATGTGAATACAATAATAGTAACAAATTCTATCAACCCACTGACATCAGTGGATAGATCATCAAAACAGAAAGTTAATTAGACAACAGAGATACTAGATGACACAATAAAACAGTTGAACTTAATTTATATCTATAGTGCACTACATCCGAAAAATAAAAACAAACAGAATACATATTCTTTTCAAGCACACATGGAATATTCTCTGTGATAAACCACATACTAGTTCAAAAAACAAGCCTCAACAAACATAAGAGGATAGAAATTATTTCAAGCATTTTTTTCTGACCACAATGACATTAAACTAGAAATCAACCACAGAAAGAGAAAAGAGGAAAAAAACAATTACATGGAAACCAAAAAACATGCTACTAAAAGACAATGTGTCAATGATGAAATCAAAGAGACAAGTTAAAAAATACCTAAAGGCAGATGAAAAGGAAAACACAACCATAGAAAATCTATGGGATGCAGAGAAAGCATTTCTAAGAGTGAAGTTCATAGCAATATAGGTCTTCCTCAAGAAACAAGAAAAATCTCAAATAAAAAATTTAACCTACCGTCTAAAAGAATTAGAAAAAGAACAACAATCAAAACCCAAAATCAGAAGAAGGGAGAAAATAATAAAGATTGGAAATAAGAGAAACAGACATTAAAAACAATAGAAAAAATCAATCAAACTAAGAGTTAGTATTTGTCTTTCTCTTTCTGACTTACTTCACTCTGTATGACAGTCTCAAAGCAATTATACTCCAATAAAGATGTTTAAAGAAAAAAACTAAGAGCTGTTTATTGAAAGAATAATCAAAATTGACAAACTTCTGGGCAGGTTCACCAAGAAGAAAAGAGAGAGGACCAAAATAAACAAAATAAGAAAATAAAGAGAGGAAATAAAAATCGATATTGTGGAACTACAAAACATCATAGGAAAATCTTATGAAGTGTTAAATGCAAACAAAACGGACAACCTACAAGAAATGGACAAGATTCTAGAAACAGCCTGCTGAATCTAAATCAAGAAGAAACATGATTTGAACAAACTGATCACTAGATGTGAAATGGAATCTGTAGAAAAACAAACAAACAAAACTACTGCAAACAAAATCCACAGGTTTTGGCTGGATGACTTCACTAGGGAATTCTACAAAAAGAAGAAATTCATACAAAGAAGTTCTGTCAGTACTTTTCAAAATCTTCCAAAAACAGAAGAGGAGGGAACACTCCCAAAGACTTTCTATGAAGCCACAATCACCCTGATACCAAAACCAGACAAAGACACTACCAAAAAAGAAAATTACAGTCCAATAAATTGCATAAATATATACTCAAAAATCCTCAACAAAATATTACCCAACTGAATCCAACAACACATAAAGAGAATCATACACCGTGATCAACTGGGATTCATTCAAGTGTCACAAGTATGGTTCAACATATGCAAATCAAACAATGCAATACACGACTTCAAAAAGAGAAAAGAAAAAAATGTGATCACCTCAATAGATGCAGAAGTAGTATTTGATAAAATTAAATATCTGCTCATGATAAAAAAAAATAACTTGCCGAAGTGAGTATAGAGGAAACATAACTCAACATAATAAAAGCTATGTATGGCAATCCCACAGGCAACATAATATTAAATGGTGAAAAGATGAAAGACTTCTCACAAAATTCTGGAATAAGACAAGAATGTCCACTCTCACTACTTCTCTCCAACATAGTATTGGAAGACCTAGCCACAACAATCACACAAGAAAGAAATAAAAGTACCCAAATTGGAAGGGAAGAGGTAAAAATTGTCACTAATACAGATGACATGATACTCTATATAGAAAACCCTAAGGACTCCACACAAAAACTATTAGAACTGATAAATTTGGCAAGGTAACAGGATACAAGATAAATATATAGAGATCTCTTGTATTTCTTTACACAACAATGAAATATCAGAAAGAGAAAATTTAAAAAAACAACCCCATTTAAATATCATATAAAAAATACCTAGGAATACGCCTTATCAACTAGATGAAAGACTCATATGCTAAGAACTATAAAACACTGATAAAGAGAATCAAAGATGATTCAAGGTAATGGAAAAAATATCCTATGCTTTTGTATTAAAAGAATGAATATTGTTAAAATGGCCATACTACCCCAGACAATTCACAGATTTGATGCAATCCCTATCAAATTACCCATGACATTTTTCACAGAACTAGAACAAATAATACTAAAATTTGTATGCATCCACAAAAGACCCAGAATTGCCAAATAAAAAGAACAAAACTGGTGGTATAACCTTTCCAGACCTCAGACTACTCTACAAAGCTACAGTAATCTAAACAGCATTGTATTGGCACAAAAAGAGTCATATGGATCAATGGAATAAAATAGAAAAAACAGAGATAAACCCACACACTTATGGTCAATTAGTCTTTGAGAAAGGAAGCAAGAATGTACAATGGAGAAAAAATAATCTCTTTAGCAAGTGGTGCTGAGAAAGCTGGACCACTGCATGTAAATCAATGAAGTTAGAAAACTCTCTCACATCATGCATAAAAGTAAACCCAAAATGGCTTAAAGACTTAAATATAAGATATGAGGTCATAAATATATAGAAGTGAACACAGGCAAAACATTCTCTGACATAAATCACAGCAATGTTTTCTTAGGTAAGTCTCCCAAGGCTAAATTTAAAAAAGCAAAAATGAACAAAAAGGACCAAATCAAACTTATATGCTTTTGCATAGCAAAGGAAACCATAAGCAAGTGAAAAGACAATCTACAGAATGGAAAGAAATGTTTGCAAATAATGCGACTGTTAAGGTAGTAATTACTACAATATAAAAACAGCTCATAAAATATATCAAAAAACAAAAAAATCCAATCAAAAAAATGAGCAGAAGACCTAAATAGACATTTGTCCAAAGAAGACACACAGATGGCAAAAAGTCCCATGAAAAGATGCTTAACACTATTAATTATTAGAGGAATGCAAATCAAAATTACAATGAGGTGCAACCTCAAACTTGTCAGAGTGGTCATCAAAAAAAAAATCTATAAATAATGAATGTTGGAGAGGGTGTGGAGAAAAGAGTACCCTCCTACACTGTTGGTGGGAAGGTAAATTGATTCAGCAACTATGGAAAACACAATATAGGTTCCCCTAAAAATTAAAACTATTAACGAATTGAAGGAGAAAAACCATATGATCATCTCAATAGATGCAGAGAAAGCTTTCGACAAAATTCAACACCCATTTATGAAAAAAACCCTGCAGAAAGTAGGCATGGAGGGAACTTTCCTCAACATAATAAGGGCCATATATGACAAACCCACAGCCAACATCATCCTCAATGGTGAAAAACTGAAAGCATGTCCACTAAGACCAGGAACAAGACAAGGTTGCCCACTCTCACCACTCTTATTCAACAAAGTTTTGGAAGTTTTAGCAACAGCAATCAGAGAGGAAAAGGAAATAAAAGGAATCCAAATCGTAAAAGAAGTAAAGCTGTCACTATTTGCAGATGACATGATACTATACATAGGAAATCCTAAAGATGCTACCAGAAAACTACTAGAGCTAATCAATGAATTTGGTAAACTGGCAAGATACAAAATTAATGCACAGAAATCTCTGGCATTCCTATACACTAATGATGAAATATCTGAAAGTGAAATCAAGAAAACACTCCCATTTACCATTGCAACAAAAAGAATAAAATATCTAGGAATAAACCTACCTAAGCAGACAAAAGACCTGTATGCAGAAAATTATAAGACACTGATGAAAGAAATTAAAGATGATACAAACAGATAGAGAGATATACAATGTTCTTGGATTGGAAGAATCAATATTGTGAAAATTACTCTACTACCCAAAGCAATCTACAGATTCAATGCAATCCCTATCAAATTACCACTGGCATTTTCCACAGAACTAGAACCAAAAAATTCACAATTTGTATGGAAACACAAGAGACCTCGAATAGGCAAAGCAATGTTGAGAAAAAAAACATGGAGCTGGAGGAATCAGGCTCCCTGATTTCAGACTATACTACAAAGCTACAGTAATCAAGACAGCATGGTACTGGCACAAAAACAGAAAGATAGATCAATGGAACAGGATAGAAAGCCCAGAGATAAACCCACACACATAAGGTCACCTTATCTTTGATAAAGGAGGCAGGAATGTACAGTGGAGAACGGAGAGCCTCTTCAATAATTGGTGCTGGGAAAACTGGACAGGTACATGTAAAAGTATGAGATTAGATCACTCCCTAACACAATACACAAAAATAAGCTCAAAATGGATTAAAGAACTAAATGTAAGCCCAGAAACTATGAAACTCTTAGAGGAAAACATAGGCAAGACACTATGACATAAATCACAGCAAGATCCTTTTTGACCCACCTCCTAGAGAAATGGAAATAAAAAGAAAAATAAACAAATGGGACCTAATGAAACTGAAAAGCTTTTGCACAGCACAGTAGATGATAAACAAGATGAAAAGAGAAGCCTCAGAATGGGAGAAACTATTTTCAAATGAAGCAACTGACAAAGGATTAATCTCCAAAATTTATATGCAGCTTAATAACATAAAAACAAACAACCCAATCCAAAAATGGGCAGAAGACCTAAATAGACATTTCTCCAAAGAAGATATACAGACTGCCAACAAACACATGAAAGAATGTTCAACATCACTAATCATTAGAGAAATGCAAATCAAAACTACAATGAGATATCATCTCACACCAGTCAGAATGGCCATCATCAAAAAATCTAGAAATCTAGAAAATAAATGCTGGAGAGGATGTGGAGAAAAGAGCACCCTCTTGCACTGTTGGTGGGAATGTAAACTGATACAGCCACTGTGGAGAACAGTATGGAGGTTCCTTAAAAAACTACAAATAGAACTACCATATGACCCAGCAATCCCACTACTGGGCATATATCCTGAGAAAACCATAATTCAAAAAGAGTCATGTACCAAAATGTTCATTGCAGCTCTATTTACGATAGCCCAGAGATGGAAACAACCTAAGTGTCCATCATCGGATGAATGGATAAAGAAGATGTGGCACATATATATAATGGAATATTACTCAGCCATAAAAAGAAACGAAATTGAGCTAATTGTAATGAGGTGGATAGACCTATAGTCTGTCATACAGTGTGAAGTAAGTCAGAAAGAGAGAGACAAATACCATATGCTAACACATATATATGGAATTTAAGAAAAAAATATCATGAAGAACCTAGGGGTAAAACAGGAATAAAGACACAGACCTACTAGACAATGGACTTGAGGATATGGGGAAGCAGAAGGGTAAGCTTTGACAAAGCGAGAGAGAGACATGGACATATGTACACTACCAAACTTAAGGTAGATAGCTAGTGGGAAGCAGCTGCATAGCACAGGGAGATCAGCTCACTGCTTTGTGACCCCATGGAGGGGTGTGATAGGGAGGGTGGGAGGGAGGGAGATGCAAGAGGGAAGAGATATGGGAACATATGCATATATATAACTGATTCATTTTGTTGTAAAGCAGAAACTAACACACCATTGTAAAGCAACTATACTCCAATAAAGATGTAAAAAATAAAAGAAAAAAAAGAAAAATAATATATATTAGGTTAGTTTGATTTCTAGGCTAGCCTGCTAAGATAGAGTTACCTCATAATGAACTTGAAATATAGGCTCTGTCGTGAAAAAAATCATCTTGGTGGAAAATAGTGGTTCTTCAATGAACTTTTGAATTAGGTTCCATTGATAAGTGGGGAACTACCTGTAAATTAGAATTAAAGTGAGCCAAATTTTGAGATGTTATCATGGTTTACAGATATTCATTAAAAATATAATTTACTCTTAATTTTTAAAAAGTTAAAAAATGATAGTGATACTTTTGAAGAGTACTGATCAGTTATTTTGTAGAATGTGCCCCAATTTTGGCTTAACTTATGTTTTCTCATAGTTAGAATGAGGTTATGCATTTTTGGCAAGAAAACAACCAAATGCTGTTATGTCCTTTTTAGTGTATCATATCAAGGAACTTATATTGTTGATATGTCTTATGACTAGTTATATTTACTTTGATCATTTGGTTAAGTTTGTGTCAGCAAGGAAAAACTATCACATTTGGAGAGTAAGTAGGAATACAATATGGGTCCTGGATAGGATCTTAGAAAAAAAATGTTAGTGGAAAAAATTGATGAAATGTAAATAAAGTCTGTCATTTGGTTAACAACAACAGCAAAAAAACCTAAAATGAGCTACCATGTGATCCAGTAATCCTACCCCTGGGTATATATCCAGAAGAGACAAAAGTTATGAACCTCAATGTTCATAGCAGTACTATTTGCGATAGCCAAAACATGGAAGAAACCTAAGTGTCCATCAACACTTGGTTGATGAATGGATAAAGAAGAAGTGATATATATACACACACACACACACACATATGCATATATACGTATATATATATACACACACACATATATCCATGCACACATTAGAATGTTACACAGCCATAAAATAAAAAAAATAATTCAATCTGCAGCAACATGGATGGACCTAGAGATTATCATACTAGGTGAAGTAAGTCAGACAGAGAAAGTAAAATATTATATGATATCACTTATATGTGGAATTGAACAACAGAGTACAAACAGAGAGTGATCATGATGGTGGAGGAATAGAACATGGGGCTGACCTCCTCCCACACATAAATCAAAAATACATCTATATGTGGAACGACTCTCACAGAACATCTACTGAATGTTAGCAGAAGACCTCAGATTCACTTAAAAAGGCCAGTATATGGGTCAAAAAATCTATTTGTGAATGTGATGATAAAAACAATGAACAGAAAAAGGATGAACATGAAGATGTAAAAGAGGACATTAAAATCATAAAATGTGGGAAAGTAAGAAAAAGTATATTCTTTTTTTTTTAAATATTTGAGCCTATATGACTCTCAGTCTAAAGCAAGCAGATATAGGAAGGGTATAACATACTTGAAAAACAGGGTAACCACAAATCAAAAACATACAGTAGTCACAAAAACCACAAAGAGAACACAAGCATAAAATAAAAGGAAATCATCAAACCTTGGAAAGAAAAACAAAAAGAAAGGAACAAAGAAGAAACATAGAATCAACTGGAAAACAAGGTTTAGAATGGCAATAAACACATGCCTATCAAAAATTACCTTAAATGTCAATGGGCTAAATTCTCTGATCAAAAGATGTAGAGTGGTGGACTGGATAAAGAACAAGAGTCTACAATATGCTGCCTACAAGAGACACACTTTAGGGCAAATGATCCACATAGACCGAAAGTGAATGGATGGAAAAAGATATTTAGTGCAGATGGAAATGACAAGAAAGTGGGGGTCTAAATACTTATATCAGACAAAATAGACTTTTAAAAAAAGGACAAAGTAAGACAAAGAAGGACACTGTATAGTGACAAAAAGATCAATACAAGAAGAAGATTTTCCTCTTGTCAAAATATATGCACATAATATAGGAGCCCCCAAATACATAAAACAAATACTAACAGACATAAAGGTAGAAACTGATGGGAATACAATAATAGTAAGAGACTTTAACACCCCACTCACATCAATGGACAGGTCTTCTAGACAGAAAATAAATAAGGCAACAGAGATCCTAAATGATACAATACAACAGTTAGACTTAATTGATACTTTCAGGACAAAAACAAATAGAATACATATTCTTTTCAAGTGCACCTGGAACATTCCAGGGGGCTGATCACATACTAGGGCACAAAGCAAACCTCAACAAATTTAAGAGTACTGAAATTATTTCAAGCATCTTCTCTGACTACAACAGCATGAAACTAGAAATAAACCACAGAAAAAGATATGAGAGAGAAAAAAAGGATTACATAGAAACTAAACAACATGCTACTAAAAAACCAGTTGGTCAAAAATGAAATCAAAGTAGAAATTTTAAAATACCATGAAACAAATGACAAGGAAAACACAACCATAGAAAAATCTATGGGATGCACAGGAAGAACTACCCACCACCCTGAGAACATTTAGTCTTGAAGGCCAGCAGGGCTTGAGTGCAGGAGCTTCACAGGGGTGCAGGACTCCACTCTTGGAGGGCACACACAAGGTCTTACATGCACTGGGACCCAGCAGAAAGCAGTACCTCCATAGGAACCTGGGCTAGACCTACCTAGAGGTCCTGGAGGGTATCTTGAGGAGAGGGTTAGCTATTGCTCACTGTGGGGGCAAGAGCACTGGTAGCAGAGGGCCCAGGGAATATTAATTATGTGAGCTCCCCTGGAAGTCCCCATTTTGGCACCAAGACCCAGCCCCACCCAACAACCTGAAGGCTCCAGTGTTGGAATGTCTCAGGCCAAACAACCAGCAAGAAAGGAACAGAGCCCCACCCATCAGTAGACAGGCCGCCTAAAGTCATAGTAAGCTCACAGGCAACTAAAAACACACACTATGACACCACCCTGCCCACCAGAGGGACAAGATGCAGCTCCACCCACCATAGGGCAGGCACCAGGCTCTACCACAAGGATGCCTGGACAAGCCCCTGGAACAACCTCATCCACCAAGAGGCAGACACCATAAGCAAGAGGAGCTACAATCTTACAGCCTACAGAAAGGAGACCACAAAAAAGTAAGTTAGAGGACTTCCCTGGTGGCGCAGTAGTTGAGAGTCCACCTGCCAATGCAGGGGACACGGGTTTGTGCCCCGGTCCAGGAAGATCCCACATGCCACGGAGCGGCTGGGCCTGTGAGCCATGGCCGCTGAGCCTGCGCGTCCAGAGCGTGTGCTCCACAACAGGAGAGACCACAACAATGAGAGGCCCGTGTACCACAAAAAAAGGAAAAAAATAAAAAGTAAGTTAGAAAAAATGAACAGCGAAGAAATGTGTGACAGATGGAGGAGGAAGATAAAAACCCACAGGAACATCAAAGTGAAGAACAGATAGACAATTTACCTGAAAAATATGATCCAAAATCTTGGGAAAAGAATGAAGGCACAGACCAAGAAGATAAAGAAACATTTAACAAAGAGAAGATTTAAAAAACAAACAGATGAACAACACAATAACTGCAATGAAAAAATACCCTAGAAGGACTTAATAGCAGAATAAATGAGGCAGAAGAACGTAAAAGTGAGCTGGAAGACAGAGTGATGGAAATCATTGACACAGAATGCAATAAAGAAAAAAGAATGAAAAGAAATGAGGACAGTCTCAGAGATAATGGGAGAACATTAAACAGTCCAACATTCACATTAGAGGGGGTCCCAGAAGAAGAAGAGAAAGAGAAAGGGCCTGAGAAAATATTTGAAGAGATTATAGTTGAAAACTTCCCTAACATGGGAAAGGAAATAGTCACCCAAGTCCAGGAAGCACAGAGAGTCCCATACAGGGTACAACCAAGGAGAAACATGCTGAGACACATATTAATCAAACTAACAAAAAATTAAATACAAAGGAAAAATATTAAAAGCAGCAAGGGAAAAGCAACAAATAACATACAATGGAATACCCATAGGGTTATCAGCTAATTGTTCAGCAGAAACTCTGAAGGGCAGAAGGGAGTGGCATGATATATTTAAAGTGATGAAAGGATACTCTACCCAGTAAGACTCTCATTCATATTTGAAGGAGAAATCAAAAGATTTACAGACAAGCAAAAACAAAGAGAATTCAGCACCACTAAACCAGCTTTACAACAAATGCTAAAGGAACTTCTCTAGGAGGGATTAAAAAAAAAAGGTCACAACTAGAAATAAGAAAATCACAAATTGGAAATCTCACTGGTAAAGGCAAACATAGAGTAAAACTAGGAAATCATCCACACAAGTGTGATAAATAAGCAATCATGAGGAGAGTACAAATGCAGGAAATGGGAATTGCATTTGAAAGTAAGAGACCAGCAACTTAAAAGAACCTTGTATATATATAGACTCCTATATCAAAACCTCATTGGAAATTCAAACCAAAAAGTTACAGTTACAGTATATACGACACAAAAAAGAAAAAGCAACCCAAACACAACACTAAAAATGGTCATCAAACCACAAGAGAAGAAAAGAAAAATGGAAGGGAAGAAAAATGACCTATAAAAACAGAAACCAATTAAGAAAATGGCAATAGGAACATACATATCCATAATTACCTTAAGTGTAAATGGATTAAATGCTCCAAGCAAAAGACATAGACAGGCTGAATGGGTACAAAAACAAGACTCATGTGTATATTGTGAACAAGAAACCCACTTCAGACCTAGGGACATGTACAGACTGAAAGTGAGGAAATGGAAAATTAAATTCCATGCAAATGGAAATGAAAAGGAAACTGGAGTAGCAAAACTCATATCAGACAATATAGAATTCAAAATAAAGACAGTTACAAGAGACAAGGAAGGCCACCACATAATGATCAAGGGATCAATCCAAGAAGAAGATATAACAATTGTCAATATATGTGACCCAACATAGGAGCACCTCAATATAGAAGGTAAATATTAACAGGGATGAAAGAATAAATAGTAACACAATATTAGTGGGAGACATTAAAACCCCACTTATACCAATGGACAGATCATCCAGACAGAAAATCAATAAGGAAACACAAGCCTTAAATGATGAATTAGACCAGAGAGACTTAACTGATATTAATAGGACATTCCATCCAAAAGCAGCAGAATACATTTTCTTCTCAAGTGCACACTGAACATTCTCCAGGATAGGTCATGTCTTTGGCCACAAATCAATCCTCGGTAAGTTTAAGAAAATTGAAATCATATCAAACATCCTTTGCAAAGACAACACTATGAGATTAGAAATAAATTACAGGAAAAAAAATGTAAGAAGCACAAACACATGGAGGTTAAACAATATGTTACTAAACAAACATTGGATCACTGAAGAAATCAAAGCAGAAATAAAAAATGTACCTAGAGAAAAGTGATTATGTAAACATGATGATCAAAAACCTATGGGATACAGTCAAAGCAGTTCTAAGAGGGAAGTTTATAGCAATACAATCTTACCTCAGAAACCAAAACAAAACTTAAATAAACAACCTTACATTACACCTAGAGCAACTAGAGAAGGAACAAAAAAGTCCAAAGTTAGTAGCAGGAAAAAATCATAAATATCAGGGCAGAAATAAATAAAATAGAGACAAAGAAAATAATAACAAAGATCAATAAAACTAACATCTGTTCCTTTAGAAGGTAAACAAAATTGATAAAACTTAAGTCAGACTCACCAAGGAAAAAAGAGGGAGGACTCAAATCAATAAATTTAGAAAGGAAAAAGAAGTTACAATAGACACCATAGAAATACAAAAGATCATAAGAGATTACTACAAGGAAATATACACCAATAAGATGGACAACCTAGAAGAAATGGACAATTTCTTAGAAAGTTAAAACGTTCCAAGTTTGAATCCAGAAGAAATAGAAAATATAAACAGACAAATCACAGGTTCTGAAATTGAAACAGTGATTTTAAAACTTCCAACAAACAAAAGTCCAGAACCAGATAGCCTCACAGGCAAATTCAATCAAACATTTAGAAAAGAGCTTGCACCTACATTTCTAAAACTTTTCCAAAAAAATTCAGAGGAAGGAACACTCCCAAGCTCATTCTACAAGACTACCATCACCCTGATACCAATACCAGACAAAGATATCACAAAAAAAGAAAATTATAGGTCAATACCACTCATGAACATAGATGCAAAAATTCTCAACAAAATACTAGCAAACCAAATCCAACAGCACATTAAAAGGATCATACACCATGATCAAGTGGGATTTATCCCAGGGATGCAAGAATTCTTCAATGTGTGCAAATCAATCCATGTGATACACCACGTTAACAAAGTGAAGAATAAAAATCAAATGATCATTTCAATAGATGCAGAAAATGCTTTTGACAAAATTTAACACAATTTATGATAAAAACTCTCCATAAAGTGGGCATAGCATACCTATGCTATGCTATGGTACCATACCTCAACAAAATAAAGGCCATACATGATAAACCCACAGCAAACATCATTCTCAATAGTGAAAAACTGAAAACATTTCTTCTAAGATCAGGAACCCACTCTTGCCACTTTTATTCAACATAGTTTTGGCAGTCTTACCCATGACAATCAGAGAAGAAACAGAAATAAAAGGAATCCAAATTGGAAAAGAAGAAGTAAAAATTTCACTCTTTGCTGTTGTCCTGAAGATCCTAAAGGTGTTACCAGAAGACTGCTAGAGCTCATCAATAAATTTGGTGAGGTTGCAGGATACAAAATTAATACACAGAAATCTCTTGTATTCCATAAGTAAAAATGAATGGTCAGAAAGAGAAATTAAGGAAACAATACCATTTAACTTTGCATCAAAAAGAATAAAATACCTAGGAATAAACCTACCTAAGGAGGCAAAAGATCTGTACTGAGAAAATGATAAGATAATGATGAAAGAAATAAAAGATGACACAAACAGATTGAGACATACACCATGTTCTTGGATTGGAAGAATCAATACTGTGAAAATGACTATACTACCTAAAGTGATCTACAGATACAATGCAATCCCCATCAAATTACCAATGGCATTTTTCACAGAATCAGAACAAAATAGTTTATAATTTGTATGGAAACACAAAAGACCCCAAATAGCTGAAGCAATCTTGAGAAAGAAAAACAGAGCTGGAGGGATTAGGCTCCCTGACTTCAGATTATACTAAAAACTACAGTCATTGAAACAGTATTGTACTGGCACAAATACAAAATATAGATCAATGGAACAGGATAGAAAGCCCAGAGATAAACCTACACACCTATGGTCACCTAAACTATGGTAAAGAAGGCAATAATACACAATGGAGAAGAAGGTCTCTTCAATAAGTGGTGCTGGGAAAACTGGACAGCTACATGTAAAAGAATGAAATTAGAACACTCTCTATCATCACACACCAAAAGAAACTCAAAATGGATTAAAGATATAAATGTAAGACCAGATACTCTAAAACTCTTGGAGGAAAACATAGGCAGAACGCACTTTGACATAAATCTCAGCAAGATCTTTTGTGATCCACCTCCTAGGGTAATAAAAATTAAAACAAATATAAACAAATGAGATCTAATTAAACTTAAAAGCTTTTTCACTGTAAAGGAAACCATAAACAAGATGAAAAGAGAACCCTCAGAATGGGAGAAAATATTTGCAAATGAAAGAACTTACAAGGGATTGATCTCTAAAATATACATATAGCAAATGCAGCTCAATATAAAAAAAGAAATAACCCATTCAAAAGAATGGGCAAAAGATCTAAATAGACATTTCTCCAAAGGAGACATACAGATAGCCAAAAGCACACAAAAAATGCTAAACATCACTAATTAGTAGAGAAATGCAAATCAAACCTACAATGAGGTAACAACTCACACTGGTCATAATGGCCACCATCAAAAAATCTACAAACAGTAAATGCTGGAGAGGATGTGGAGAAAAGGGCAACCTCATACACTGTTGGTGTGAATGTAAAGTGTTACAGCCACTATGGAGAACAGTATGGAGGTTCCTTAAAAAACTGAAAATAGAGCTACCATATGATCTAGCAATTCCACTCCTGGGTATATATCCAAAGTAGGCCATAATTTAAAATATACATGCACCCCAAAGTTGAATGAAGCACTTTTTACAATAGCCAGGACATGGAATCAACCTAAATGCCCATCAACAGAGGAACTGATAAAGAAGATATGATACATATACACAATGGAATATTATTCAGCATTATAAAAGAACAAAATAGTGCCATTTATAGAGATGTGAATGGACCTAGAGATGGTCATACAGAGTTGAAGTAGGTCAGACAGAGAAAGACAAATATCATATGATATCACTTATATGTGGAATCTAAAAAATAAACTTTTTTACAAAACAGATGTAGAAAACAAATTATGTTTATGAGAGATTAAGGAGAGTGAGGGCTTAATTGGGAGATCAGGGTTGGCGTATACACACTACTATATATAAAATAGATAACTAATAAGAATCTGCTTTATAACACAAGGAACACTACTCAATACTCTGTAATGGCTTATATGGGAAAAGAATCTAAAAAAAAGAAAGAGTGGATTTATGTATATGCATACCTGATTCACTTTTGTCTACACCTGACACTAGCACAGCATTGTAAATCAACTATTCTCCAATAAAATTTTTTAAAAAGACAAGAAAAATCTCAAATAAACAACCTAACCTACCCCCAGAAAGAATTAGAAAAAGAACAAACAAAACCCAAAATCAGCAGAATGAAGGAAATTATAAAGATCTGAGAGGAAATAAGTAAGATAGAGATTTTATAAAATCAGAAGGGATCAATAAAACCAAAAGATATTCTGTTAAAAAGAAAAACAAATTCAACAAACCTCTAACCAGGCTCACCAAGAAGAAAAGAGAGAGGACTCAAACTTAAAAAAAAAAATGAAAGAGGAGAAACAAAAACTGAGACCACAGGAATACAAAAAATCATAAGAGAATACAATTAACAGTTATATGCCAACAAATTGGACAGCATAGAAGAAATGGACCAATTTCTAGAAAGAAAGTGTTGGTCACAACTGAGGCAAGAGGGAAAACATATGAACAGACCAATCACTAGAAATGAAATAGAACCTGTGAGAAAAATAGCACCCTGAAAACAAATTCCAGGACCAGCTGGCTTCACTGGAGAATTCTACCAAACATATAAAGAAGACCTTATAACAATCCTTTTCAAATTATTCCAAAAAATTGAAGAGGAGTGGACACTCCCAAATTCATTGTACAAAGCCTCTATTACTCTGATACAAATACCAGACAAAGGCATCACCAAAAATAATTACAGTCCAATATCTCTCATGAATATAGGTGCATAAAACCTCAACAATATATTAGAAACCAAATCCAACAATACAGAAAAATGATTATATACCATGATCAAACTGGATTTATTTCAGTGTCTCAAGATGGTTAAATATACACAAATCAATTAATGTGATACACCACATTAAAAAAAAAAGGAAAGACAAAATCCACGTGATCATCTCACTAGTTTCAAAAAATCCATCTGACAAAATTCAAGCCCCATTCATGATAAAAACTCTCATCAAAGTGGGTATAGAGGGAACATATCTCAACATAATAAAGGTCATTTACAACAGAACCACAGCCAACATAATACTCAAAGTTGAAAAGCTGAAAGACTTCCCTCTAAATTCAGGAAAAAGACAAGGATGCCCACTCTAACCACGTCTATTTAACATAGTTTTCGAAGTCCTAGCCACAGTAATCAGACAAGAAAAATAAATAAAAGAAATCCAAATTGAAAGGGAAGAAGTAAAACAGTCACTACTTACAGATGCAATGATACTGTCTATAGAGAACCCTAAAGTCCCATGCAAAAACTATTAGAACTAAGAAATGAATTCAGCAAGGTAGAAGGATACAGGATTAATATATAGGAATACTTTTAATTTCTTTACATTTATAAAGAAATATCAGAAACAGAAAGTTTTAAAAATCCCATTTAAAAGAGTTTAAAACAAATAAAATACCTAGGAATAAATTTAACCAAGGAGGTAAAAACCTATATGCTAAAAACTATAGAACATTGATGGAGAAAATTGAAGGTGATTCCAAGAAATGCAATGATATCCTATGCTCTAAGATTGGAAGAATCATATTATTAAAATGGCAATACTACCCAAAGCAATCTATAGATTTAATCCAATCCCTATCAAAATACCCAGGATATTTTTTACAGAACTGGAACAAATAATCCTAAAACTTATATGAAACCACAAAAGACACAGAATTACCAAAGCAATACTTAGAAAAAAGAACAAAGCTGGAGGTGTAAGTCTTCAGGACTTCAAACTACTCTACAAAGCTACAGTAATCAAAACAGCATGGTAGTGGCACAAAAACAGACACATAGATCAATGACACAGAATAGAGAGCCAATAAATAAACCCACACACCTGCCATCAATTAATGTATGACAAAGGAAGCAAGAATATACAGTACAGTACAGAAAGTCTCTTAAACAAGTGGTACATGGAAAGCTGGACAACTACATGTAAAACAATGAAATTAGAACATTTCTTCACACCATATGTAAAAATATACTTAAAATAGTTCAAAGACCTAAATGTTAGGCATGAAACCTTAAAAATCCAAGAAGAGCACATAGGTGAAACACTCCATCATAAATAACGCCAATATTGACTTGGATCAGTCTCCCAAGGAAAAAGAAATAAAAGCAAAAATAAATAAATGGTATGTAGTCCAATTTAAAAACTTTTCCACAGCAAAGGAAACCATCAACAAAATGAAAAGACAACCTGCAGAATGGGAGAAAATATTTGCAGTTGATGCAACCTACAAGGAGTTAATATCCAAAATATACAAACTGCTAATGCAATTCAATATCAAAAAAAAAAAAATCCAGTCAAAAATGGGCAGAAGACCTTAATAGACATTTATCCAAAGAAGACATACAGATGGCTAACAGGTACATGAAAAGATGATCAACATCACAAATTATTAGAGAAATACAAATCAAAACCATAATGAGGTATCACCTCACACTTCTCAGGATGGTTGTATCAAGATGTTTACAATTAACAAGTGTTGGAGAAGATATGGAGAAAAGGAAAACTCATACTCTGTTGGTGACAATGCAAATTGTTGCAGCCACTATGGAAAACAGTATTGAGGCTCCTTAAAAAACTAAAAATAGGTCTACCATGTAATTCAGCAATCCCACTCCTGGGTGTATATCCCAAAAGAAACAAAAACACTAATTGAAAAGTTATATGCACCCTAATGTTCATAGCAGCAATATTTGCAATAGCCAAGATATGAAAGCACCTGAAATGCCCATCAACAGATGATTGTATTAAGAATTTATGGTATATATATGTACAATGGAATATTACTCAACCATAAAAAATGAAATACTGCCATTTGCAGCAACATGGATGGGTATAGAGAATATTATGCTTCATGAAATAAGTCAGAAAGAGATAAACAAACACTATATGATATCACTTACATGTGAAATCTAAAAATTAATACAAAGGAATTTATATGCAAAACAGACTCACAGGCATAGAAAACAAACTTGTGAATACCAAAGGGGAGAGAAAAACGGGGAGGGACAAATTAGGAGTATGGGATTAACAAATACACACTACTGTATATAAGATAAATGAGCAACAAGGATTTACTCTATATCACAGGGCACTGTACCCATTATCTTGTAATAGTCTTTAATACTGAATACTATGCAGTGCACCTAAACCTAACAAAATATTGTAAGTCTACTAGACTTCAATTTAAAAAAAAAAAAGAAAAGAATCCGTAAGTTGGAAGCAAAAAAAAAAAGAAAAGAAAAGAAAAGAAAAGAAAAGAAAGAAAGAAAGAAAAAGGAAAAAGAAAAGAAAACAGAAGAAAAAGAAAAGGAAAAAACTGGTATCCAGAAAAAAATGGCATCCAGAACCTTGAGAAATTTTCATGGCTTGGGAGATACTACTGATTCTCATTTTCACTCAATAAACTATAAAGAAAGAACAGCTTTGAAGAGCAAAGTACTATCAAAATTTGCCTTCATGTCAAGAACCAAATCAATGGGTTGCTTCCTATCATTTGTTGAAACTTTTCAACATATTAAGATGGCATCCAGTAAATCCTTATAATCGGACAAAAAACTAAAGGAGAAAATTTTGGACCTGGCTCTCCTAAGGAAATCTGATAGCTTCAAGGTATTAGCAATAATGTTGTCCTTAGGGGCATATTTCAAAATAAGAGACAAATTCTTTGACAAGAATCAAATAGATGAGAAGTCACAGCAGGACAGCATTGTACCACCAAGAGAACCACTAGCCTAGATTGAAAGAAATTGTTCAAGACAATACAACACTTTACCTTTCCTGCATCTTTTCTGCTTGAGCTGAAAGCAGGGAGAGAAAGAATTTCAGTCTCCAGGAGATCATGTCCTTCAATTCTTTCTTGAGATGTAGTCAAATACAATAGCACAAAAGAACAGCTTCCTCAAAAATAAGGCCAAGGACTAAGGAGAAAAATGGCTAGGACCTATTCCCAGGGAGTGGATTCAATGCCTCATAAAGGAATACTTCCTTCTCCCAGATAACATCTGTCCAGGGGGTTTTAAAATTTGTAACACCTGAGGATATCCTTGTGTCTCCCGTTCTTCACCTTTCCCAGTGGAGTGTTTATTATGGTTTCCCTGTTCCTGTTACACAATTGCATATTGTGTATGTGAAGGACACATAGGTTCTCTGTTTGTTCCTGCATCTTTGGATCAAGAAGACCTGCATCCATAACTGATACAGAGACTATCTCACATCACCTGGAGATACTGGTCTTTAACTTAAAAAACTTTAACTTTATCTCCATCACCTGGAGATACTGGTCTTTAACTTAAAAAATAAAGGTAAAAATCAGTTGGATCTGGAGGAATCAGCTCCCTGACTTCAGACAATACTACACAGCTACAGTAATCAAGACAGTATGGTACTGACACAAAAACAGAAACATAGATCAATGGAAAAGTATAGAAAGCCCAGAGATAAACCCACACACATATGGTCACCTTATCTTTGACTAAGGAGGCAAGAATATACAGTAGAGAAAAGACATCCTCTTCAATAAGTGGTGCTGGGAAAACTGGATAAGTACATGTAAAAGTATGAAATTAGAACACTCCTTAACACCATACACAAAAATAAACTCAAAATAGATTAAAGACCTAAATGTAAGGCCAGAAACTATCAAACTCTTAGAGGAAAACATAGGCAGAACACTCCTACATAAATCACAGCAAGATCCTTTTGGACCCACCTCCTAGAGAAATGCAAATAAAAACAAAAATAAACAAATGGGACCTAATGAAACTTAAAAGCTTTTGCACAACAAAGGAAACCATAAACAAGACGAAAAGAAAACCCTCAGAATGGGAGAAAATATTTGCAAATGAAGCAACTGACAAAGGATTAATCTCCAAGATTTACAAGCAACTCATGCAGCTCAATAACAAAAAAACAAACAACCCAATCCAAAAATGGGCAGAAGACCTAAATAGACATTTCTCCAAAGAAGATATACAGATTGCCAACAAACATATGAAAGAATGCTCAACACCACTAATTATTAGAGAAATGCAAATCAAAACTACAATGAGACAACATCTCACACTGGTCAGAATGGCCATCATCAAAAAACCAAGAAACAATAAATGCTGGGGAGGGTGTGGGGAAAAGGGAACCCTCTTGCACTGTTGGTGGGAATGTAAATTGATACAGCCATTATGGAGAACAGTATGGAGGTTCCTGAAAAAAAGTAAAAACAGAACTACCATATGACCCACCAATCCCACTACTGGGCATATACCTTGAGAAAACCATAATTCAAAATAGTCATGTACCACAGTGTTCATTGTGGCCCTATTTCCAATAGCCAGTACATGGAAGCAACCTAAGTGACCATCATAAGATGAATGGATAAAGAAGGTGTGGCACATATATACAATGGAATATTACTCAGCCATAAAAAGAAACGAAATTGAGATAGTTGTAGTGAGGTGGATGGACCTAGAGTCTGTTATACAGAGTGAAGTACGTCAGAAAGAGAAAAACAAATACCGTATGCTAACACATATATATGGAATCTAAGAAAAAAAAAAGATCATGAAGAACCTAGGGGTAAGATGGGAATAAAGACACAGACCTACTAGAGAATGGACTTGAGGATATGGGGAGGGGGAAGGGTATGCTCTGACAAAGCGAGAGACAGGCATGGACATATATACGCCACCAAACGTAAGGTAGATAGCTAGTGGGAAGCAGACGCATAGCACAGGTAGATCAGCTCGGTGCTTTGTGACTGCCTGGAAGGTTGAGATAGGGAGGGTGGGAGGGAGGGAGACGCAAGAGGGAAGAGATATTGGAATATGTGTATATGTATAACTGATTCACTTTGTTATAAAGCAGAAACTAACACACCATTGTAAAGCAATTATACTCCAATAAAGCTGGTAAAAAAAAAAAAAGAACTACACATACATTCTATCAATGTCAGTTTCCTGGTTTTGATATTGTACTACAGTTATGTAACATGTAACCACTGGGGGAAATAGGGAGAAGTGTACATGAACCTCTCTGTACTATTTTTTTAACATATTTATTGGCGTATAGTTGCTTTACAATGGTGTGTCAGTTTCTGCTTCATAACAAAGTGAATCAGTTATACATATACATATGTTCCCATATCTCTTCCCTCTTACGCCTCCCTCCATCTCACCCTCCTTATCCCACCCCTCTAGGTGGTCACAAAGCACCGAGCTGATCTCCCTGTGCTATGTGGCTGCTTCCCACTAGCTATCTATTTTACTTTTGGTAGTGTATATATGTCCATGCCACTCTCTCACTTTGTCACAGCTTACCTTACTTGCTGTGAATCTATAATTGTTACCAAATTAAAAAGTAATCAATCAATCAATAAATAAAATATGAAAAGAAAACTAAGTTACTGTTTTGGACTTCTAATAGTCTCTCTTAGAGAAAGGGTGTGTGTGTTCGGCATATGGGAAAAGGAGGATGTTGAATAGTGGCATAACAGAAAAGGTGGCCTGTGGTAGTTTGTATTATATTCACTAAATATTTTGGCTTTTGTCCCTGTGGGAAGATTATACACAATCCTTGTGCTGAACTCAGGAGTGGCTTTGGCCAATAAAATGTGGGTGAAAGTGATTAATGTCATTCCTAGGCATACTGTTAAGATATGTGGATCACATATCTTTTATCTCTGCCATGAGATTGATAACATTCCAGACATTCTGGGTCCAAAAATGAAAATAACATACATCTGAGCCTCAGCTGACCTATGATGGACACTTAATATGAGCAAAAAATAAACTTTGATTGTTGGAAGCAAGAAAAAGAAATAAAAGAACAGTACCTATTTTTAAAAAAGAAAAGTACCTATGTAAAAAAAGAAAACATTTTTTCTCTTAACCTAAGTATAACTTACATAAAATTGTAAAGTATAATATTATGACCTAAGATAAAACAATTACCTTTTCTCCCTACCTGATCTCTCCTAAATTAGAAAACATTGAGTGAATATTTTTATTTTTATGTCAGTAGAGTTATATGCATAATTTCAATAAGAATCTGTTCTTCTTGCAAGAGGAAACAATTTGAAACATTGGGTATATTTCCAAGGCTTTGACTGGGTTTTTATATTTGACAAGGATGTGTATTGAATCAGATATGACCAGAGAGCTTTAAAGAAGAATGACTGTGAAGAGCTAGTGCCTATGAAGCTGCTCTTAAGAAAAACCTGTCTGGACTTCTCTGGTGGCACCATGGTTAAGAATCCGCCTGCCAATGCAGGGGACACGGGTACAAGCCCTGCTCCGGGAAGATCCCACATGCCATAGAGCAGCTAACCCCGTGCGCTACAACTGTTGAACCTGTGGTCTAGAGCCCGTGAGCCACAACTGCTGAGCCCATGTGCAGCAACTACTGAAGCCCGTGCACCTAGAGCCTGAGCTCTGCAACAAGAGAAGCCACTGAAATGAGAAGCCCGTGCACTGCAACAAAGAGTAGCCCCTGCTCGCTGCAACTAGAGAAAGCCTGCACACAGCAGCTGAAGACCCAATGCAACCATAAACAAACAAACAAAACTTTTTAAAAAGAGAAAAGAAAAACCAGTCTGTACCTGTCTTTAAAATTCCCTGCCTGACAGGTCAGTGAGGAAGTTCACTTCTTGGCAGGCCCGGGAAAATTAGGATATTTGGGAGGTGTTGAAAAAAGAGGATTTCACCCAAATTCATATATATTTCAGGTAACATCTGGGGGCATCTTTGCCTTGGCTCCCTAGCCTCCAGAGGCTTTGAAAAGTCCAATCTGAGATTCTTTATGAAAAGTTCTAGCAAAACAAACTCACGAGACCTGTGTGGCCTAAGTTGATATGCTTACGTAAATAATTAAGCCAATTTTAATGACTAGACTTATTTTGCAAACAAATGAGTCTAACTTTGATTCTCTTTAATAGGAAAGTTGTAGGCCTTAGAGAGACAAATAGTTTTAATGGAAAACTATAGTGTGCCCTTGTGGCTTCTTTCTTATAAGTTTGCCGGTCCTTGACAATCTTGAATTCTCCTAGGTCTTCCAATATCTAGCTAAAACTTCCCAAATTAACATTTCCAATTATTCTCTCTTCTGACTTGGAATCACTGAGGAATTAAAAGTTATTTTTCCCCTAAGCCCTGCACACTGAACTTGGATAACATAATATAAACTTCAAGGAAATAACCACAACAGATTATGAAATAGCCTTTCTATTAACTATTAATTGACTATTAATTGCTGTGTGAACAACTCAGTACCTTGAACAACTGATTCTATTATCACAGACATTTAAACTGCAAACCAGGAAATCCACTGGGTTGCTACTTTTGTCCTCACTCCAACATCTAAAGATGGTTTGAACACAATATCTAGAAGATTTCTTCATTGACTGACCTCTAGAATAAAAAACTGGGGTTAAACATTAATCTTTGGTTTTATTTTACTTTCTTAGAATATCCACTTCATTAAATACCTGATAGTTAGCATCAGCCAGAAAATACCTGCTACCACCAAGTCTCAACAGATAATTCAGCCAACACTTAATAAACAAAAGGTAACTGAAGAATAAATGGACTTATATAGTTCAAAGGAAAGGAGAATGTATTTTCTTAGGCATCAGAGGGAGCTGACAAAGATTCTTTGCTTAACCAACTTTAGTCAAGCTCCTAAACGTTTCCTAGGACCATGTGCACTTCCTTGTAAAATCTTTACCAAGAACCAAGCTAAGTCAATTTAGCAAGAGCTTCTCATCTTCTATTTCTGAGCATGCTTCATATCTAATATCACTTCTAATCTTTCTTCATTCAACAGATGATAACTGAACTGACTATCCTGTCTATAGCAAGAATCCTGTTAGATTGATTTAGAAAAAGAAACCCCTTACCTTAATATTCCTTATTAGCAGTTTTCCCAACAGTGGGCCCTGTCAGGCTCTTGACTATTAATTTCCATTTCCCCATGCTATATTCAGAATTAAACAAGGTCTACTTTCCCTATTACAATATTCCTGAATTAATGTCTTTAGTGTTTTAACTACTATCCAGCTATGTGCCCTTTAACTTTAGAATTGATCACCCCAGCAAGCACAAATTATACCTTCCTTTTCTGTTGATTCAGGGACATGAGAAACCCAATGTGGTCAGGTGTCATTCTTAAGTTTTAGCTCAGGAAAATCACTGTTTGTCTCTTGTGGTAAGAATTCCTTTCTCTGGAACTAAGTTCAACAGATCATAATATCACAGAAACAAGAAGCACAATGCTAATAGGCACTAAGGGGTATAGTGAGTTTTGTCCTTCTCCTTTGAACCCATTCATTCCTAAACACATGAATACTGGCTATCAGAGGAACGGTACCATATATGGGATGCTGATTCAGAGCATAAACAGTTTCCTAAAAAATCTTACCTCAGAACTGCAACATATTGCCATCTATCTGACACAGTAACTGAGTCTTCAAAAGGCCCTTAAGCTACTGTTACAAGTCAGTTGCTTCATGATGGTGGAAACATGGTAGGATAGTTAATTCCATGAGCATTGGCCCCTTGCCATACTTCTCTTGCTGTGATATGAGTTCATTAATCCAAAGCAATGTTGTGTGGAAAAGATAATAATGTATAAGGCATACTGCATGCAGGAAAAGCAAATCTGCACCAAGTTTAAGTGTGTATTCCAGTATGGTCAGAATGTTGCTCCTTTTATGATAGAAAAGTCCAGTGTAATCAACCTGCCATGAAGTAGCTGCATCATCACCCTTTGGGATGGTTTTGCTGTCAGCTGCTGGCAGATTGGGCACTCAGCCTTGGCAAGTAAAAGTAATATTCCTGAAAAGGGATAAAGATGGTGGAGTAAGGGGGCTTCCCTGGTGGCGCAGTAGTTGAGAGTCCGCCTGCTGATGCAGGGGACAAGGGTTCGTGCCCCGGTCTGGGAAGATCCCACATGCCACAGAGTGGCTGGGTCCGTGAGCCATGGCTGCTGAGCCTGTGCATCCGGAGCCTGTGCTCCACAATGGGAGAGGCCACAACAGTGAGAGGCCCGCGTACCGCAAAAAAAAAAAAAGATGGTGGAATAAGAGTACATGGAGCTCACCTTCCCCCACAGACATATCAAAATACACCTACATCTATTCTCACAGAAAACTAACTGGAAATTGTCAGATCTCCTATACAAACAAAGTTGCAAGAAAGATCTCCACATAATTGGGTAAGATGGGAAAAAATGCATTGGGTCAGGACCAGCACCCTGGGAGGTATCTGTGAGAAAGAGAAAGTCCTCACAGGCAGAACCTTGCCCTGGTGAGCCCCCTTGCCTGCTGAAAAATACGCTGGGACAGATAGAGGAACTAGAAAAGCCTAGACTCTACTCGAAAAGAGTGTTTGTGTGTTGGCTTGTTAACAATCAGAGTGGAGAGACACTTGCACTGGTGGCTGCTGCCTCACTGCACATCCTAATCTGAAGGAATGAACACTCCAGCCCCACTTACTCTACATCTCAGCCTGGCACAAGATTGGGGCAGAGATACAGTCTAACAGTGCAGAGACAATCTGTGGTGCCTGAGGGGTTATCCAGATGGAACCATGGAGACCATTGTCAGTGCACCGAGGGGGAACTGGGACAGACTTGGCAGACATTGTCAGTGCACTCACCAGGCCACGCCACAAGAAGGCACAGTAGCTAAGCACTGAATATTGGACAGACAGACCCTGAGAGGAGACTCAATCTAGCTGTTAGAGACAGCCCAGAAGGCCTAGGGCTGGAGTTTGGGCTCAGAGGCCATTCAAATGAAGCAGACCTCACCAGTCAACTAGACCTCATGTCAGCATATGCACACTCGTGTTGACTCTGGCTGTGGAGCCCATTGTCAGTATATACGTAGTGGGGGTGGTTCATCTGCAGCACATATTTTCTACATGCACACCACTCTGCCCCATAGGAACACACAGTGGCAGGGCACTGAGTTTCAGGTGGACAAGCCCTGGGAAGAAATTCATTTCACAGGGGAGCACACCAACCTTGCCCACTCCACACCACAACTTGGCCCTGGAAATGGGATGGACAATTCCTGGAAGAATTCTTCCCCAAAAGAGGCCTATGTCTCAGGTGGCAGCAGAGTCACCTCAATTCCTGCAGCCACGATAACACGAACCCCAGCCATAGCCTACATCACAACACAACCTTGCGTTAGATCTGACACAAACACAAGGGAGAAAGGGACTTGACCTTGGACTGTTTCTGGGTGAAGCCATGGATCATGGCACTGTCAGGTCATAGGCTCACTGTGACCACACAGACATTACATGCTTCAGCAATCACCTCCTTTGAGGTAGGACAATGGAGGCAATAGAGCCTGATCGAATCCAAACCTCAGAGCTTGTACTGCAACAAATGGGGAGCAGGCTCTGCCTCTGACAAGACAGTGACAGCCATGAAGCAAAGAGTTGGCTTCATCTCACATCCAGCACAGGCTCTGAAAACCAAAACACCAATCACACACCTTATCTAGGGGATAATGGTCAGTACAGTCTGAGGAAAGATGTGACTCACACCCATACACAAAAAATATTGGACATATACAGTCTACACAAGGATGCACCCATATAAAAATACCCATTCGGGACCAGAGTAGATAACAGTTTATCCTAAATTCATAGACAGAGTATTCTAAGTAAAATGCAAAAGCAGAGGAACTACTCCCAATTAATAGGACAAGCGATCCTCTGGAAGAACAAATAATGAAGCAGACCTCACCAGTCAACTGGACCCCAAGTTCAAAAAAGAAGTAATAAAAATCCTAAAGGAATTAAGGAAGATTATTAATCAAAGTGCAAATCATTGTAACGAGGAAATAGAAATTGTAAACATGAAATAATAAAAATTAGACAATTCAGTTGGTGGAATGAAAGGAATGACTAGCAGATTAAATGACACAGAAGAATAAATAAGTGATCTGGAAGACACAATCATGGAAATCACCCAATCAAAACAGCGACAGAAAAACAAATAAAAATAAAAAGAAAGCAACATACAAGATCTATGAAATAATAAAAAGAAAGCCAACCTATGCATAATAGGGTTTCTAGAAGGAGATTAGGGAGAACAGGGAAGTAAAAATGTATTTGAAGAATACTGAAAACTTCCCAAACATAAATAAGGAAAAAGATATCCAGGTACAGGAATAACAGAGTGTCCTAAACAAGATGAACACAAACAGACCCATACCAAGACATATCATAATTAAAATAGCAAAATTAAAGATAAAGAGAGGATCCTAAATATCTCAAGAGAAAAACAAAGAGTTAATTACATGGGAATCCCCATTAGTCTAGAAGGTGATTTCTCTGAAGAATATTTGCAGGTCAGAATGGAGTGGCATGATATATTCAAAGTCCTGAAAAGGAAAAACCTGCAACCTAGAATACTCTACCCAATAAGATTATCATGTAGAATGAAAGGAGAAAAAAAAATTTCTCAGACAAACAAAAAGTAAGAGAACTCAGCATTACTAAACCTACTCTAAAAGAAACATTGAACAGTCTTCTCTACATAGAAAAGAAGCAAGAATCTATAGGAAAGTGAAAATCACAATAGGAAAGTAAAACATATAGAGGAATTGAAGATCACTTAAATAAAACAGTACATAGATTTAAAAACAATTTAAAAATTTGTAAAAGAGTTTATAACTACAATAAACAGCAAAAGGATAAACATGAAGATGTAAAATAGGACATCAAAATCACAAAATTTGTGGAAGAGAAGTGTTAAATTGTAGATCTTTTAGAATTTGTATGAACTTGTATGAAAATAAGTTTAAAACCAGTAGATATAGTTAAGGGTTAAAATATTTGAACTCCATGGTAACCACAAATCAAAAACATAGAATAGATTTACAAAACCCAAAAAGAAAGAAACTTAAACATACTACAAAATAAAATCATCAATTCACAAAAGGAAAAACAAGAAGTAAAAGAAATGAACAAAGGACACTACAAAAACAACTGGAAACTAAGGTTTGAAATGGCAATAAGTACATACCTATCAATAACTACTTTAATTGTTAATGGGATAAATGCTCCAATCAAAAGACATGGGGAATGGATTGAGTTAAAAAAAAATCCTTCAATATGCTGCCTACAAGAGACTCACACCAGAGTGAAAGAAACACACAGATTGAAAGTGAGAGTAGCAATACTCAGACAAAATAGGCTTTAAAACAAAGGCTATAGTAGAACACAAGAATATTACATATTGATAAGGGATCAATACAAAAAGAGGATATTACAATTGTTAGCATATATGCACCCAATATAGGAGCCCCTAGTATATAAGACAAATACTCACAGACATAAAGGGAGAAATTGACAGGGATATAATAATAGTAGAAGATATTAACACCACACTGACATCAATGGACAGACATCAAGGGACAGATCATTCAGACAGAAAATCAATAAGGCAATAAACGTCCTAAATGAAACACTAGACCACCAGACAAGCTTAACTGATACATATAGAACACTATGTCAAAAAAAAAAAAAACCCACAAAAACACAGAGTACACACTCTTTTCAAGTTCAAATGGAACATTCACTAGGATAAACCACATACTAGGTCACAAAAAATTCTCAAAAGTTTTAAGAGTATAGAAATTAATTCAAGCATCTTTTCTGATGACATGGTATGAAACTAAATATTAACCACAGAAAGAAAAATGGGAAAATAATAAGCACATGGAGACTAAACAAGGTGCTACTAAGAAAAACAATGGGTCAATGATGAAACTAAAGAAGAAATTAGAAAATACCTCAAGAGAAATAACAATGAAATCACAACCACACAAGATCTATAGGAGGCAGCCAAAGCTGTTCTAAAAGAGAAGTTCATAGCAATACAGGCCTTCTACAAGAAAAAAAAAAATCTCAAATAAACAATTTAATCTAACATTTAAAAGAATTAGAAAAAGAATAACAAACAAAACCCATATTCAGCAAAAGGAAAGAAATAATAAAGATCAGAGAATAAATAAATAAAATAGGTATTAAAAAAGAAAATGATAGAAAAGAAGAGCAAAATAAATAACTGTTTTTTTGAAAAGTTGAACAAACTTGATAAACCTTTATCCAGGCTCACCAAGAAGAAAGCAGAGAGGACCCAAATAAATAAAATTTTTAAAAGATGAAAGAGGAGAAATAACAACTGATACCACAGAAATAAAAAAAATCATAAGAGAATACTATGAATAGTTATATGCCAAAAAATTAGATAACCTAGAAAAAATGGACAAACTTCTAGAAACATGCAGCCTGCCCAGACTGAGTCAAAAAGAACGACAATATGAACAGACTAATCACTTGAAGTGAAATAAAATCTATGGAGAAAATAAAAAGAAACTCCCTGCAAACAAAAGTCTAGGATCCCATGGCTTCACTGGAGAATTCTACCAAACATAAAAAGAATAACATATACCTATACTTTTCAAACTCTTCCAGAAATTGAAGAAGAGGGAACACTCCAAAATTTATTCTATGAAGCCACCATTTCTCTGATACCAAACTCAGACAAAGAAAATACAGAATAAAAAGTTACAGACCAAGACCTTTGATGAATATAGAAACAAAATTATCAACAAACTATTAGTAAATCAAATCTAACAATGCACAGAAAAGATTACACACCATGATCAAGTTGGATTCATTCCAGTGACACAAGTTTCACTCAATACACATAAATCAATCTATGTGATAAAACACATTTACTAAAGGAAAGACAAAAAAAACACATGATTGATTTCAGAATGGTTCCTGTTTCTCTCCTCCTAACAGAAGCAAAAGAGGATTTATCTCTGCTATTCACTGTGAGAATCTAGTCCACCTCCAAGAGTAACTTAAAAGCTGTGTGATAAACAAGGCCACTTGAAGAAAGGTAAACTGTAAAGGAAGTTTCTACCTAGACTGGAAACCAGAAGTTCTCACTTTAGCTTCTGAAATGACAATAAATGCTATAAAGACAATAAAGAGGTGGGACAAGATGGTGGAGTAGAAGGACCTTGAGCTCACCTAATCTCAAGAGCACACCAAAGTCACAATTTTCTGCTGAACAACCATCTATAAAAAGCACTGGAAGCTATCAAAAAAGATATTCTACATCCAAAGGCATAAAGAAGAAACCACAAGAGAGTAGAACGGACACACTCCCACTATAATCAAATCCTATACCTCCCAGGTAGGCGACCAACAAACTGGAGAATAAGTATATTGCAGAAGTTCTCCCACAGGAGTGAGGGTTCTTAGGCCCATGTGAGGGTCCCCAGGCTGGGGGTCTGACATCAGGAGGAGATGCTCACAAAACATTTGGCTTTGAAGGCCACTGGGGCTTAATTGCAAGGGTTCTACAGACTGGAGGAAACAGAGACTCCACCCTTGGAGGGTGTACACCATGTCTCATGCACACGGGGACATAGGACAAAAGCAGTGATTTCATAGGAGCCTGGGCCAGACTTACCTGCTGGTCTTGGAGAGTCTCCTGGGAGGGTGGGAGGCAGCTGTTCATCCCTCTACAGATGGAAATAATGATGATGGAAGTATCAGGGAGTGTCCATCAGCATGAGCTCTCCTACAGGCCCACATGTTGGCACCAAGACCTGGTCCCACCAAAAGGCCTGTAGGCTACAGTGCTGAGATACCTCATACCACATAATCAACAGGGTGAGAACAAAGCCCCACCCATCATCAGACAGGATGCTTAAAACTTCCTGAGCCCACAGCTACCTCTAGACACACCTGTTGACAAGATCCTTCCCACTAGATGGCCAAGATGCAGCTCCACCAACCAGCAGGCAGACACCAGTCCCTCTCATCAGGAAGAATGTACAAACCTCTAGACCAGTCTTACCCATCAGGGAACAGACTCCAGAAGTTAGGAAACTACAATCCAGCACACTGTGAATCTGAGTCTGCAAACAAAGGACAGAATCTCCATCAGTACTATCTGGATCCTGGCCCTTCGGTGATGAGAGGGGAGTGTACTGCTAAGACACATAGGATATCCCTTACAGAGGGCCACTTTTATAAGATCGAGAATCATAACTAAGCTACTATGTACATAAAAATACAAATAGAAATTTAAACAAAATTAGACAGCAAAGGAATATTTTCCAGACAAAAGAACAAGATAAAACCCCAAAAGAACAACAAAGTGAAGTGGAGATAAGCAATCTACCTGAGAAAGAGTTCAGAGTAATGACCATAAAGATGATCCAAGAACTTGGGAAAACAATGGATGCACAGAGTGAGAAGTTAAAAAGTTTTTAACAAAGAGTTAGAAAATATAAAGAACAAACAGTAGAAAAATACAATAACTGAAATGAAAAATACACTAGAAGGAATCAATAGCAGAATAACAGGCAGAAGAAAGGATAAGTGAGTTGGAAGACAGAATGGTGGAAATCACTGCCAAAGAACAGAAAAAAGAATGAAAAGAAATGAGGACAGTTTACAAGAACACTAGGACAATATCAAATGCACCAACATTCGCATTATAGGGATTGCAGAGGAGAAGAGAGAGAGAAAGGGCCTGAGAAAATATTTGAAGAGATAATAGCTAAAAATTTCCCTAATATGGGAAAGGAAATGGTCACCCAAGTCCAGGAAGCCCAGAGTGTCCTATACAGGCTTAACCCAAGGAAGAACATGCTGAGACACATAGTAATCAAATTGTCAAAAATTAAGATAAACAGAAAATATTAAAAGCAACAAGAGAAAAGCAATAAATAACATACAAGGAAATCCCCATAAGGTTATCAGCTGATTTTTCAGCAGAAAATCTGCAGGCCTGAAGGGAGGGTCATGATATATTTAAAGTGATGAAAGGGGAAAACCTACAACCAAGATTACTCTACCCAGCAATGCTCTCATTAAGATTTGATGAAGAAATCAAAAGGTTTATAGACAAGCAAATGTTAAAAGAATTCAGCTCCACCAAATCAGCTTTACAACAAATACTAAAAGAACTTCTCTAAGCAGAAAAGAAAGGCCACAACTAGAAACAAGAAAATGACAAAATAGGAAAGCTCACCAGTAAAGGAAAACATACGTTAAATGTAGGAAAGCATGCACACATGAATATGATATCCAAACCAGAAACTGTGAGAGGAAGAGAGTACAAATGTAGGATATTTGAAATGCATTGAAATTAAGAGATCATCAAGTTAAAACAATCATTTGTATATGTATAGACAGCTATATTAAATCCTCATGGTAATAGCAAAAAGAAAAATGTAAAATAGGTATACACATGAAAAAGAAAAAGGTATTCAAACACAACAGTAAAGATAGTCATCAAATCACAAGGGAAGAGAACAAAAGAGGAAAAGAAGAAAATAAGACCTACAAAAATGAACCAAAGTAGTAAACAAAATAATGACATGGACATACATATCAAAAATTCCCTTAAATGTAAACAGATTAAATGTTCCAACCAAAAGACACAGACTGGCTGAATGGATACAAAAACAATACCCTTACATATGCTGTCTGCAAAAGACCCACATCAGATGTAAGGACATATACAGACTGAAGTTAGGGTATGGAAAAAGTTATTCCACCCAAATGGAAATCAAAAGAAAGCTGGAGTAGCAGTACTCATATCAGACAAAATAGACTTTAAAATAAAGGCTGTTACAAGAGATAAGTAAGGACACTACATAATGATCAAGGGATCAATCCATGAAGAAGGTATAACACTTGTAAATATATATGCACCCAGAATAGAAACACCTCAATATATAAGAGTTAAGAGACATGTTAAGAGACATAAAAGGAGAAATTGATAACAACACAATAATAGTGAGCCTGAGACTAGAGTCACATTCTGACAGATCTTGCCCTGGTGTGCTAGTGTGCTCAGAGAGAATCTGTGGGGTTTAATTCATTGGTGAGGACAATCAGTACCCCCAGGAGTGACCCAATGGGAAACATGCCCTCCCTGGAAAAAAATAAATAACAATGGGGGATATTAACACCTCACTTACCATCCAGACAGAAAATCCATAAGAAACCACAGGCCTTAAATGACATATTAGACCACATGGAATTAATTGATATTTACAGAGCATTTCATCTGAAAGCAAAAGAATACATATTCTTTTCAACTGCACATGGAACATTCTCCAGCATAGATTACATGCTTGGCCACAAAGTAAGCTTATGTAAATTTAAAATTGAAATCATATGAAACAACTTTTCTGACTGCAACACTATAAGATTAGAAATTGACTAGAAAAAAAAACAGAAATGTGGAGGCCAAACAATATGCTACTATACATCCAATGGATCATGGGAGAACTTAAAAAGGAAATCAAAAAATGACTAGAGACAAATAAAAATGAAAACATGATGATCTAAATTCTATGGGACACAACAAAAGCAATTCTAACAGAAAAGTTTATGGTGATACAAGCTTACCTCAGGAAACAAGAAAAATTTCAAATAAAAAAACTAACTTTATGCCTAAAACAATGAGAGAAAGAAGAACAAACAAAACCCAAAGTTAGCAGGAGGAGAGACATCATAAAACTCAGAAGAGAAATAAATAAAATACAGACTAAGAAAACAGTAGAAAAGATGAATGAAACTAAAAGCTGGTCCTTTGAAAAGATAAACAAAATTGATAAACCTTTAGCCAGACTCATCAAGAAAAAAAAAAAGGGAGAGGGCCTAAGTCAATAAAATTAGGATAAAAAAGGAGCGACAATGGACACCACAGAAACAAAAAGGACCATAGAGACTGCTACAAGCAACTATATATAAAACAGACAACCAAGAAGAAATGGACAAATTCATAGAAAGGTACAATCTCCCAACACTGAGGCAGGAAAAAATAGAAACTATGAACAGACCAATTACAAGTACTGATTTTAATCTGTGATTTTTCAAATTCCAACCAAAAAAAGTCCAGGAACAGATGGCTTCAAAGGTGAATTCTATCAAACAGTTAGAGAAGAGATAACACCTACCCTTCTCAAACTCTTCCAAAAAAAATTGCAGAGGAAGAAACATTTCCAAAGACATTCAATGAGGTTACCATCACCCTGATACCAAAGCCAGACAAAGATATCACACAAAAAAGAAAATTACAGGCCAATGTCACTAGTGAACGTAAACGCAAAAATCCTCCATAAAATACTAGAGAACAGAATCCAACGACACATTAAAAGGATAATACAACATGATCAAGTAGGATTCATCCCAGGGAGGCAAGAATTCTTCAATAAAATCAAGTCAGTTAATGTGATACACTACATCAACAAATAGAAGAATAAAAACCATATGATCATCTCAATAGATGCAAAAAATGCTTTTGATAAAATTTAACATCCATTTATGATAAAAAAAAAAAACTCTTTAGAAAGTGGGCATAGAGGGAACCTATCTCAATATAATAAAGGCCATATATGATAAACCCACAACAAACATCATTCTCAATGGTGAAAAACTGAAAGCATTTCCTCTAAGGTCAGGAACAGGAAAGGATGTCCTCTCTTGTCACTTTTATTCAACATAGTTTTAGAAGTCATACCCATGGCAATCAGAGAAGAAACAGAAATTAAGGAATCCAAATTGCAAAAGAAGTAAAACTCACTCTTTGCATGTGACATGCTACTATACATAGAAAATCCTAAAGATGTTACCAAAAAAAGCTAGATCTCATCATGAATTCAGTAAAGTTTCAGGATACAAAATTAATACACAGAAATCTCTTGCATTCCTATACACTAACAATGAAAAATCACAAAAAGACATTACGGAAACAATCCTATTTAACTTCACTTCAAAGAATAAAACACCTAGGAATAAACCTACCTAAGTAGGCAACAGATCTGAACTGAGAAAACTATAAGATGCTGATGAAAGAAAGAAAAAATGACACAAAGAGATGGAGAGATATACCATGTTCTTGGGTTGGAAAAATCAATATTGTCAAAATGACTATACTACCCAAAGTGATCCACAGATTCAATGCAATCTCTATCAAATCACCAATGGCATTTTTCACAGAATCAGAACAAAATTGTTTACAATTTGTAGGGAAACACAAAAGTCCCCAAATAGCCAAAGCAATCTTCAGAAAGAAAAACAGAGCTGGAGCCATCAGGCTCCCTGACTTCAGACTATACTACAAAGCTACAGTCAACAAAACAGTATGGTATTGGCACAAAAACAGAAATATAGATCAATGGAACAGGATATAAAGTCCAGAGATAAACCCAACCACCTATGCTCACCTAATCTATGACAAAGGAGGCAAGAATATACAATAGAGAAAAGACAGTCTCTTCAATCAGTGCTGCTGAATAGCCCAAACAATCTTGAGAAAGAAAAATGGAGCTAGAGGAATCAGGATCCCTGACTTCATGCTATACTACAAAGCTACAGTAATCAAGACAGTATGGTACTGGCACAGAACCAGAAATATAGATCAGTAGAAATGGATAGAAAGCCCATAGATAAACACATGCACATATGCTTACCTTATGCTTGACAAAGGAGGCAAGAATATGCAATGGAGAAAAGACAGCCTCTTCAACAAGTGGTGCTGGGAAAACTGGAAAGCTACATGTAAAATAACGAAATTAGAACACTTCCTAACACCATACACAAAAAATAAACTCAAAATGGATTAAAGACCTAAATGTAAGGCTAAACACTATAAAACTCTTAGGGGAAAACATAGGCAGAACATTCTATGACATATATCACAGCAAGATTCTTTTTGACCCACCTCTAGAGTAATGGAAATAAAAACAAACAAACAAACAGAAAAAAAACCAACAAGACCTAATGAAACTTAAAAGCTTTTGCACAACAAAGGAAACCATAAACAAGATGAAAAGACAACCCTCAGAATGGGAGAAAATATTTGCAAATGAAGCAACTGACACAGGATTAATCTCCAAAATATACAAGCAGCTCATGTAGCTCAATATCAAAGAAACAAATGACCCAATCCAAAAATGGACAGAAGACCTAAATAGACATTTTTCCAAAGAAGACATACAATTGCCAAAAATTCATGTGAAAGGATGCTCAACACCACTAATCATTAGAGAAATGCAAATCAAAAGCACAATGAGGTATCACCTCACACCATTCAGAATGGCCATCATCAAAAAGTCTACAAATAATACATGCTGGAAAGGATGTGGAGAAAAGGGAACACTCCTACACTCTTGGTGGGAATAAAAATTGATACAGTCACTTTGGAGAACAGTATGGAGGTTCCTTAAAAAACTAAAAATAGAACTACCATATGACCCAGCAATCCCACTACAGGGCGTATATCCTGAGAAAACCATAACTCAAAAAGCATCATGTACCACAGTGCTCACTGCAGCACTATTTACAATAACCAGGACATGGAAACAACCTAAGTGTCCATCGACAGATGAATGGATAAAAAAGATGTGGCACATATATACAATGGAATATTACTCAGCCATAAAAAAGAACAAAATAATATTACTCAGCCATTTACACCAACATGGATGGACTTAGTGATTGTGAAACTGCATGAAGTAAGTCAGACAGAGAAAGACAAATATCATATGATACTGTTTATATGTGGAATCTAAAAAAAGGGTACAAATGAACCTATTTACAAAACAAAATTAGAGCCACAGTTGTAGAAAAAAAAATTTACAGTTATCAGTGGGGTAAGGGGGGGAAGGATAAATTGGGAGCCTGGGAATTAACATATACACACCACTATATACAAAATAGTTAACTAATAAAGACCTACTGTATAACACAGGGAACTCTTTTCAATATTTTGTAATGACCTACATGGGAAAAGAATCTAAAAAAGTGTGGAGATATATACATGTATAACTGATACACTTTACTATACATCAGAAACTAACACAAAATTGTAAATCAAGTATATGTTAATAATTTTTTTTTAATTTATATGGAAACACAAAAGTCCCCAAATAGCCAAAGAAATCTTGAGAAAGAAAAACAGAGCTCTTCTAATCAGGCTCCCTGACTTCAGACTAGACTACAAAGCCACAATAATCAAAGCAGTATGGTACTGGCACAAACACAGAAATATAGATCAATGGAACAGTATAGAAAGCCAAGAAATAAGCCCATGAACCTGTGGTCAATTAATCTATGATAAAGGAGGCAAGAATATACAATGTAGAAAAGACAGTCTCTTCAATAAGTGGTGCTGAGAAAACTGGACAGCTACATTAAAAGAATAAAAGTAAAACATTCTCTAACTCCCGTACACAAAAGTAAACTCAAAATGGATTAAAAACCTAAATGTGAGACCAGATATATAAAAACTTCTAGATGGAAACATAAGAAGAAACCTCTCTGACAGATATCACAGCAACATCTTTTTGGATGTGTCTCCTATAGTAATGCAAATAAAAACAAAACTAGGGCTTCCCTGGTGGCACAGTGGTTGAGAGTCCACCTGAAGATGCAGGGGACATGGGTTCGTGCCCCAGTCAGGGAAGATCCTACATGCCGTGGAGCGGCTGTGACCGTGAGCCATGGCCACTAAGCCTGCATGTCCAGAGCCTCTGCTCCGCAACAGGAGAGGCCACAACAGTGAGAGGCCCACATACTGCCAAAAAAAAAAAAAATCAAATAGGACCTAATTAAACTTGAGAGATTTTGCACAGGAAAGGAAACCATAAACAAAATAAAAAGAAAACCTACAGAACGGGAGAAATTTTCAAACCATGCAATGGACAAGGGCTTAAATCCCAAATATAGAAACAGCTCATACAGCTTGGTAGGAAAAAAACAAACAAACTAATCAAAAATGGGCAGAAAATCTAAATAAAGATTTCTCCAAAGAAGACATACAGATGGCCAAAAGGCACATGAAAAGATGCAAAACAATGCTAATTATTAGAAAAATGAAATTCATAATTACAATAAGGTACCACTTCACACCAGTCAGAATGACAGTCATCAAAATGTCTACAAATAATAAATGCTGGAGAGGGTGTGGAGAAAAGGGAACCCTCTTACACTGTTGGTGGGAATGTAAACTGGTACAGTCACTATGGAGAACAGCATGATATTTTATTTAAAAATGAAAAATAAAGCTAACATATGATACTGCAATCCCATTCCTGAACATATATTCGAAGAAGGACATAATTTGAAAAGATACATGCACCCCAATGTTCACTGCAGAACTATTTACAATAGCCAAGACTAGGAAGCAACCTAAATACCCATTGACATATGAATTGATAAAGAAGATGTGGTGGAATATTACTCAGCCATAAAAAAAATAATGAAATAATGCCATTTGTAGCAACATGGGTGGCCTTAGAGATTATCATACTAAGTGAAGTAAGCCAAACAGAGAAAGACGAATATCATATGATATTGCTTACATATGGAATCTTAAAGAAAATGACACAAGTAAACTCATATACAAAACAGAAATAGACCCACAGACATAGAAAACAAACCTATGGTGACCAAAAGGGAAGGAGGAGGAGGGATAAATTAAGAGTTTGGGATTAACATATACATACTACCATACATAAAATAGATAACTAACAAGGACCTATTGTATAGCACAAGGAAATATACTCAGTGTTTTATAATAACCTATAAGAGAAATGAATCTGAAAAAGAATATATATATGCATATATATATTCTTTTATATATATATATATATATATATATACATATATAAAACTGAATCATCTTTGTGCTATATACCTGCAACTAACACAACATTGTAAATCAATAAATCAACTTCAATTTTTTAAAAATGTAAAAAAAGACAATAAAGCAGGATATTGTGATAAAGAAAAAAAGTTTTTTAAAATCACATCATCATCTCAATAGATACAAAAAAATGCATTTGACAAAATTCAACATCCGTTCATGATAAAACTAACACCGAAGTGCACATAGAGAGAACATATCTAACATGATGAAAGCCATTTATGACAAATGCACACCCAACACAATACTAAACAGTGACAAGCTGAAAGAATTCCCAGTAAATTCAGGAACAAGATAAGGATACCCACTCTCACCACCTGTATTCAACAAAAGATTGCAAATCCTAGCCACAACAATTAGATAAGAAAAATAAATAAAAGGTATCCACATTGAAAGCAAAGAGGTCAGTCACTATTTGAAAATAACATGATACTCTCTATAGAGAACCCTAAAGTCTCCACCAAACTATTAGAACTAATAAATAAATCAAGTAAGGCAGCATAATACAAGATTAATATACTGTAATTCTTTGTAGTTCTTTACACAAACAATGAAAGAACAAAAAGAGAAAAAGTAAAAAGACATTCCTATTTGGAATCCTATAAAATACGTAGAAATGATCTTAAACAAGGAAGTGAAATATCTACATGCTGAAAACTATAAAACATTGATAAAGGAAATTAAAGATGATTCAAAGAAGTGGAAAGGTATCCCATGCTTTCAGAATGGACAAATTAATATTGTTAAAATGACCATACTACCCAAAGCAATCTACAGATTTAATACAATCCTTATCAAAATGCCCATGACATTTTTCCAGAACTAGAACAAATAATCCTAAAATTTATATGGAACCACAAAAGACCCAGAATTGCCAAAGCAATCCTAAGGAAAAAGAACAAATCTGGAGGCATAACCCTTTCAGACTTCAGGCTTCTCTACAGAGCTACAGAAATCAAATCAGCATGGTATTGGCACAAAAACAGACATATAGAACAATGAAACAGAATAGAGAGCCCAGAAATAAACCCACACACCTACAGTCAATCTACAACAAAGGATGGAACAATGTGCAATGAAGTAAAGACATTCACTTCAACAAATGGTGTTGGAAAAGTTGGACAGCTACGTGTAAATCAATGAAAGTAGAACACTCCCTCACACCATATACAAAGATAAACTTAAAATATTTTAGAGACCTATGTATAAGACATGACACCATAAAACTTCTGGAAGAGAAGGCAAAACATTCTCAGACATAAATCGTAGCAGCATTTACTTAGATGAGTCTCCCAGGGCAAAAGAAATAAAAGCAAAAATCAACAAATGGGACTTAATCAAACTTAAAAGTTTGCACAGAAAAACGACAACTTACAGAAATTATGGAGAATATTTGCAAGTGATGTGACTGACAAGGGGTATTCAAAATATACAAACAGCCCATACACCTCAATATCAAAACAATAAAAAACCCAATCAAAAAATGGAAGAAGACCTAAATAGACATTTCTCCAAAGAAGACATGTCTGTGGCTAATCTGCACATGAAAAGAGGTTCAACATCGCAAATTATTACAGAAATGCAAATCAATACCTTAATGATGTACCATGTCACAATGGTCAGAACAGCTATCTTCAAAATGTCTACCAATAATAAATGCTGGAGACTTGTGTAGAAAAGAGAATCCTCCTACACTGTTGGTGGAAATGTAAATTGGTGCAGCCACTGTTAAAAACAGTATGGAGGTTCCTTAAAAAAACTAAAAATAGAGCTACCATATGTCCCAGCAATCCCACTCCTGAGTATATATCCAGAAAAGATGAAAACTCTAATTTGAAAAGACACAGGCACTCCACTGTTCATAGCAGCATTATTTACAATAGCCATAAACAACCCAAGTGCCCATCAACAGGTGATTGCCTTAAGAAGATATGGATATATATATATATATACACACACACACACACACACACATACAATTACTCCGCCATAAAAAAAGAATAAGATGTTGCCATTTGCAGCAACATGGATGGGCCTAGAGAATATTATATTTAGTGAAGTAAGTCAGAGAAAGACAAATATTATATGATGTTCCTTACATGTAGAATCTAAAAAAATAATGCAAATAAATCTATACACAAAACAGAAACGGACTCACAGACATAGAAAGCAAACTTATGGTTACCAAAGGGGAAAGGGATGGAGGAAGGATAAATTAGGAGCATGATATTAACAGATACAAACTACTATACATAAAATAGATAAGCAGCAAGGATTTACTGTATAGCACAGGGAACTATATTCAATATCTTGCAATAATCTGTAATGGAAAATAATCTGAATCATATATATATAACTTTGCTGTACACTTGAAACAGACACACTATTTACTCTAAATCAATTATACTTCAAAAACAGAAGATATTTCACATAATCCTTATCATAAATTTTTTAATTCATCTTATAGTACAGTAATTTTACATCATTACTGTTTTATATAACGTTTACCATAAGAGTTTTTATGACATTAAAAACATTTAAATGAGTTTATTGTTTAAAAAAATGTAATATTTCTAAGTCCTTGCATAACTTCCATCTATGCATTCATGAACACTTTGTGCTAAGTCTGTTGAAAACTACCTGGATGGCAGGGAAAAGAGGATGACTGATATCCACTGGCTTGTCATTATTCTATTCACTTGATTATGGAAATCCTCCTCTGCTGAGGTGGATTTGGTGAGCATTCACATGGGAAATGAAATTTTCAGGTATTTTCCCCCATTGAGAGACTATCTATCCACTTCTTTCCCAACGTTTATTGTCACCAATTTTTTAAACATGTCCCTTCAGAAAGTCCCTGACCATCAAGCCAAAACATTAGCCACAGGATGTGTATTGGTATATAATCATAATTCTGGCCATTTCTTCTTCAAAGCTAAGTGAACAACCTGCTACAATGCTTGATGATTTGCTCACTGGGAGGAATTTGCTTCACCACAACCCTTTACACATGCCCCAGAGATAGGCTGTACTACTGTAGCTCTCCACTTATGGTGGCCACATATCATGTATAAAGCATCATTAAACTAGGCCTAAGACTTCCTTTTTTAAACTGATCTAAGGTAGTTCTTCATGAGGCCATAAGTGCATGTTGGGAAGAAAAGACAGTGTAACAGAAGTAATGGCCATGGATATTTCAGCCACTATTTCATGTAACTTACTTGTGCCTTCAGGGGGGTTCCTGACCTGATCACATGTATACCCTTTTTGTTTTAAGATATAATTTTCAGTGCACTACCAACTTTAAGACTTGGTAAGTCAGATATTACTAAGTTTATGATAGGCAGCTTCAGTTGCCTGGTGACTTTGTGGTACATGTTCACATTCAGTCTCTGGTAGGCCCAGTAGCAGGCCAGAGCTTTTTTTTTTCAAAAGGAGAGCATATATCTGTGGATAATAGGACTCGGTTCTGACATCCTAGAAGTTTGCATCCACTTTACCCTTAAAGACTGCCAAAATGCTCCAAACAGCATTCCTTCTGCCAATGAAACTTCTAGAACAATTGGATCTGCTGAAATGTATAGCCCAAGTGGCAGAACAGCTTGACTCACAGCCTTAACCTGTTGTAGAATGTTCTCTAGTTTTGTGGCCCCACTCAAAAGTAGCAGATTATTGGTTAATTTGACATATGGGCCAAAGTAATACACCCAAGTTATGAGTACATTGTCTCAGAAAGCCAAAGAGGCCTTGTAGGCATTGTACCTCTTACTCGGTTGTAGGAGGGACCAGATGGAAAAACTTGTCCTTCACTTTAAAAGAAATGTATGGACAATCCCCACACCACTGGGATCCCAGAAATTTCACTGAGATAGAAGGACCTTGAATTTTAGTCAGATTTATTTCCTACCCTCTGATACACAAATGTCTTGCTAATGAATCTAGAGAACTTGCTATTTCTGCTAAGTCCAATCAACATAATGTCATCAATGCAATGAACTAGTATGATATCTTTTGGAAGGGAAAGGCAATTAAGTTTCCTGAAATGCTAAAAAACTAAGTGGTGACATAGAGCTGGAGAATTAATATGCCTCTGAAGTTGGACCATGAAAGTATTCACTAACCTTGCCAGCTGAAAGAAAAATTTTCTGGTAGGCCTTACGAGCAGGTTGGAGAAAAAGGATGTTCATAAATAAATAGCTGCATAATGGGTACCATGGGATGCATGAATTTGCTCAAGCAATAAAACCACATATGGTACAATGGCTGCATTAGGAGTCACAACTTGGTTAAGCTAGCCATAATCCACTGTGTTTCTCAGAGATCCATCTCTTACTGTGCATGCCATATAAAAGATTTGAATGTGGATGTGGTGGGAATCACCATCCCTGCATCTTCATGTCCTGATAATAGCGATAATCTCTGCAAACTCCACAGGAATGCTATGTACTACTTTTGATTGGCTATTTTCCTAGGTATAAGTAGTTCTAATGGCTTCCATTTGGCCTTTCCCATTATAATTGCCATCACACCAAATGTCAAGAAACCTATGTGGGGATTATGCCAGTTGCTAAATATTTCTACTCCAAATAGGCATACTAGAACTGGGGAATTAACTACAAGATGCATGTGATGTGCTTGACACAATGTGAGACGGGCCAGTACTAAAATACCACTGAACATCTGACTCCCATAAACACTTACACTAACTGAAGAGATACACTTCTTATTATTTCCTTTCCCCCCAAAGCAGTATGTCCCTTTGGGAAAGGCTGAGAGAAAAACATTGTAAATTTCTGGTAGTGTGCAAAGGTTCTTTCTCAAGGGGACCTGGTCTCCACTTTATTCAAAGAGTTCTGGGTTTGCTCAAGATGGGGAATTGATTGAGTAACTGTTACTCACCATTTTAATTACTCAAGTTATACTTTTGTTCTGTGACCTAGAACTTTTCTGTTTATATAGAATAAGTAAGAATTTTGTAGACTTCATATATTTTTCATTTCTTGGAATGCCGTGGTTAATTAACTAGGCTACTCTATAGGTCTATGTGAATCAGACTATTCTGATCAGTGCTTTTACTCCTTCCATTACAATAACTAAACTACATTGACTTTTGGATGAGTAAAGCCACTTGGTTCCTGACACCCTGGGACCCAATTACTCCCACAACATTCAGAGTTTCAAATTGAGTGACTGTGGTTCCCACTGTAAGTTCTGGCCCACAGAGGAGAAAATTACAGAGCACTTCAAGGAAGCTGGGGCTATCATTCCAAATTTATATCTTGAAGTATTGGTAAAAGATCCTCCCATATCCAGATCCTTCCATTGTGGGTGAGTAGGCCTTAAATGAATAGTTCACTCTAACATTCCAATCACCCTAATCTTTTGAATGTTTCCTTATATATAAGCTAAAGTATATCTGGCATCTCTATTTTGCTCATGGTGGGCCATCTTTTGAGCCAGGTTTTCACCTATTATCCAAAGAAACCATTAGAGCCTTTTCTAATTCTCCATGCTGCAAAACTAAAAGTAGAATCTCTGGTAGTTAACCCACATCAATAAATTCAGTTGATCCAAATTTATATTTTTTAACCATTATTCCATGCCTTAATTCCCATTCCCACACATATTCCCCAGATTTCCAATTGCATAAATCAGAAAACTCAAGTAGTTTCTTAAGAGTGCAGTGCAGCTCCACATGGGCCACATTTTGTACCCTGCCTTTAGGGGCCTTTTAAGTTTGAGTTTAGACATGGGTGGCAATTGCTTCAGGAGAGTCCATTATTGTCACCTCCAGTAATGCAGAGTTAAGTCCCTCTGATGGAGGTACAAATGTTGATACCACTGTGGATTAGGAGGCTGCTACAACTTGGGATGGGAATGTCACTGCTAATGTTGTTAGGGAAGTCACTTCCACTGAGACTTCTACTGGAAAGGAGACTCAACACAATGTAGTGACTTGATGACCCCAGTTTCATCAGCATCTTTTCACATTTTCCATCTTAATTAACAAGACATTACTTTTCCTCAATCAATATCCTGGCTTTAAAGTTAGACATCTTAGGAGTCTAGAGATCAACTTGCTTTGAAATTCATCCAATCATAGTTTAATTTGTAGCAATTTCAGCCCTGCAAGGATATAAGCCTCTTCCTCAAGGCACAGCTTAAAGTTTTCATGTAATTGATATAATGCTTCAGGTGAGATTTCAAATTTTTGAGCTCGTCGTTTTCTTTCACCACTTTGGTAGCAATAATAGGAGGAATCAACCAGTGTCACTATAATCCTTTACAAAAAATGTTTGAAATTATTATATACAGGTTATTTAGCTCCTTTCTTCTTATAAGTGGCTAATTAAGAATATCAAATGTAGGTATTTTGTGTATCTCTATAAATAGGTCATACCATGGACAAATAGGGCTCTATTTCCTAGTGGAAATAGAATTATTAGCTTCTTTATATCTAATCAAATTAGAGAGAAATTTCAGAAACCCCAGGATCAATTCAGAATACTCATCTTTAAAATCCTGTTTTCAAGAACTACTATCCATACCAATAGTTAATTCACCATAACATTCCAATCCCTTAGGATTCTCTGGTATTTAGGAATCTTCAGAAAAACACATAGTATAATAGATAGATAGATAGATAGATAGATAGATAGATAGGTACATAGATAGATAGATAGATAGATAGAAAGATAATAAATAAATAGAGATGATAGATCAATAGATAAATAGCTAGATATGAGAGTCATTGTAGAAATTACATGAAGTACAAAAGTTCCACAATATGCCAATTGTTAGCCAGATACCAAAAGAGCAGGTGTTGTAATTCATTCTGTGTCCAGGAGCTGAGAACCAGGGGAGCCCATGCTGTAACTCTTAGTCCCAAGCAAAAGGTCCAAGAACGAGGGGCCCCTTGGTATAAATCCCAGAGTTCAAAGGCCTAATAACCAGGACTTCTTATGTCCCAGGGCAGGAAAAAATGGATGTCCCAGTTCTAGAAGTGAGGAGGAATATGCTCTTTCTTTGAATTTTTATTCTATTCTGGCCCCCTGTTCCAACTCTTCATGTTCTCCCACACTAGTGAGAGTGGATCTCTTTACTCAGTTGACTGAATCAAATGTTAATCCCTTCCAGAAACGTGCTCAAGGACACACCCAGAAATAATGCGTCACCAGCTATCTGGACTTTTCTTAGCCCTACCAAGTAGACATAAAATTAAACACTGCAAGTCTCGCCTTCATTAATGTGACATATATATGCATTGCCTTCAACCATACTTAATCTTCAAATAAGAACAATAGCAGGACTTCCCTGGTGGTCCAGTGGTAAATAATCTGCCTTCCAATGCAGGGAACATGGGTTCAATCCCTGGTTGGGGAACTAAAATCCCACATGCTGAGGGACAACTAAACCCACGCCACAACTACTGAGCTCGCAAGCCTCAACAAGAGAGACCACATGTCGCAAACTACAGAGACCATGTGCCCTGGAGCCAGCGTGCCTCAACTAGAGAAAGAAACAAACAAAAAAACCACACGCTACAACTAGAGAGAAGCCCATACACCCCAACCAGAGAGAAGTCCATAAGCCACAACAAAGGGCCTGCATGCTGGGACTTCTCTGGTAGTCCAGTGGTGAAGAATCTATCCTACAAAGCAGGGGACGTGGGTTCAATCCCTGGTTAGGGAACTAAGATCCCACATGCCACGGGGCAACTAAGCCCATGCACCACAACTATTGAGCCCATGCACCTCAACTAGAAAGCCCACATGCTGCAAACTACAGAGCCCATGTGCTCTGGAGCCCACGCACTACAACTAGAGAAGAGAAAACCCACACACCACAACTACAGAGAAGCCCATTCTCCACAACTACAGAGAAGCCCACCCCCCACAGTGAAGAGCCTATGTGCCACAACAAAGATCCTGTGTGCTGCAACCCAACAATGCCAAAATTAAAAAAATAATAATAATAAAATAAGAGCCTGCATGCTGCAACTAAAACCCAAGTCAGTCAAAAAAATAAGAATAAAGAAAGAAAATAAATAAATATTTTTTAAAAAAGAAAAATAGCATGGTCATAATTGTACCTAACATGGTAGAAGTATTCTTCATACTACAGAAACACACTAGTCCCTCCCCAGAAGAGGAAGTAAAGTTCTCTACTACGTTTAGTCTTATTTAAATATCTCATAAAATATAGTATGATATAAAATTAACAATACTTAAATACTATAACATAAAGTTGGTACATATTATATGATAAGTAAATAATAGATGATAGAAAACAAAAATATCTGAGATTATATATATATATAATATATATACACACACAAACATATTCATAATAAGAAATACTCATGACAATCATAACTCTTTTTTCTGTAACTGATTGTATGATAGTAGATGATATTTATAACTACCTTCTGCTACTGCCTCAATGTATTCCCATTGCTTCAGCAAGCACCATAGATGGTCTTGGTTGTTTTTATTTTATGGGATGACCAAAACCTTCATCCATGAAGGATCTGTACATGTCTACATGTACATGTAGTCCTACGTGTATTTGGCAGTTGTAGTTTTTTTTATTAACCTTAATCATAGGGCATAGTAATAATAAAAGAAACTCTTAGGGATATTCTGTGTGCCAGACATACTTTCTTATCTCTATTTTTTGAATAGTTGCCCAATATCTCTTTTGTAGTGATACAGATTCTTTGATTCAACAAATTTTAGTCAATTTCCTAAACCTTCTCCATATCATTCTGTGTATTTCCATGTAAAATGCTTAGCATGAACCCTGCTTAGTTAGTTTAGCAAGGGTCTATTATAATGCATGTCTGATCACCACACATATCTAATCATGATTTAAATTCTCCACCGTCCAACAGGTGATGACTAATCAGTCAGACCTGTCTTCAGCAAGAATCCTGTTAAGTTGGCTTAAACAAAATCCCCATTACAATTCATGTTTCCTCTTAGCAATTTTTCATTCACTGAACCCCACCAAACTTCCGGGCTATAAATTCCCACTTGCCCATGATATTTTTGGAATTAAGCCTGTTTCTATACTGAGATAATTTATCCTTTGCAATAGTCCTGAATGAAACCCGTTTTTTACCTCCATTTAATCTCTGTTTTTTTCTTTGGCAGTTAAAATATCTCTACTTGGATAAATCAGAGTCATCACTGGAGTCTCAGATACCTTACCCAGTACCTGAAGTGTGCACCTTTGAAAACTTTTCGTCTCTACTCCTGACTGATAGAACAGAGATACTTTGGTGAGTTCATTTCCTAAACCACTGGTTCAGACAAATATCCCTTAAAGCTGTAGGGACAGATTTTGATTCATAAGCATTTGAGTACACTCTAGAAGAAAGATTAGAGACCCAAACAGAGGATGGATTAGAGGGCTAGGTTTCTTTGTTTGTAAGAAGCTGTGTTAGAGTCCCAGGCAAATAACTGAGTGTAAAAAGCTGGGTTAGAGTCCCAAGGTTATTTATGCGTAATTATAAGTATATCATTAGCTATAAAACATGGGAACTTCTCAGTGAACAGACAATCCCCTTCTTGAAACCTTGCTGAGTATACGCTGCACCAACTCCATTGGCTTCCTTTCTTGTTGGCATGATTTTACTAAGAATAATTGGACAGTCAATGGCCTATTTGAGAAATATTAGATCCTTTCAATGTGGCTTCTCTAAACCCATTCTCTTCTCATGCATCTTCTTTTCCTTCCACATTTTACTGGTTTGTATTTTCCCTTCAGTTTCCTTGAATCCTTTGATGTGCCCCCTACCTTCTCCATCCCTCTGTCCAGACTGCCAGAATTTCACCTTCAAATCCTGCCTCTCAACTCCCATAGTCACTTTAACTTTAGGTTTCTTATCATCCATTCAGTGTTCTCAAGGAAATATGGAATCCGAAGCAACCACTACAGCCTCCATCAGATTACATGTTAGGACCAAAGAGAATATTACTAATCTCTTCCACAAATATTGGTAAACAGGTAACCTTCATGTCCCATTTACCAGAAACACAATTCAGGTTAACATATAAAGTGAAGATATACCACTGAGATAGTATTACTATGTTCATCAAGTCAAGGCTAAAATTTTATACTTAGTTCTAAAATTACTCTGTCCATCTTTCTGTAAGTTTATGCATGTTCCTAATGTGTGTATGTATGCATGTGTTATGTATATGTGACATTTTCTACCTCCAGATGATAAAGTTTTCTTTTACCTGGGAAATTTTTGTTAAATGATTCTAATTTCCAAATGGTTGGTAAAGTAAAAACAGGCATAACTTCAGAGTTTTCAGCATTAAATATAATGAACATACAAATTTTTTCTACCTAGGTTTAGTACTCAAAAACATTATGTTATCTCTACTAGTTGTTTAAGGTTATAAAACTATAAATCCAACCTATGGAAAATATACATAAAAATAATTGATTTACATTAATAAAACAAAGAATAAAATTATATAAACATCTCAATAGAATCAGAAAAAGCATTTGACAAAATTCAACATTCATTTATAATAAAAACTCTCAATGAACTGGATATAAAGGAAACATATTTAAACATAATAAAGGCAATATATGAAAAGCCCACAGTTAACACCTGTTAAAAAAATACAACAGGCCCAAAATGAAATCACTTATGCTAAGCCCTACATTCTCAAACTGAGACTTAGAACTAAGTCCAGTTCTCCCAGAGACTGAATCTTAAATCAGTCAATTAGGAATTGCCTGATAAGCACTAGTTATGAAATCTACCTGATATACCTCTGCCTTTCTATAAAAAAAAATAACCTTGCAATAACGAACTTCCTTTTATTTGTCTAGTAAATGTCCTCTTTCCTGCTCCATTCTGCCTATAAACATCTTTCATTTTGTACAGCTCCCTGAAGCTCCCTTTTATCTGCTATACTGGATACTGTCTGAAATATGAATCATTTAATAAAGCCAATAAGGTCAGTAAAATTTACTCAGTAGAATTTTGTTTTTTAAAAATATACTCAAGGGCTTCCCTGGTGGCACAGTGGTTGAGAGTATACCTGCCAATGCAGGGGACACGGGTTTGTGCCCCGGTCCAGGAAGATCCCACATGCTGCGGAGCAGCTAGGCCCATGAGCCATGGCTGCTGAGCCTGCGCGTCTGGAGCCTGTGCTCCAAACGGGAGAGGCCACAACAGTGAGAGGCCCGCATATCGCAAAAAAAAATATATATATATATATATATATATATATATATATATACTCAATAGTGAAAAGCTGAAAGTTGTCCTCTAAGATCAGGAAGAAGATAAGGATGTCCACTCTCACTGCTTTTATTCAACATAGTATTAGAATTCTTATCCAGAGCAATTAGGTAAGAAAAAGAAATAAAAGGCATCAAAATTGGAAAGGAAGAAGTAAAACTCATTGTTTTTGCATGGCAAGATATTATATATAAAAAAACTTAAAGACTCCATCAAAAAAACCTGTTAGAACTAATAAAAGAATTAAGTAAAGTTGCAGGATACAAATTTAATATACAAAAATTTGTTTCATTTCTATAGACTAATAACAAAATATTAGAAGAGAAATTGAGAAAACAACCCCATTCACAATTGCATCAAAAAGAATATAATAATTAGGAATTTACTTAACCAAGGTGAAAAACTGTTATATTGAAAACTATAAGACCTTGGTGAAAGTATTGAAGAAAACACAAATAAATAGAAAGATATTCCACACTCATGGATTGGAATAGTTAATACTATTAAAATATCTATGCTACACAAAGCAATCTACAGAGTCAGTGAAATCCCAATTAAAAATCCTAATGGCATTTTTCACAGAAATAGAATAATCTTAAAATTTATATGGAACAACAGGAGACCCTCGATAGCCAAAGCCATCCTGAGAGAGAAAACCAAACTTGGGTCCATCACACTTTCTGATTACAAACTATATTAAAAGGGCATAGCAATCAAACAGTTAGGTATTGTTATAAAAATGGATGCATAGGTCAATGGAACAGAATACAGAGCCCAGAAATAGACCAATATATACATGGTCAATTAATTTATGAAACATAAGCCAAAATTAAACAATAAGGAAAACATAGACTCATCAATAAAAGCTGTTGGGAAAACTAGTCAGCCACATGCAAACGAATAAAACTGGACAACTATCTTACACCATCCACAAAAATTAACTCAAAATAGATTAGAGACATGAACATAAGACCTAAACACTGAAAACTCCCAGAAGAAAAATAAGCAGTAAGTTCCTTGACATCAGTCTTTGTGATGATTTTATTTCACACTAAATGCAAAGGCAACAAAAGCAAAAATAATTAAGTAAGATTATATTAAACTAAAAGGCACCGACATAGCAAAGAAAACCATACATAATAAAAGGCAACCTATTGGATAGGAGCAAATTATATTTCTGATAAAGAGATAATTCCTAAAATTAAAAAAAAAGTTCAAGTAACTCAATAGCAAAAAAAAAAAAAAAAAAGAAAGAAAGAAAGAAAGAAAGGAAATTGGATTTTAAAATGGACAGAGGATCTGAACAGACATTTCTCCAAAGATGTACAGATAGCCAACAGGTATATGAAGAGGTGCTCAACATCACTAATCACCAGGGAAGTGCAAATATAAACCACAAGGAGATATCACCTCATGTTCATTAGAATTGCTACTATCAAAAAGACAAAAACTAAGTGTTTCTGAGGATGCAAAGAAACTGTTACCAAACAGAACTTGAGCCCACTCACCTGCACACAGTAAAGCCAATATACTGACACCTGGTTGTGGTGAAGAAAAGTGAAGTGTTTTTTGCAGGACACCAACCAAGGAGCCCAGCCATCTAGTGCTTAAAAGACCTGAATTCCCTGATGGCTTTCAGGGAAAGATTTGTAAAGACAGGATAAGGGAGAGGGGTTGTGGGGTGCATAATTAGCTCATGGACATTCTTCTGATTGACTGATAGTGAAATAATCAGGAGTCAACATCATCAACCTTCTGTTTCAAATGAGTCTGAGGTCTATGGCTTGTGGGCAGCATACAGTTAACTTCTTCTGCCTAGTGGGGATTTCAGTATCTGCAAAACAGCTCAAAGGATATGACTCAATATTGTCTATAGCCCTTGAGGAGGAACGAAATGTCCTTGACTTTGTTTAATGGCTAAATTATTATCATTTTGTCTTGCTTGACTCTTTTCCTTTCTTTCTGCATTTTCTAACTTATCTGATTAAATTTATTCTTTGGAACCCAGGGAAGGCCTTGGAGGCTAAAGTTTTTCTACAGACAAGAGACAGGCAGAGGACATGGGAGGGTGCTCTATTCTGAGAAGGCCCTAAATTGTCCTGCTCATTTACAAAATGGGAATCTTGTGCACTGTTGGTGGAAATGTAGATTGGTAGTGCTACTGTGGAAAGCAATATGGAGGTTCCCCAAAAAACTAAAAATAAAACTACCATATGATCCATCAATTATACTTCTTGGTATTTATCTATAGGAAATGAAGCCCTGATCAAAAATATGGGATCCTCTAAGTTTATTTCAGCATTGTTTACATTAGCCAAGACATAGAAGTAAATGAAGTGCACATTAATGGACGACTGGATAAAGAAAATGTGAGATAGATAGATGATAGATCGATAGATAGATAGATGATAAATAGATAGATATAAATAATGGAATGGAATATGACAGAATATTATTTAGCCATAAAAAAGAATAAAATCTTGCAATTTATGACAACATGGATGGGCCTAGCACATTACACAAAGAGACAAAGTCAGACAGAGAAAGGCAAGTGGTTTATGATCTCATTGATATGTGTAAAATAAAAACAAACAAACAAACAAAAAACAAAAAAGAAACTTATACAGAGAGCAGATTGGTGCTTGCTAGAGGTGGTAGGTGGGGTGTGGGCAAAATGGGTGAAGGGGGTCAAAAGGTAAAAACTTCCAGGTATGAAATAAATAAATCTTGGGGATGTAATTTATGGTAGGGTGACTGTAGTTAAAAATACTGTATTGTATATTTGAAATTTGCTACAATAGTACCTCTTAAAAAATGACAAGAAAAAAATGGGTAACTATGTGTGATGATGGATGTTAACTAAATTTATAATGGTGATAGTATTGCAATACTGTATACACAAAATTGAATCATCATGTTTTATATCAATATTATGTTTTAATACAATGTTATATGTAAATTATATATCAATTTTTAAAAATTAATGTATGTCTTGCTCAGAGGTAAATTAAAAAGAAAAAAATAACTATATATTAACGTTTTATGTTCTCTATCTCTGTGATTTTTTGATACTTGCCTAATTGGTCAACAAGATAAATAACTGAAGATGACAGGTGAGAAATTGTCATGATCAATTCAAACATACTTGTTAATAACAAGTGAATTAAATAGATGTAAATAGGATAAAAGTTAATGAACTTTAAAAAATTGATCATGTTTTATAATACCTACTTAAAAGTCATTTCACAAAAATTTTGGCAACTTGAAACCTTAAAGCTATATTAGATTAAGGCAAATAATGGATATTTCTTGAATATCCAAATTGTTTCCAAATAAGAAAAATATTGAAACTTCAGTTGTTGAACATATTGTATCTACTTTTACAATCTTGTTTTTATATGGTACAAAAAAGCTAAAATATATTGGGGTACATCTTTAAACATGGAATATTGTACAATGAAAAGGCATATTCCTCTAGAAAATTTTTAATAATGTGTTTATAAATTTGCTACAGAATAATAGTATGTAGCCAACAGTTATCAATTGCTTAATTCCTACTTTTCTCTGTAAAAGAAAGATGACTAATGGTTAATGATTCTAATAAATATATGTAAATGAAATGACTATAACTAAGAAAGATAAAGAAAAAAACACTGTGTATGCAAGGAAAGTAAGGTATGTTTTTAATGAGGAAGTATATGAAGAATGTGATTTTGTTACGAAAAAAAGAGAGTAATATTGTCCTAATGTGGAATGACATCTTAATCCAGAATAAAAAAGAGGAAAGGTGTAAAGCAAATACCGAATGGATTTTTTTTTAAGTTAGAAAGACTGTGGAAAATGAATCTTGAAAGGAATATTATCTTGTGTGGGCAAATCTGGCAAAGATTGGATGAATTTACTTACAAGGTTTTTAGAACTTAGCCTTAGAATTAATAGTACACAAATGCAAAAGCAGGATTTGGTTATTTCTCTATTAAAGCAACAAGGTGTGTTTAGATTATGTTTGCTATTAATAAGAAACTATTTTTTTTTCTTTACCTTCTATTTATTTAGCATGGAAAGCCAAATTTTGCATTTTAATATAATTTATTGTGCTTCATGTTGTCTTTATCAGGTCTTTGATTACTTAAGAAACAGAGTCTTATTAATAAAAGAGCTGGATTTTTAACAGCTATGTAACATTTTGTATTTGCCTTTAAACTCTCTTGTCAGTTTGGTTAAATGATTAACTTGGTATAGTTTCACAGTGATCCTATTTAGTTGTGTTAAAACCTTTTGATATTTTTTTACAACTTCCCAAAACCAAATTATAAATGGAGTCTTTTTTATCTCAAACTAACATTGAGATTTCCCAGATGGTTCCTGGAAAATGTCAAAGGATTTCTTTCTCCCTTTGTAAAAGGTAGATACTAAGCTAATTAAGTTTACTTGGTGTATTTAATTACATGGAAAACATTGGCAAATAAAAAATGATGATAAAAAAGTGTATATATCTGAATCATTTTGCTGTACAGCAGAAATGAACACATCATTGTAAATCAACTATACTCCAATAAAAAATGATGATAAACCTTAGGTTTATATGTTATTAATGAGGTATTCTAGAAATTATATGAAGTTCATATATATTTGTCAATACACTCCAACTAATATGCTGAAATCTAGTATGTAACAGAAATAACTAATTTTCCTTATCAAATAAACTCTCATCAGAAGTTTAACTATTGCCTTTTAACAAGAATATACAATGGAGAAAAGACAGTTTTTCAATAAGTGGTGCTGGGAAAACTGGACAGCTACATGTAAAAGAATGAAATGAGAACATTCTCTAACACCATACACAAAAATAAACTCAAAATGGATTAAAAATCTGAATGTAAGACTGGATATTATAAAACTCTTAGAGGAAAACATAGGCAGAACACTTTCTGACATAAATCACAGCAATATCATTTTGGATCCACCTCCTAGAGTAATGAAAATAAAAACAAAAATAAACAAAAATGACCTAATTAAACTTAAAAGTTTTTGCACAGCTAAGGAAACCATAAATGAAACAAAAAGACAATCAACAGAATTGGAGAAAATATTTGCAAATGAAGCAACTGACAAGGGATTAATCTCCAAAATACACAAATAGCTCATGCAGCTCAATTAAAAAAAAATGGGCAGAAAATCTAAATATACATTTCTCCAAAGAAGACATACAGATGGCCAATAGGCACATGAAAAGATTCTCAACATAGCTAATTATCATAGAAAAGTAAATCAAAACTACAGTGAGGTATCACCTCACAATGGTCAGAATGTCTACAAACAGCAAATGCTGGAGAGGGTGTGGAGAAAAGGGAACCCTCATACACTGTTTGTGGGGATGTAAATTGGTGCAGGTATTATGGAAAACAGTATGGAGTTTCTTTTAAAAACTAAAAATAGAACTACCATATGATCCAGCAATCCCACTCCTGGACATATATCTGGAGAAAATCATAATTCAAAACAATACATGCACCCTCAATGTTCATTGAAGCACTATTTACAATAGCCAGGACATGGAAGCAACCTAAATGTCCATTGACAGAGAAATGGATAAAGAAGATGTGGTACATATATACAATGGAATATTACTCAGCCATAAAAAATAATGAAATAATGGTATTTGCAGCAACGTGGATGGACCTAGAGATTATCATACTAAGTGAAGTAAATCAGACAAAGACAATTATCATATGATATCACTTATATGTGGAATCTTAAAAAAATGATACAAATGAACTTATTTACATAACAGAAACAGACTCACAAACTTTGAAAGAAAAATTATGGTTACCAAAGGGAAAGAAGGAGGAGGGGCAAATTAGAAGTTTGGGATTAACATATACACACTACTATATATAAAACAGAAAATCAACAAGGACCTAATGTGTAACACAGGGAACTATGCTCAGTATTTTGTAATAACCTATATGGGGAAAGAATCTGAAAAAGAAATGATATATGTATATGTATAACTGAATCACTTTGCTTTGCACCTGAAACTAATACAACATTATAAATCAACTATACTCCAACATAAAATAAAAATTAAATTTAAAAAGTAAGTTTAACTATGACCTTTAAATCATTTAATTCATTCACAGACAGTTATTGCTTTGCTTTCCTTCTTCTCCAAAAGTATTTACAATCAGTTAAAGAAAGTATGCTCTATGATGGGAACATTTGGATAATTTTGAAGCCATGCTCTGGACTGAGTAATATTTCACAGGAAGAATAAAGAAGCTGATTAATTCATAAAACTACTAACCCAATATTTAGCAGAACAAGAATTAATTACATTGAGCTAAATAAACTGATGAGGATGATCATAAATTTTATGACTTTTGGTTTAAACATTGCTATTTTTTAATGTTTTGGTTACCATGTAGAAATTAAACATTTTCTTATGGCAATTTGGTAAAGTATACATTTGTGAACAAATATGAAACTATTCCCTTTTTTTCCTAACTGATTCCTGCACAATTCAAAAACCCTAGGTATTTTTATTTTTATGGCAATATACTTAGTTGCATAATTTCAATAAAAATCTGTTCTTGTAAGAGAACAAAACTTGAAACATTTGTTATATTACCAATGCTCTGATTGGAATGCCATATTTGAAAATGTTCATGAAAACAGATATGAACAGAAAGCTTTAAGGAACTAAGCTTGAGCTGAATGAGTAAATTCTTATGAAACTCCCTTTGAAAACCAGCCTGTAACAGAGTTTCCCACTATACTGGTCAATAAGGAATGTCATCTCCTGACAGGCTCAGGAATCTCAGGGTATTCTCAGTACCCTAAAAGAGAGGAATTTACCTAAATCTTTAGGTACTGTAGGCAAAATCTGGTATCAAGTTATTGGCTTGGCTTCCTAGCCTTGAGAGGCTTTGAAAATTTCAACCTGAGATTCCTTATGAAAAGGTCCAATCAAGCAAACTCACAAGACCTACGTGATCAGTTGCTATTTTTGCTTCACTTGTGTAAATAACCAGATCAAATTTAATGAGACTAAACTTATTTTGCAAACAAATTAGTCTTACCTTGATTATCTTTAATTGAAAGGTGGTGATTTTAGAGGAAAAAGTTATGATTCAATGGAAAACTTGTGGATTTCATCTTGCACATTTTGCCATTTCATGCCAAAGCCTGAATTATTTTGGTTATCTCCAAGATCTGCCTACAACCCTGCAAATTAACATTTCCAATTTTATCATTTCTCACCTGGAATTATGCATTATGTTTATCTGTGCCATCATGGCTACTTTGTTCTCGGGCCCATTGGAAAATAACAAGGGTGACTGGGAAAAGAGTGATTAATATCCATGAGAACTGACATTATAGCCACTTGATTATTGAAATCCTGGGGTTGGGGTGGGGAAAGGTCATGGATATACCAGTTCTAGGAGAGGAGAAGAAATTTTCCTTCCTTTGCCTTTTTCTATTGTGACCCTCTTTGATCTGGTTGGTGCTCTCCCATATTGGTGAGGGCAGACATCTTTACCCAGTCTAATAAATCAAATGTTAATCCCTTACCTTCCAGAAAAATCCTGACACATTCAGAAATAATGTTTTACCAGGTATCTGGACCTCCCTTAGCCCATCAAGTTGCCAATAAACATACAATGAACAGTCTTCCCCTTGTGAAATTGACACCAATATGCATTGCCTTTGAACATACTTACTCTTCAAATAAAGAAAGCAACAAGTCATAATTCTGCCTAACATGATAGAAGTATTATGCATACTACTGAAAACACACTAATGCTTTCCAAGAAGAGAGGTAAAATCCTTCAGTAATGTTTACTGTTCTTCTAGGTATCTCATAAGAAATACTATGATGTAAAATTAAAAAGCTGATATAAAATTAATATGTCACATATTGTAATTGAGCAGGACACTATGGGGCCTTCCCAGAACAGACCACTCCCACAATGTCATTGGCCTGCCTCTTGTCTGTAGGAAAACTTGAGCCTTCACAAATAGTTCCAAACGGTATACTTAATCAGAGAATAAAGTCAATGGAAAACGGTATACTTAAGTTCCAAGTTCCAAATGGTATACTTAATCAGAGAAGTGAGAAAATGCAGAAAAAAAGGAAAACAGTCAAGCAAGACAAAATAATAAATGATTAGCCATTAAACTTTTAGTTCCTCCTCAAGGGCTATAGGAAATATTCTGAGTCATATCTGCTGAGCTGTTTTGCAGATACTGAAACCCCCACCAGGTGGAAGAAGTTAACTGTATGCTGCCCACAAGCACATAGACCCCAGACTGGTTAGAACCATAAGATTGATGATGTTGACACCTGATTGTGTCACAACCAACCAATCAGAAGAATTTCCATGAGGTGATCACACACCCCACAAACCCCCTCCCACATCCTGTCTTTAAAAACCTTTTCCTGAAAGTGTTCGGGGAGTTCAGGGCTTTTAGGCACTAGCTACCTTGACTCCTTGCTTGGCTCCCTGCAATAAATGCTGCCCTTTCCTTCACCATAACCCAGTATCAGTAGATTGGCTTTACTGTGTGTGCTCAAGCATGCCCAAGTTTGGTTCAGTAACAATATTACAACATAATGAAATAATAAAGTTAGAAAGCAAAGACATTTGATATACACATATAGTAGTATTCATAAAAAATGATGAAATACTCATGACAATTACATTCCTCATTTCTGTCACTGGTCATGTGTTAGTAGGTGGTAATTATAACTACATCTACTATCCACTCTATATTGCCTTTGTATAAGCAAGCGCTTCAGCTTGTAATAGTTCTTTACCTGGTGGAGCAAATCAAACGTTCATTCCTGAAAAGTCTAGGCCTTTATTAGTCCTGCTTGGATTGAGTTGTCGTAGTTTTCCATTGACTTTACTCACAGGGAATGATAATAATAAGATACACCCTAAGAGATATCCAGTACTCCAGGCATACTCTTTCCTACCTTCACTGTAGAGTCGTTGTCCAGTTTCTCTTTAGTAGTGACACAGATTCTTTGCCTCACCATTCTTCAGTCAAGCTCCTAAACCTTCTTCAATGCCCATCTGGTATTTCCTTATGAAATCTTTACCAAGAACCTTGTTAAGTGAGTTTAACAAGGGTCTCTCATCCTTCATTTGATCATCCTCAATAGCTAATTAGGTTTCTCAGCTTCTACCATCCTCCAGGTGATGACCTCTCAATCTGGCCTGTCTTCAGCAAACACTCTGTCAATTTAGTCAGAATTCTCTTCACCTTTTATGATTGCTGTTAGTAATTTTCCAACTACTGAAACCCATCAGGCATCTTAGATATAAATTCCCTCTTACCCATGTTATATTCAGTTTTGAACCTGTTTCTTTACTGAGATGTCTTTCCCCTATTGCAATAGTCCTGAATAATTACCCATTTAAAACTGGTGTTTCTTTGACAGTTATAAAACAGAATTTGATAAAACAGAATTCTTACTGGAGATCAGAACCATTCACCTAGGACAGAAATTATACACCTTTGAAGACTTTGTCTCCAATCTTTACTAACTGATTGGAGATTCTTTGGTGAATCTAACTCCTAAAGCATTAATTCAGAGTCTTAAAGCTGGTAGGGACGGATTTTTATTTGTAAGATTTTAAGTATATTCTAGAAGCAGAGTTAGAGTCCCAGACAAAAAAAATCAGGATTAAAGTCCTAGGTTTTTCCCTAAGAAGCCAGTTTACAGTCCCAGGCAAGCAAAAGCTATCTAGTTTATCCAAGTTTATCTATTCATTAGAATTAAGGTACCACTAGTTAAGAACTTGGGAGTTTCTCAGTGGACTGTTGAGCCCCCACTGACTATGCTCTGCCAACTCTACTTCCTCTCTTGCTTGCATGCTTTTACCAAGAATAATTTGGAATTTCAACAACCTCTTTGGGAAACTTAGGATATTCACAAAATGGATCCTGTAAGACTTCTACCTTCCTTACACCTTTGTTCCTCTTTCTTTATTTCAGTGTTTTATATCTTTCTTCCAGTTGCCTTAAATCATTTGTTATCATCTCCTTCAAACACCTACCTCCTTCTTCCCTGTTTCTACCCTGCAAGACATTTTCCTTCCCATTCCAACCCCCAAGTCTTCTGTAACAACTTGAATTTTAGGTCCCCTATGCTCTATTGAGGTCTCTCAAGGAACTAAGGGACCTGTAAAAGCAATGAACTCAGTCTGAAAAAAGTGGTTATTTGTAAAGAGAACTGGATGTTTAGTCCACTCAGATTGATTTAGAGACATCAAGACAGCTGCTAGATATCACCTCATTTAATGGCCTAACATTTGCTCCATAGCCTCCACTAAATTACCTGCCAGGGAAAAGTAAAATCTTGACAGTTTCTCCACAAATATTGGTTACCAGGTAACTTAACTTGTCCTATTTTCCAGAAACAGAATTCACACAAAAATATAAAGGGGTGAGTGACCAGGGAGATTATATTACTAGTTTTACTGAGTCAGAGTATCTCTACTGACATCTGTCCACATGTTTTCTTTATATATCTATATATTTATTTTATGTATATGTGACATTTTCTATCTCTTCATGATAGGACAAAATTAATTTATAAAATTCCTTAAGGAAGTTTTATTCCAATTGTCAGAGATAAATGAGTTTCTATAAATTAAGCATTTCTCAAACTCTCAGGAATGGAAAAAAAAAATCCAAATTTTAAAAGTTCCTTTATGTGGGATAATCTTTGGCAATAAAGCTAGTTTTGAAAATTGTTGGTTAGGAATAAGCCCAGATAGCGGATTAGAAAGACCCTGAGCTCACTTCCTCTCATAGGCACACCAAATTTACAACAATTTACAGAGTAATCATCAATTAAGAAGACCATAACCTACCAGAAAAGGCCTTCTGCAGCTAAAGACATAAAGAAGGAACCACAACAAGATGTGTAGGAGTGGTGGAGCCACAATATAGTCAAATCCCATACCCTGGGGTGGGTGAGTCCCAAACAGGAGAATAATTACAATTGCAGAGGTTCTCCCAGATGAGTAAGAGGTCTGAGCCCTCAAGCTCTCCAACCCAGAGGTCCTGCACTGGGAAGACAAGCCTCCCAAAATGTTTGACTTTGAAAGCCAGTGGGGTTTACATTCAGGAGTCTCAGAGAGCTGAGAGAAAGAGAGAATCTACTCTTAAAGGACACACACAAAATCTCACATGCTCTGGGACTCAGGGCAGAAACAGTCATTTGGAAGGAGTCTGAGTCAGATCTACCTGCTGATCTGGAGAGTCTCCAGGAAGGCAGGATGAAAATATAGCTCAACTTCTGGACATAGACATGGGCAGCAGGAATTTTGGGGAGGTTCTTCTACCACAAGGACACTGGTGGTGGTAATCATCATTTTGAAACCCTCCCTCTAGCTTATTAGCCTCAAGACCCAGCCCAACCCCTGCTCAACAGCCAATAGGCACCAGTACTGAAACACCTCAAGCCAGGCAATTAACTGGACAGGGACACAACCCCACCAACAAGCAGGCAGGGTACCTTAAGATATCCTGAGCCCACAGCAACCCCTGGACATGTCCCTGCCCACAAGAGGGCCAGGACATGGCCCCAAACACCACCAAATAGGCATTAAACCCAGCACCCCCAGGGTCCTGCAGCCAGAAAACATGGGACAGAGCTTCACCCACCAGTGGGCAGGCACAAGCCCCAGAATTCCTGGCCCCAGAAAACAGTGACCTTGCTCAAGCCTCAGAATCAGCTTCACCAACCAGTGGGCAGATACCAGCCATAAGAGAACCACAGCACCCCAGACTTAGCCCACACACCAGGAGGCCAGCTCCTGCCTTGGTATCTGCTGGGTCCTGGCTCTGACCAGCAGCATGCCTTATCTAGACTCAGGACCTGGCGCATCCACTATCTGGAGGACACCAGCCACAAGACAATAGCAGCCCCACAGCCTGTAGACCCAGCCTGCCTTCCAGAAGACCAGAACACACCCCAGGACTGGATGGGCCCAGTCATAGCCCACTAGAAGGCAAACACAAAGTTTGGGACACCCTGAACCCTACATTCAGACATTCCAGGGACTGGTATTACCCACCAGCAGTTTAACACCAGCTGTGGGACTCTTGGGACCATGACTCTGCCTGCCCGTGAGTGAGAACAAGCCCTATGGCCCCCTAGGATTCAATCAGAAGCTGGTACACACCACACAGGGCAGGCCCCAGCAACCAATGAGATCAGGGAGCAGCCAAGCCTACCAGATCATCCACAGTAGTCAGCCTGCCAGAACAGAAGAATCCAAACAGCCCACATAGGGGGAAAACCTAGAGCATATAGCTCTGGTGATGAGAGAAGAGTGCACTGCTGGGATGCATAGGATACCTCCTAAAAAGGCCACCACTACAAGGTCAGGAAAGATAACAAATGTACCAGATACATAGAAATATAAATAGCAAGTTAGACAAAATGAAGCTACAGAGGAATAGGTTCAAAACAAAAGAACAGGATAAAACCACAGAAGAAGAAATAAGTGAAATGAAGATAGTCCATCTACCCAAGAAAGAGTTCAGGGTAATGACCATAAGGATGATCAACAGACTCCAGAGAATGGTTGCACAAAACAAGAAGTTAGAAATATCTAACTAAGAGTCAAAAAATATAAACAACAACAAAAAAGAGATGAAGGATACAATAAATGGGATGAAAAATATACTAGAAGGAATCAACAGTAGGCCAAATGATACAGAGGAATAAATCAGCAAGCTGGAAGACAAAGTAATGGAAATCACTGATGCTAAACTGAAAAAAGAAAAAGAATGAAAAGAAATGAGGACAGTTGAGGAGAAATCTGGGACATCAAGCACATTAATATTCACATTACAAGGGATGAAGAAGGAGAAGAGAGAGATAGAAAGGTGCTGAGGACACATTTGAAGATATAATACATGAAAACTTCCTGAATCTGAGAAAGGAATGATACATCTCAGTCCAGGAAGCACAGAGAGTGCCAAACAAGATTAACCTAGAGAGGAAAACACCAGGACACATTGTAACTTAAAAGGCAAAAATTAAAGATAAAGAGAGAATATTAAAATCAAAAAGGGAAAAGCAACAAGTTACAAAAAAGGGAACTCCCATAAGGTTATAAGCTGACCTTTTAGCAGAAACTCTACAGGACAGAGGGTGTGGCATAATATATAAAAAGTGATGAAAGGGAAAAACCTACAAACAAAATATTCCACTTGATAAGGCTCTCATTCAGATTTGATGGAGAGATGAAAAGTTTACAGGCAAGCAAAAGCCAAACCGCCTTTACAAGAAATGTTAGAAGGACTTCTCTAAGTTGAAAAGAAAAGGGCACAACTAGAACCATAATAATTATGAAAGGGAAAGTCTATTGGTAAAAACAAATACACTAAAGGAAGGAAATAATCCAACACAAACCTAGTAAGAAGGTAAAAAGATAAAAATTTGTAACATCAACTATGTCTAAAGTAAGGAGTTAAGACCTACACAAAATAATTACATTTAAAATATATTGTCAAAAACAGAATAATCATAAGGGAAGGTGTATACAAATAGAGAGTTATTAAAATGCACTTGGAAGTAAGAGATCAGCAACTTAAAACAATCAGCAACTGAAGAGATTATGATATATATATATGTCATATGTATGACATATATATATATATATCAAGATAACCACAAACCAAAAATCTATAATATATACACAAAAAAAAGTAGAAAGGAATCCCAACAACACTAAAGATAGGGATCAAATTACAAGAAATTGAACAAAAGAAGAAGAAAGGAACAAAAAAGACCTACAAAAGCCACCCCAAAACAATTAATAAAATGGCATTAAGAACATACATATTGGAGGAGCTTCAAGATGGTGGAAGAGTGAGACATGGAGATCACCTTCCTCTCCACATCAGAAATACATCTACATGTGGAATAACTCCTGTAGAACATGTACTGAACACTGGCAGAAGACCTCAGACCTCCCAAAAGGCAAGAAACTCCACACGTACCTGGGTAGGACAAAAGATAAAAGAAAAAACAGAGACGAAAGAATAGGGACAGGACCTGCACCAGTGCGAGGGAACAGTGAAGGAGGAAAGTTTTCCACACACTAGGAAGCCCCTTCAACGCTGGAGGCTGTGGGTGGTGGAGGGAGGAAGATTTAGAGCCACGGAGGAGAGCGCAGCAACAGGGGTGCGGAGGGCAAAGCTGAGAGATTCCCGCACAGAGGATCGGTGCCTACCAGTACTCACCAGCCCAAGAGGTTTGTCTGCTCACACGCCAGGGTGGGTGGGGGCTGGGATCTGAGACTCCGGCTTTGGATGGATCCCAGGGAGAGGACAGTGGTTGGCTGCATGAACACAGCCTGAAGTGTGCTAGTGCAATACAGCTAGCTGAGAGGGAGTCTGGGAAAAATTCTGGAGCTGCCGAAGAGGCAAGAGACTTTTTCTTGTCACCTTGTTTCCTGGTGCACGAGGAGATGGGATTAAGAGCGCTGCTTAAAGGAGCTCCAGAGATGGACGCATGCCGTGGCTATCAGCACAGACCCCATAGATGGGCATGAGACACTAAGACTGCTTCTGCAGTCACCAAGAAGCCTGTGTGCAAGCACAGGTCACTATCCACACCTCCCCTCCCAGGAGCCTGATCAGCCCACCACTGCCAGGGTCCCGTGATCCAGGGAAAACTTCCCGGGAGAACACACTGCGCGCCTCAGGCTGGTGCAATGTCACACCAGCCTCTGCTGCCACAGGCTCACACTGAATGCCTTACCCCTCCCTCCCCGTGGCCTGAGTGAGCCAGAGCCCCCGAATCAGCTGTTTCTTTAACCCCATCCTGTCTGAGCAAAGAACAGACGCCCTCAGGCGACCTACACGCAGAGGGAAGTCCAAATCCAAAGCTGAACCCCAGAACCTGCACAAACAGAGAAGAGAAAAGGAAATCCCTCCCAGCAGCCTCAGTAGCAGTGGATTAAATCTCTACAAACAACTTGATGTACCCTGCATCTGAGGAATACATGAATAGACAACAAATCACCCCAAATTGAGGAGGTAGTCTTTGGGAGCAACGATATATTTCTCCCCCCAATTTTTTTGTTTTTTTTTGTAAGTGTGTATGTGTAAGCTTCTCTGAGCAACTTTGTCTGTATAGCATTGCTTTTACCATTTGTCCTAGGGTTCTCTTTGGCCTATTTTTTTTTAATATAGTTTTTAGTGCTTGTTATTATTGGTAGATTTATTTTCTGGTTTGGTTGCTCTCTTCTTTCTTTCTTTTTGTTTTACTACTTTCCAAAAATTTTTATTTTTTATTTTAATAGCTTCATTTTATTTTACCTTCTTCTTTCTTTCTTTCTTTCCTACATTTTCTCCCTTTTACTCTGAGCCGTTAGGATGACAGGCTCTTGCTGCTCCAGCCAGGTGACAGGGCCGTGCCTCTGAGGTGATAGAGCTAAGTTCAGGACATTGGTACAGAAGAGACCTCCCAGGTCCACGTAATATCAAAGGGCCAAATCTCCCAGAGATCTCCACTTCAATGCAAAGGCCCAAGTCCACTCAACAACCAGCAAACTCCAGTGCTGGACACCCTATGTCAAACAACTAGCAAGACTGGAACACAATGCCACCAATTAGCAAAGAGGCTACCTAAAGTCATAATAAGGCCACAGACACCCCAAAACACACCACCAGACGTGGAACTGCCTACCAGAAAAACAACATCTAGCCTAATCCACCAGAACACAGGCACTAGTCCCCTCCACCAAGAAGCCTACACAAGCCACTGAAGCAACCTTAGCCACTGGGTGAAGACACCAAAAACAACAGGACTACAAACCTGAAGCCTGCGAAAGTAGACCCCAAACACAGTAAGTTAAGCAAAATGAGAACCCAAGAAACACACAGCAGATGAAAGAGCAAGGTAAAAACCCACAAGGCCTAACAAATGAAGAGGATATAGGCAGTCTACCTGAAAAAAAATTGAGAATAATGATAGTAAAGATGACACAAAATCCTGGAAATAGAATGGAGAAAATACAAGAAACATTTAACAAGGACCTAGAAGAACTAAAGAGCAAACAAACAGTGATGAACAACACAATAAATGAAATTTAAAATTCTCAAGAAGGGATCAAGAGCAGAACAACTGAGGCAGATAAGTGACCTGGAAGATAAAATAGTGGAAATAATTACTGCACAGAAGAATAAGAAAAAAGAATGAAAAGAATTGAGGACAGGCTAAGAGACCTCTAGGACAACATTAAATGCACCAACGTTCGAGTTATAGGGGTCTCAGAAGAAGAGAAGGAGAAAGGGACTGAGAAAATATTTGAAGAGATTATAGTTGAAAACTTTCCTAATATGGGAAAGGAAATAGTTAATCAAGTCCGGGAAGCACAGAGAGCCCCATACAGGATAAATCCAAGGAGAAACATGCCAAGACACATATTAATCAAACTACCAAAAATTAAATACAAAGGACGAATATTAAAAGCAGCAAGAGAAAGACAACAACTACTACATGCATGAATCTCCATAAGGTTAAGAGCTGATCTTTCAACAGAAACTCTGCAAGCCAGAAAGGAGTGGCAGGACATATTTAAAGTGATGAAGGAAAAAAACTACAACCAAGATTACTCTACCCAGCAAGAACTTCATTCAGATTTGACGGAGAAATTAAAAGCTTTATAGACAAGCAAAAGCTTAGAGAATTCAGCACTAACAAACCAGCTTTACAAAAAGCACTAAAGGAACTTCTGTAGGCAGGAAATACAGGAGAAGGAAAAGACCTACAATAATAAACAAAAAGAGTTAAGAAAATGGTAATAGGAACATACATATTGATAATTACCTTAAATGTAAATAGATTAAATGCTCCCACCAAAAGACATAGACTGGCTGAATGGACACATAAACAAGACCCGTATATATGCTGTCTACAAGAGACCAATTCAGACCTAGGGACACATACAGACTGAAAGTGAGGGGATGGAAAAAGACATTCCATGCAAATGGAAGTCAAAAGAAAGCTGGAGTAACAATTCTCATATCAGACAAAATAGACTTTAAATCAAATACTATGACAAGAGACAAAGAAGGACACAACGTAATGATCAATGGCTCAATCCAAGGAGAAGATATAACAATTGTAAATATTTATGCACCCAACATAGGAGCACCTCAATACATAAGGCAAATGATAAGGGCCATAAAAGGGAAAATTGACAGGAACACAATCATAGTAGGGGACTTTAACACTCCACTTTCACCAATGGACAGATCATCCAAAATGAAAATAAATAAGGAAACACAATGATACAATAAACAAGATGGACTTATTTGATATTTATAGGACATTCCATGCAAAAACAACAGAATACACATTCTTCTCAAGTGCTCATGGAACATTCTGCAGGATAGATCATATCTTGGATCGCAAATCAAGCCTTGGTAAATTTAAGAAAATTGAAATCATATCAAGTATCTTTTCCAACCACAATGCTATGAGACTAGATATCAATTACAGGAAAAAATCTGGAAGAAATACAAACACATGGAGGCTAAATAACACACTACTTAATAACCAAGAGATCACTGAAGAAATCAAACAGGAAATTAAAAAATAGCTAGAAACAAGTGACAATAAAAACACAATGACCCAAAACCTATGGGATGCAGCTAAAGCAGTTCTAAGAAGGAAGTTTATGGCTATACAATCCTACCTCAAGAAACAAGAAAAATCTCAAATAAACAACTTAACCTTACACCTAAAGCAATTAGAGAAAGAAGAACAGAAACCCCCAAATTTAGCAGAAGGAAAGAAATCATAAAGATCAGATCAGGAAAAAAATGAAAAAGAAGTAAACTGAACAACAGCAAAGATCAATAAAACTAAAAGCTGGCTCTTTTAGAAGGTAAACAAAATTCATAAACCACTAGATAGACTCATCTAGAAAAATGGGAGAAGACTCAAATCAACAGACTTAGAAATGTAAAAGCAGAAAGAACTGACACTGCAGAAATGCAAAGGATCATGAGAGTTACTGCAAGCAACTATATGCCAATAAAAAGGACAACCTAGAAGAAATGGACAAATTCTTAGAAATGCACAACCTTCCAAGACTGAACCAGGAAGAAATAGAAAATATAAACACACGAATCACAAGCACTGAAATTGAAACTGTGATTAAAAATCTTCCAACAAACAAACGCCCAGGACCAGATGGCTTCACAAGTGAACTCTATCAAACATTAGAGAAGAGCTAACACCTAACCTTCTCAAACTCTTCCAAAATATAGCAGAGGGAGGAACACTCCCAAACTCATTCTACGAGGCCACCATCAACCTGATACCAACACCAGACAAAGATGTCACAAAAAATGAAAATTACAGACCAATATCAGTGATGATCATAAATGAAAAACTCCTCAATAAAACACTAGCAAACGAAATCGAACAGCACATTAAAAGGATCATGCAGTATGATCAAGTGGGGTTTATCGCAGGAATGCAAGGATTCTTCAATATACGCAAATCAATCAATGTGATATACCATATTAACAAAGTCAATAAATGCAGAAAAAGCATTTGACAAAATTCCAAAGCCATTTATGGTAAAATTCTCCAGAAAGTAGGCATAGAGGGAACTTACCTCAACATAATAAAGGCCATATATGACAAACCCACAGCACACAGCATTCTCAATGTTGAAAAATTGAAACAATTTCCTCTACGATTTGGAAGAAGACAAGGTTGCCCACTCTCACTGCTATTATTCAACATAGTTTTGGATGTTGTACCCACAGCAATCAGAGAAGAAAAAGAAATAAAAGGAATCCAAAATGGAAAAGAACAAGTAAAACTGTCACTGTTTGCAGATATGATACTATACATAGAGAATCCTAAAGATGCTACCAGAAAACTACTAGAGCTAAACAATAAATCTGGTAAATTAGCAGGATACAAAATTAATGCACAGAAATCTCTTGCATTCCTATACACTAATGATGAAAAATCTGAAAGAGAAATTAAGGAAACACTACAATTTACCATTGCAACAAAAAGAAAAAAAATACCTAGGAATAAACTTACCTAAGGAGACAAAAGACCTGTATGCAGAAAACTGTAAGACACTGATGAAAGAAATTAAAGATGTTACAAACAGATGGAGAGATATACCATGTTCTTGGATTTGAAGCATCAACAACGTGAAAATGACTCTACCACACAAAGCAATCTACAGATTCAATGCAAACACCTATAAAAACCCCAATGGCATTTTTCACAGAACTAGAACAAAAAATTTCACAATTTGTATGGAAACAAAACAGACCCCGAATAGCCAAAGCAACCTTGAGAAAGAAAAGTGGAGCCAGAGGAATCAGGATCCCTGACTTGAGACTATACTACAGTAATCAAGAAAGTATGTTACTGGCACAAAAACAGAAATATAGATCAGTGGAACAGGATAGAAAGCTCAGAGATAAACCCATGCACATGGTCACCTTATCTTTGATAAAGGAGGCAAGAATATACAATGGAGAAAAGATGACCTCTTCAATAAGAGGTGCTGGGAAAACTGGACAACCACATGTACAAGAATGATTTTAGAACACTTCCTTACACCATACACAAAAATAAACTCAAAATGGATTAAAGACCTACATTTAAGTCCAGACCCTAAAAACTCTAAGAAGAAAACATAGGCAGAACACTCTATGACATAAATCACAACAAGATCCTTTTTGACCCACCTCCTAGAGAAATGGAAATAAAAACAAAAAATAAACAAATGGAACATAATGAAACTTAAAGCTTTTGCACAGGAAAGGAAACCATAAGCAAGATGAAAAGACAACCTTCAGAATGGGAGAAAATATTTGCATATGAAGCAACTGACAGTAGATTAATCTCCAAAATATACAAACAGCTCATGCAGCTCAATATCAAAAAACAAACAATCCAATCCAAAAATGGCAGAAGATCTAAATAGACATTTCTCCAAAGAAGATATACAGATTGCCAACAGATGGATGCTGAACATCACTAGATGTTCAGATGTACATGTTGGCATATACAGATGCCAACATGAAAGGATGCTGAACATCACTAGAAATGCAAATCAAAACTACAATGAGGTATCACCTCACACTGCTCAGAATAGCCATCATCAAAAAATTTACAAACAATAAATGTTGAAGAGGGTGTGGAGAAAAAGGAACCCTCTTGCACTGTTGGTGGGAATGTAAATTGATACAGCCACTATGGAGAGCAGTATGGAAGTTCCTTAAAAAACTAAAAGTAGAACTACCATATGATCCAGCAATCCCACTCCTAGGCATATACCCTGAGAATAATGTAATTCAAAAATTTCGGGTACCCCAATGTTTATTGCAGCTCTATTTACAATAGCCAGGACATGGAAGCAACGTAAGTGTCTATTGACAGATGAATGGATAAAGAAGATTTTGCATATATATATATATATATATAATGAAATATTACTCAACCATAAAAAGAAACTAAATTGAGTTATTTGTAGTGAGGTGGATTGACCTAGAGTCTGTTATACAGAGTGAAGTAAGTCAGAAAGAGAAAAACAAATACCATATGCTAACACATATATCTGGAATCTAAAAAAGAAAATTGTTCTGAAAAACTTATGGGCAGGACAGGAATAAAGACACAGATGTAGGGATTGGACTTGAGGGCACGGGAATGGAGAAGGGCAAGCTGGGACAAAGTGAGAGACTAGGCTTGACATATATACACTACTAAATATAAAATAGATAGCTATTGGGAAGCAGCTGTATAGCACAGGGAGATCAGCTCCGTGTGACCACCTAGAGGGGTGAGATATGGAGCATGGGAGGGAAATGCAAGAGGAAGGGATATGGTGATATTTGTATACATATAGCTGATTCACTTTGTTATACAGCAGAAACTAACAAAAGTTTGTAAAGAAATTTTACTCCAATAAAGATGTTAAAAAAAAAAAAGAGTATGGAGGTAACATATTTTAACATAATAAGGATCATTTACTACCCATCCAAAGTCATCATAGTACTCAGTGATGAAAACTCAAAAACCTTCCCACTAAATTCAGAAACAAGGCAAGGATGCTCACTCTCACCACTTCTATTTAATATAGTACCAGAATTCCTCACCACAGCAATCAGACAAGAAAAAATAAAATATATTTAAATTCAAAGGGGAGAGATAAAACTGTCACTATTAGCAGATGACATGATAATTATAGAGAACCCTAAAGTCTCCATCCAAAACTATTAGAATTAATAAATGAATTCAGCAAAGCTGCAGGATACAAGATTAATATACATAAATCTGTTGCATTTCTATACACTAATAATAAAATATCAGAAAAAAATTAAGGAAATAATTCCATCTAATATTCCATTTAAAAAGAATAAAACACTTAGGAATAAACTTATCCAAGGAGATGAAAGACCCATGCACTAGAAATTATAAAACATTTATGAAGAAAATTGAAGGTTATTTCAAGAAATGGAAAGCTATATCATGCTCTTGGATTGGAAAAATTAATACTATTTAAATGGCCATACTCTCCAAAGCAATCTACAGATTTAATGCAATCCCTATCAAAATACTGATGAAACTTTTTCTCTGAACTAGAACAAATACTCCTAAAATTCACATGGAACAACAAAAGACCCCAAATTGTCAAAGCAATCTTGCAAAAAGAGAACAAAAGTAGAGATATACTCCTCCCAGACTATATTACAAAGCTACAAGAATCAAAACAGCATGGTACTGGCACAAAAACAGAAACATAGATTAATGGAACAAAATAGAGAGCCCAGAAATAAACTTATGCACCTATGGTGAATTAATCAACTCAAAGGAGGGAAGAGTATATATAAAATGGAGAAAGTCAGTCTATTCAATGACTGGTGCTGGGAAAAATAGACAGACATATGTAAATTAATGAAATTAGAACATTCCATCACAAATATACAGAAATAAAGTTAAAATGGTTTAAATTTCTAAATATAAGATGGGAAACCACAAATCTAGAAGAGAAAATAGGCAGAACACTCTTTGACATAAATCATAGCAATTCTTTCTTGGAATAGTCTCCTATGACATAAGAAATAAAAGCAAAAATAAAGAAATATTACCTCATGGAACTTAAAAGCTTTTTCACTGCAAAGGAAACCATAGACAAAACAAAAAGACAACCTACTGAATCAGAGAAAATATTTGCAAATATATTGACCAAAAAGAGGTTAATATTCAAAATATACAAATAGCTCATACAACTCGATATCAAACAAACAAACAATCCAATCACAAAATGGGCAGAAAAGATGAATATACATTTCTCCAAAGAAGACATACAGATGGCTAACAGGCACATAAAGAGATGCTCATCATCTCTAATTATGAGAGAAATCAAATAAAAACACCAATGAGATATCATCTCACACCTGTCAGAAAGGCTATCATCAGTAAGTCTGCACATACAATATGGTGCAGAGGATGTGGAGAAAAGGGCACCCTTGGACATTGTAGGTAGAAAGGTAGATTGGTATAGCCACTATGGAAAATGGTATGGAAGTTACTCAAAAAACTAAAAAGATAGGTACCATTTGATCTGGCAATTCCACCCCTCGGTATATATCCAGAAAAAAATGCAAATACTGACTCAAAAATATGCATGCACCCAATGTTCATAGTAGCACTATTTACTGTAGCCAAGAAATGGAAATAACCCAAGTGCCCATCAACCGATGATTGGATTAAGAGGGTATGTTATATATAGAGAGAGTGGAATAATACTCAGCCTTAAAAAATGAAATTTTGCTACTCACAGCAACGTGAGTGGACCTAGATGATATTATGCTTAGTGAAATAGCTCAAGCAGAGATAGACAAATACTGTTTGATATCCCTTTTATGTGGAATCTAAAAAATTGTACAAATGAATGTATATGCAAAACAGAAAAAGACTCACAGATACAGAAGTCAAACTTGTGCTTACCAAAAAGGAGAAGGGGGAAGGACAAACTGGAGTGTGGGATTAACAATGCAAATTACTATGTATAAAATAGATAAGCAACAAGGATTATAACACAGAGAGTTATAGCCATTATCTTGTAATACCCTATAATGGAGCATAATCTGCAAAAATAGTGAACCTCTATGCTGTGCAACTGAAACTAACAATGTTGCAAAGCAAATATACTGCAAATAATTAATCAAATGCAGAATATCTATTTAGTGGACCCATATCAATAAATTCATCCTGTTTCAACTTTATAATCATTCTACCATTATGTCACCCCCTTAATATACATTCCAGTACATATCCCCAATACTTCTACTTGTATACTTTAGAAAACTTAAGTAGTATTTCTGGAGTTTAGCACACCTCTAAATGGATCACACTTTGTATCTCACCTTTATGGGCTTGCTGGGATTTGCCTCTATCATAGGCAACAAATGCATCAGAGGAAGTTATTGCCATTTCCTCAGACAATGGAGGGTTTATGTCCTCAGTCAGAGCTGTGAAGGCTGTTACCACTGTGGAATGGGAAGATGCTTCCACTTGGGGTAGGGATACTGCTACCATTAGGGAAGGGGAGACCACCTCCTCTGACAAAGATGACTCACAGAATGAATGGGATTGATTTCCTCAGCTTAACAAGGGCATTCCCACACATACCATTCATTCTCAATCAATGCTCTCCTGTTAACAGATACTAGGAGGAATGGATTTAACTTTCATTGAAATCCAGCCAATCACAGCTTTATTTTCAGCCATTTTAGCCCTAGCAGGAAGATAAACCTCTACCTCAGGGTACACCTACAACTGCTTAGAACATTTATGCAGCCTTTGAGCTGAGAATTTAAATCCCTGACATCGTTCTTTTATTTTAATTGAGGTATAATTGACATACAGTATTATATTAGTTTCAAGTATACATCATGGTGATTCACTATCTTTACGTATTATGAAATGATCTCCATGATAAGTTTAGTTAGCAAATGTCATAAAAAAGAGTTATTAAAATATTATTGGCTATGTTCTCTGTGCTGTACATTACATCCCTAAGACATTTTTCATAGCTAGAAGTTTGTACCTCTTAATATTCACATATTTTGGCATTTTTCCAAGCCCCCTCATCTCTGCTAACCACAAGTTTGTTCTCTGTATCTAAAGTCTGTTTCTGTTTTGTTTTGTTTACATTACACATGTAAGTAAAGTCATGTGTTATTTGTTTTCTTTCCCTATATGACATTACACTTAGCATGATACCCTCTGATCCATCCATGTTGTAGCAAATGACAAGATTTCATTCTTTTTAATGTGAGATATATATATATATATATATATATATATATACTTATGTTGGTTCCACATATTGTAAATAATGATGCAATAAACATAGATACATATATATGTTTTCAAATTAATGTTTTGTTTGCTTTGTAAAAATACTCAGAGTGTAATTGATAAATCATACAATTGTTCCCTTTTTAATTATTTAAGAAACCTCCTTACTGTTTTTTTCATAGTGGCTGCACCAATTTATATTCCCACCAATAGTGCACAAAATGTTTCCTTTTCTCCACAATCTCACCAACACCTGTTGTTTCTTATCTTTTAGATAATAGACAATCTGAAGGGTGTGAGGTGATATTTCGCTGTGATTTTGATTTACATTTCACTGATAATTAGTAATGTTCATCATCTTTTCATGTGCTTGTTGGCCATTTTTGTGTCTTCTTTGGAAAAAAATTCATTCAGGTCCACTGCTTCTATTTTAATTGGGTTTTTGTGTTATATTGAGCTGTAGGGGTTTTTTAAAATATTTTTTGGTATAATAGTCTTATTGAATATATAATTTGCAAATATCTTCTCCCAGTAGAATGCAGTTTCATTTTGTTGATTGTTTCCTTCACTGTGATAAGTTTTTAGTGTGATAGTCCCATTTATTTACTTTTGCTTTTGTTGCCCTTGACTGAATAAACAGATTTTTACCTCCTAATTTAGATTTATTCCTAGGTATTTTATTCTTTTTGATGTGATTGTGAATAAGATTATTTTCTTAATTTCTTTCTCTGAGAGTTCACTATCAGTGTATAGAAATGCATCAGATTTATGTATATTAATTTTGTAATCTGCAACTTTGCCAAATTAATTAATGAGTCCTAATAGTTTTTTAGGTGACATCCTTAGAATTCCTATGTATAATATCACATCATCTGCAAAAAGTGACAGTTTTACTTTTCTTTCCAATTTGAATTCATGTTTGTTTGTTTTTTTCTTGTCTAACTGCTGAGGCTAGTACTTCTAATAGTATGTTGAATAAAAGTGATGAAAGTGGGGATTCTTGTCTTCTTCCAGATCTTAGAGGAAACACTTTTGGCTTTTCACTGTTAAGTATGAGATCATCTGTGGGTTTTTCATATATGACCTTTTTATTTTGAGGTATGTTTCCTCTGTATCCATATTGATGAGAGATTTCATCAAAAATAGGTGTTGAATTTTCCCAAAGCTGTTTCTGCATGTATTTTAAAAAATCATATGATTTTTATTATTTAATTTGTTAATGTGTATCACATTGAGTAATTTACACTTATTGAACCATCCTTGCACCTCTGGTATAAATGTCACTTGATGGTGGTGTGTGATCCTTTTTATGTATTGATAAATTCAGTTTGCTACTGTTTTGCTGAGGACTTTTGCATCTATGTTAAATCCATGTTATTCACCTGTAATTTGTGTGTGTGTTTCTGTGTGTGGGTGTGTGGGTGTGGGTGTTTATGTTTGTGTGTGGGGTGTCTTTGTCTGGCTTGGTATCGGGGTGGATGCTGACCTTGTAGTATGAGTTCAGAAGCACAGCTTTCTCTTTTAAATTTGTGGAATATTTTGAGAGATTTTTATTAACTATTCTGTAAATGTTCAGTAGAATTCACCTATGAAAGCTGGACTTTTGTTTTGGGAGATTTATTAATATTGATGCAATTTTATTGCTGTTCATATCGTAATGTACTAGTGTAGTAATGTAATTAGTCTGTTTATATTTTGTATTTATTCCTGATTCAGTCTTGCCACATTGTACCTTTCTAGAAATTTATACATTTCTTTCAGTTTGTCCATTTTATTGGTGTAAAATTGTTTTCAGCAAACCCTTATGAACCTTTATATTTCTGTGGTGTTGGTTGTAACTTGTCTTTCATTTCTGATTTTGTTTATCTGGTCTCTCTCTCTTTTTAACTTGATGCATCTATTTAAATGTTCATCAATTTTGTTTATCTTCTTGAAGAAATAGCTTTTAACTTCATTGAACTTTTCTATAGTTTTTTTAATGTTTTATATTTTTATTGGAGTATAGTTGCTTTACATAGCTTTGTCAGTTTCTGCTGTACAGCAAGGTGAATCAGCCATATGTATGCATATATTCCCTCTTTTTTGGATTTCCTTCCCATTTAGGTCACCACAGTGTACCAAGTAGACTTCCCTGTGCTATACAGGAAGTTCTCACTATTTATCTATTTTTTACATAGTAGTGTATATATGTCAATCCCAATCTCCCAACTCATTCCCCTCCCCCATTTGCCCCCTTAATATGCATACATTTGTTCTCTACATCAGTGTCTCTATTTCTGCTTTGCAAATAAAATCATCTTTACCATATTTCTAGATTCTACAAAGATGTGTTAATATATGTTTGTTTTTCTGACTTCTCTCTGTATGATAGTCACTATGTCCATCCATGTCTCCGCAAATGACACACTTTTGTTCTATTTTATGGCTGAGTAATATTCCATTGTATATATGTAACATCTTCATTATCCATTTCTCTGTTGATGGACATTTTGGTTGTTTCTATATCCTGGCTATTGTAAATAGTGCTGCAATGAACATTGGCATGCATTATCTTTTTGAGTTATGGCTTTCTCTGGGTATATGCTCAGCTGTGGGATTGCTGGGTCATATGGTAGTTCTATTTTTAGTTTTCTAAGGAAGCTCCATACTGTTATTCACAGTGAATGTATCAATTTAAATTTCTACCCACAGTGTAGGATGGTTCCCTTTTTCCACACCCTCTCCAGCATTTAATGTTTGTAGATTTTTTGATGATGGCCATTCTGACCAGTGTGAGGTGATACCTCATTGCAGTTTTGATTTGCATTTCTCTAATAATTAGGGATGTTGAGCATATTTTCATGTATTTTTTTGGCCATCTGTATGTCTTCTTTAGAGAAATGTCTATTTAGATCTTCTACCCATTTTTTGATTGTGTTCTTTGTTTTGTTTTGTTTTGTTTTTGATACTGAGCTTCATGAGGTGTTTCTGTATTTTGGAGATTAATCCCTTATTAGTTGCTTTGTTTGCAAATATTTTCTCCCATTCTGAGGGTTAACTGTTTGTCTTATTTATGGTTTCCTTTGCTGTGCAAAAGCTTTTAAGTTTAATTAGTCTCATTTGTTTATTATTGTTTTTATTTTGATTACACTAGGAGGTGGGTCAAAAAAAGATCTTGCTGATTTATGTCAAAGAGTGTTCTGCCTATGTTTTCCTCTAAGAGTTTTACAGTGTCTGCCCTTACATTTAGGTTTTTAATCCGTTTTGAGTTTATTGTTGTATATGGTATTAGGGAGTGTTCTAATTTCATTATTTTCCTTTTAGCTGTCCAGTTTTCCCAGCACCACATATTGAAGAGACTGTCTTTTCTCCATTGTATATTCTTGCCACCTTTGTCATAGATTAGGTGACCATAGGTGAGTGGATTTATCTCTGGGATTTCTATCCTTTTCCATTGACCTATATTTCTGATTTTCTACCAGTACCATGCTGTCTTGATTACTGTAAATTTATAGTATAATATACTTCCTCTAATTCTGTGAAAAATGCCATTGATAATTTGATAGGGATTACATTGAAACTGTAGATTGCTTTGGGTAGTATAATCATTTTAACAATAATGATTATTCCAATCCAAGAGCATGGTATAGCCCTCCATCTCTTTGTGTCTTCTTTAATTTCTTTCACCAGTATCTTATCGTTTTCAGCATACAAGTCTTTTGCCTTGTTAGGTAGGTTTCTTCCTAGGTATTTCAGTTTTTTTTGATGTGATCGTAAATGGGATTGATTCCTTAATTTCCCTTTCCAATCTTTTGCTGTTAGCGTATAGGAATGCAAGTGATTTCTGTGTATTAATTTAGTATCTGGCAACTGTACTAAATTCATTGATTAGCTCTAGTAGCTTTCTGGTGGCATCTTTAGTATTTCTATGTATAGTATCATGTCATCTGCAAACAGTGACAGTTTTACTTCTTCTTTTCCAATTTGTATTCCTTTTATTTACTTTTCTTCTCTCATTGCCATGGCTAGGGCTTCCAAACTATGTTGAATAATAGTCGTGAGAGTGGACACCATTGTCTTTTTCCTGATTTTAGAGGAAAGGATTTCAGGATTTCATCAGAGAATGATGTTTGCTGTGGGTTTGTCATATATGGCCTTTATTATGTTGATGTAGGTTCCCTCTATGTGAACATTCTAGAAAGTTTTTATCAAAAATGGGTGTTGAATATTGTGAAAAGCTTTTTCTGCATCTATTGAGATGATCATATGTTGCTTATTCTTTAATTTGTTATATGGAGTATCACATTGATTGATTTGCTTATATTGAAGAATCCTTGCATCCCTGGGACAAATCTCAATTGAACATGGTGTATGATCCTTTTAATTTGTTGTTGGATTCTGTTTGCTAGTATTTTATTGAGGAATTTGGCTTCTATATTCATTGGTGATATTGGGGTGGTATTCTCTATTTTTGTGATATCTTTGTCTGGTTTTGGTATCAGGGTGATGGTGGCCTCATAGAAAGAGCTTGGGCATGCTCCCCTCTCTGAAAATTTTTGGAAGATTTTGAGAAGGGTACGAGTTATCTCTTCTCTAAATATTTGATAGAATTCCCCTGGGAAACCATCTGCTCCTGGATATTTGTTTGTTGGAATACTATTTTTGTTTAACATCTTTATTAGAGTATAATTGCTTTACAATGGTGTGTTAGTTTCTGCTTTATAACAAAGTGAATCAGTTATACATATACATATGTTCCCATATCTCTTCCCTCTTGCATCTCCCACCCTCCCTATCCCACCCCTCTATGTGGTCACAAACCACCGAGCTGATCTCCCTCTGCTATGCGGCTGCTTCACACTAGCTATATATTTTACGTTTGGTAGTGTATATATGTCCATGCCACTCTCTCACTTTGTCACAACTTACTCTTCCCCCTCTCCATATCCTCAAGTCCATGCTCTAGTAGGTCTGTGTCTTTATTCCCATCTTACCCCTAGGTTCTTCATGACTGTTTTTTTTTTCTTAGATTCCATATATATGTGTTAGCATATGGTATTTATTTTTCTCTTTCTGACTTTCTTCACTCTGTATGACAGACTCTAGGTCCATCCAGCACACTACAAATAACTCAAATTTGTTTCCTTTTATGGCTGAGTAATATTCCATTGTATATATATGTCACATCTTCTTTATCCATTCATCTGTTGACGGACACTTAGGTTGCTTCCATGCTGCGGCTATTGTAAATAGAGCTGCAATGAACATTTTGGTACATGACTCTTTGAATTATGGTTTTCTCAGGCTATATGCCCAGTAGAGGGATTGCTGGGACATATGGTAGCTCTATCTGTAGTTTTTTATGGAACTTCCATACTGTTCTTCATAATGGCCGTATCCATTTACATTCCCACTAACAGTGCAAGAGGGTTCCCTTTTCTCCACACCCTCTCCAGCATTTACTGTTTCTAGATTTTTTGATGATGGCCATTCTGACTGGTGTGAGATGATATCTCATTGTAGTTTTCATTTGCGTTTCTCTAATGATTAATGATGTTGAGCATTCTTTCATGTGTTTGTTGGCAATCTGTATATCTTCTTTGGAGAAATGTTTATTTATGTCTTCTGCCCATTTTTGGATTGGGTTGTTTGTTTTCTTGTTATTGAGCTGCATGAGCTGCTTGTAAATTTTGGAGATTAATCCTTTGTCAGTTGCTTCATTTGCAAATATTTTCTCCCATTCTGAGGGTTGTCTTTTGGTCCTGTTTATGGTTTCCTTTGCTGTGCAAAAGCTTTTAAGTTTCATTAGGTCCCATTTGTTTATTTTTGTTTTTATTTCCATTTCTCTAGGAGGTGGGTCAAAAAGGATCTTGCTGTGATTTATGTCATAGAGTGTTTTGCCTATGTTTCCCTCTAAGAGTTTGATAGTTTCTCACCTTACATTTAGGTCTTTAATCCATTTTGAGTTAATTTTTGTGTATGGTGTTATGGAGTGTTCTAATTTCATAGTTTTACATGTACCTGTGCAATATTCCCAGCACCACTTACTGAAGAGGCTCTCTTTTCTCCACTCTATATTCTTGCCTCATTTATCAAAGATAAGGTGACCATATGTGTGTGTGTTTATTTCTGGGCTTTCTATCCTGTTCCATTGATCTTTCTGTTTTTGTGCCAGTACCATAATGTCTTGATTACTGAAGCTTTGTAGTATAGTCTGAAGTCAGGTAGCCTGATTCCTCCAGCTCCATTTTTCGTTCTCAAGATTACTTTGGCTATTAGGGGTCCTTTTTTTTCCATAAATATTGTGAAATTCTTTGTTCTAGTTCTGTGAAAAATGCCAGTGGTAGTTTGATAGGGATTGATTGAATCTGTAGATTGCTTTGGGTAGTATAGTCATTTTCACAATGTGATTCTTCCAATCCAAGAACATGTTATATCTCTCCATCTACTTCTTTCATTTTAATTTCTTTCACCAGTGTCTTATAATTTAATGTATACAGGTCTTTTGTTTCCTTAGGTAGGTTTATTTCTAGATATTTTATTGTTTATGTTGCAATGGTAATTGGGAGTGTTTTCTTTATTTCACTTTGACATTTTTCATCATTAGTGTATAAGAATGCCAGAGATTTCTGTGCATCAATTTTGTATCCTGCTACTTTACTAATTTCATTGATTAGTTCTAGTAGTTTTCTGGTATCATATTTAGGATTCTCTATGTATAGTATAATGTCATCTGCAAAGAGTGACAGTTTTACTTCTTTTCTGATTTGGATTCCTTTTATTTCTTTTTCTTCTCTGATTGCTGTGGCTGAAACTTCCAAAACTATGTTGAATAATAGTGGTGAGAGTGGGCAACCTTGTCTTGTTCCTGATCTTAGTGGAAATGTTTTCAGTTTTTCACCATTGAGGACGATGTTGACTGTGGGTTTGTCATAGATGGCCTTTATTATGTTGAGTAAAGTTCCCTCTATGCCTACTTTCTGCAGAGTTTTAATTATAAATGGGTGTTGAATTGTGTCAAAAGCTTTCTCTGCATCTATTGAGATGATCATATGGTTTTTCTCCTTCAATTTTTTAATATGGTGTATCACATTGATTGATTTGCATATATTGAAGAATCCTTGCATTTCTGGAATACACCCCACTTGATCTTGGTGTGTGAACCTTTTAATGTGTGGTTGGATTCTGCTTGCTAGTATTTTGTTGAGGATTTTTGCATCTATGTTCATCAGTGATGTCGACCTGTAGTTTTATTTCTCTGTGACATCTTTGTCTGGTTTTGGTATCAGGGTGATGATGGCCTCGTAGAATGAGTTTGGGAGTATTCCTCCTTCTGTATTTTTGGAAGAGTTTGAGAAGGATAGCTGTTAGCTCTTCTCTAAATGTTTGATAGAATTTGCCTGTGAAGCCATCTGGTCCTGAGCTTTTGTTTGTTGGAAGATTTTTAATTACAGTTTCAATTTCAGTGCTTGTGATTCGTCTGTTCTTATTTTCTATTTCTTCCTGGTTCAGTCTCAGCAAGTTGTGCATTTCTAAGAATTTGTCCATTTCTTCCAGTTTGTCCATTTTATTGCCATAGACTTGCTTGTAGTAATCTCTCATAATCTTTTGTATTTCTGCAGTGTCAGTTGTTACTTCTCCTTTTTCATTTCTAATTCTATTGATTTCAGTCTTCTCCCTTTTTTTCTTCATGAGTCCGGCTAATGGTTTATCAATTTTGTTTATCTTCTCAAAGAATGAGCGTTTAGTTTTATTGATCTTTGCTAACGTTTCCTTCATTTCTTTTTTATTTATTTCTGGTCTGATATTTATGATTTCTTTCCTACTGCTAACTTTGGGGTTTTTATGTTCTTCTTTCTCTAATTACTTTAGGTGCAAGGTTAGTTTGTTTATTTGAGATGTTTCCTGCTTCTAAGGTAGGCTTTATTGCTATAAACTTCCCTCTTAGAACTGCTTTTTCTGCATCTCATAGGTTTTTGGTCATCGTGTCTCCATTGTCATTTGATTCTAGGTATTTTTTGATTTCCTCTTTGAGCTCTTCAGAGATCACTTCATTATTAAGTAGTGTATTGTTTAACATCCATGTCTTTATATGTTTTACATATCTTTTCCTGTATTTGATATCTAGGCTCTTACCGTTGTGGTCGGAGAAGATACTTGATATGATTTCAATTTTTTTAAATTTACCAAGACTAATTTTGTGACCCAAGATATGATCAATCCTGGAGAATGTTCCATGAGCACTTGAGAAAAATATGTATTCTGTTGTTTTTGGATGGAATGTCCTATAAATATCAATTAAGTCCATATTGTTTAATGTATCTCTTAAAGGTTGTGTTTCCTCATTTGTTTTCATTTTGGATGATCTGTCCACTGGTGAAAGTGGAGGGTTAAAGTCCCCTACTATGATTGTGGTACTGTCAATTTCCTCTTTTATGGCTGCTAGTATTTGCCTTATGTATTGAGGTGTTCCTATGTTGGGTGCATAAATATTTACAATTCTTATATCTTCTTCTTGGATCAATCCCTTGATAATTATGTAGTGTCCTTCTTTGTCTCTTGTAATAGTCTTTATTTTAAAGTCTATTTTGTCTGATATGAGAATTGCTACTCCAGCTTTCTTTTGACTTCCATTTGCATGGAATGTCTTTTTCCATCCCCTCACTTTCAGTCTGTATGTGTTCCTAGGTCTGAAGTGGGTCTTTGTAGACAGCATATAAACGGGTCTTGTTTTTGTATCCATTCAGCTAGTCTGTGTCTTTTGGTGGGAGCATTTAATCCATTTACATTTTAGGTAATTATTGATATGTATATTCCTATTCCCATTTTCTTAACTGTTTTGGGTTTGTTTTTGTAGTTCTTTTCCTCCTCTTGTGTTTCTTCCTTAGAGAATTTCCTTTAGCATTTGTTGTAATGCTAGTTTGGTGGTGCTGAACTCTCTCAGCTTTTGCTTGTCTGTAAAGGTTTTAATTCCTGCATCATATCTGAACGAGGTCCTTGCTGGGTAGAGTAATCTTGGTTGTAGGTTCTTCTCCTTCATCACTTTAAATATGTCCTGCCAGTCCCTTCTGGCTTGCAGAGTTTCTGCTGAAAGATCAGATGTTAACCTTATGGGGATTCCCTTGTGTGTTATTTTTCCCTTGCTTCTTTTAATATTTGTTGTTTGTATTTAATTTTTGGTAGTTTGATTAATATGTTTCCTGGCGTGTTTCTCCTTAGATTTATCCTGTATGGGACTCTCTGTGCTTCCTGGACATGATTAACTATTTCCTTTCCCATTTTAGTGAAGTTTTCAACTGTAATCTCTTCAAATATTTTCTCAGTCCCTTTATTTTTCTCTTCTTCTTCTGGGACCCCTATAATTCAAATGTTGGTGTGTTTCATGTTGTCCCAGAGGTCTCTGAGAATGTCCTCAATTCTTTTCATTCTTTTTTCTTTATTCTGTTCTGCAGTTGTTATTTCCACTATTTTATCTTCCAGGTCACTTATCCCTTCTTCTGCCTCAGTTATTCTGCTATTGATCCCTTCTAGTGTATTTTAAATTTCATTTATTATGCTGTTCATCATTGCTTTTTTCCTCTTTAGTTCTTCTAGGTCCTTGTTAAATGTTTCTTGCATTTTCTCTATTTTATTTCCAAGATTTTGGATGATCCTTACTATCTTTTTTTTTTTTTTTTTTTTTTGGTATGCGGTCTTCTCACTGCTGTAGCCTCTCCCATTGTGGAACACAGGCTCTGGAATCACAGACTCAGCGGCCATGGCTCACAGGCCTAGCCACTGCATGGCACTTGGGATCTTCCCGGACCAAGGCATTAACCTGTGTCCCCTGCATTGGTAGGCAGACTCTCAACCCCTGTGCCACCAGGGAAGCCTGATCTTTACTCTCTTTATTCTGAATTCCTTTTCAGGTAGACTGCCTATTTCCTCTTCATTTGTTAGGTCTGGTGGGTTTTTACCTTGCTACTTCATCTGCTGTGTGTTTTTCTGTCTTTTCATTTTGCTTTTCTTACTGTGTTTGGGGTCTGCTTTTTGCAGGCTGCAGTTTCATAGTTCCCATTGTTTTTGGTGTCTGTCTCCAGTGGCTAAGGTTGTTTCAGTGGGTTGTGTAGGCTTCCTGGTGGAGGGGACTATTGCCTGTGTTCTGGTGGATAAGGCTGGCTCTTGTCTTTCTGGTGGGCAGATCCACGTCTGATGGTGTGTTTTGGGGTGTCTGTGGCCTTATTATGACTTTAGGCTGCCTCTCTGCTAATGGGTGGTGTTGCATTCCTGTCTTGCTAGCTGTTTAGGCATAGGGTGTGCAGCACTGTAGCTTGCTGGTTGTTGAGTAAAGCTGGGTTTTGGTGTTGAGATGGAGATCTCTGGGAGATTTTCTCCTTTTGATATTGCATGGAGTTGGGAGGTCTCTTGTGGACCAGTGTCCTGAAGTTGTGTGTCCCAACTTAGTGGCACAGCCCTGATGCCTGGCTGGAGTACTGAGTGCCTGTCCTCCACACAGCTCACAATAAAAGGGAGAAGTAATAGAAAGAAAGAAAGAAAGAAAGAAAGAAAGAAAGAAAGAAAGAAAGAAAGAAAGAAAGAAAGAGAGAGAGAGAGAGAGAGACAGAAAGAAAGAAAGAAAGAAAGAAAGAAAGAAAGAAAGAAAGAAAGGAAAATAAAGATAAAATAAAGTTATTAAAATTTAAAGAACATAATTATTAAGGGAAAAAATTTTAAAAAGTAAAACAAAAAACATAAAATACCAGACAGTGAGAACCCTAGGACAAATGGTGAAAGGAAAGCTATACAGCCAAAATCTCACACAGAAGCATACACATACACACTCACAAAAAGAGGAAAAGGGGAATAAATAATATATCTTGCTCCCAAATTCCACCTGTTCAATTTGGGAAGTTTTGTTGTCTATTCAGGTATCCTACAGGTGCAGGGTACATCAAGTTGATTGTCGAGCTTTAATCTGCTGCTTCTGAGGCTTCTGGGAGAAATTTCCCTTTCTCTTCTTTATTTGCACAGCTTTCGGGTTTCAGCTTTGGAATTGGCCCTGCCTCTGCGTGTAAGTCACCTGAGGGCGTCTGTTCTTCGATTAGACAGGACGGGGTTAAAGGGGTAGCTGATTCGTGGGCTCTGTCTCACTCAGGCCGGGGGGAGAGAGGGTTACGGATGTGGGTGAGCCTGCAGTGGCAGAGGCCGGCATGACGTTGCACCAGCCTGATTTCTTCCTATTTTTAGATGGGGTTGTTTGTTTTCTTGATATTGATTTGCATGAGCTGCCTGCATATTTTGGAAATTACTCCTTTGTCAGTTGCTTCATTTGCAAATATTTTCTCCCATTCTGAGTGTTGTCTTTTCATATTGTTTATGGTTTCCTTTGCTGTGCAAAAGTTTTTCACTTTCACTAGGTCCCATTTGTTTATTTTTGTTTTTATTTTTATTTCCATTTCTCTATGAGGTGGGTCAAAAAGGATTTGCTGTGGTTTATGTCATAAAGTGTTCTGCCTATGTTTTCCTTTAAGAGTTTTATAGAGTCTAACCTTATATTTATCTCTTTAATCCATTTTAAGTTTATTTTTGTTTATGGTGTTAGGAGGTGTTCTGATTTCATTCTTTACATATAGCTGTACGGTTTTCCCAGCACCACTTATTCAAGAGGCTGTCTTTTCTCCATTGTATATTATTGCCTCCTTTATCAAAGATAAGGTGACCATATGTGCATGGGTTTATCTCTGGGCTTTCTATCCTGTTCTATTGATCTATATTTCTGTTTTTGTGCCAGTACCATACTGTCTTGATTACTGTAGCTTCGTAGTATAGTCTGAAATCTAGGCACCTGATTCCTCCAGCTCCATTTTTCTTTCTGTTGATTGCTTTGCCTGGGCTTTCCTGGTGGCACAGTGGTGAAGAATCCACCTGCCAATGCAGGGGACACAGGTTAGAGCCCTGGTCTGGGAAGATCTCACATGAAGCAGAGCAACTAAGCTTGTGCACCACAACTACTGAGCCCACATGCCACAACTAAGGAAGCCCGTGAGCCTTGAACATGTGCTCTACAATAAGAGAAACCACTGTAATGGGAAGCTCGTGGACTGCAACAAAGAGTATTCCCTCTCACTGCAACCAGAGAAAAGCCTGCTTGAAGCAACAAAAACCCAACACAGCAAAAAATAAAATAAATAATTTTTTAAAAAGTGCTTTGTCTATTTGGGACATTTGCGTTTCCATTTAAATTGTGAAATTTTTTGTTCTAGTTCTGTGAAAAATGCCATTGGTAGTTTGACAGGGATTGCTTGAATCTGTAGATTGCTATGGGTAGTACAGTCATTTTCACAATGTTTATTCTTCCCATTCAACAACATGGTATATCTCTCCATCTGTTTGTATCATCTTTAAATTCTTTCATCAGTGTCTTACAGTTTTCTGCATACAGGTCTTTTGTCTCCTTATGTAGTTTTATTCCTAGGTATTTTATTCTTTTTGCTGCAATGGTAAAAGGGAGTGTTTCCTTAATTTCCATTTCACGTTTTTCATCATTAGTGTATAGGAATGCAAGAGATTTCTTTGCATTATTTTGTATCCTGCTACGTTACCAAATTCAATGATTAGCTGTAGTAGTTTTCTGGTAGCATCTTTATGATTCTCTAAGTATAGCATCTTGTCATCTGCAAACAGTGACAGTTTTACTTTTTCTTTTCTGATTTGGATTCATTTTCTTTCTTTTTTTTCTCTGATTGATTTGGCTAAAACTTACAAAATAATGTTGAATAACAGTGGTGAGAGTAGGAAACCTTGTCTTGTTGCTGATCTTAGTGGAAATGGTTTCAGATTTTCCCACTGAGAAAGATATTGGCCTTGGGTTTGTCATATATAGCCTTTATTATGTTGAGGTAGGTTCCCTCTATGCCTACTTTCTGGAGGGTTTTTATCATTAAATGTGTGTTTTATTTTGTCGACAGCTTTTTCTGCATCTATTGAGATGATCATATGGTTTTTATCCTTCAGTTTGTTAATATGGTGTATCACATTGATTGATTTGCATATATTGAAGAATCCTTGCATTCCTTGGATAAACTCCACTTGATCATGGTGTATGATCTTTCTGGTGTGCTGTTGGGTTCTGTTTGCTGGTATTTTTTTGAGGATTTTTGCCTCTGTGTTCATCAGTGATATTGGCCTGTAGTTTCCTTTTTTGTGACATGTTTGATTTTGGTATCAGCATGATGATGGTCTTGTAGAATGAGTTTGGGAGTGTTCCTCCCTCTGCTATATTTTGGAAGAGTTTGAGAATAGATGTTATCTCTTCTCTAAATGTTTGACAGAATTCACCTGTGAAGTCATGTGGCCCTGGGCTTCTGTTTTTTAGAAGATTTTTAATCACAGTTTCAATTTTGATGCTTGTGATTCGTCTGTTTATATTTTCTATTTCTTCCTCTTTCAGTCTAGGAAGGTTGTGCTTTTCTAAGAATTTGTTGATTTCTTCCAGGTTGTCCATTTTATTGGTATATAGTTGCTTGTGGTAAACTCTCATGATCCTTTGTATTTCTGCAGTGTCACTTGTTACTTCTCTTTTTTCATTTCTAATTCTGTTTATTTGAGTCTTCTCCCTTTTTGTTCTTTATGAGTCTAGCTAATGGTTTATCAATTTTGTTTATCTTCTCAAACAACCAGCTTTTAGTTTTATTGATCTTTGCTATTGTTTCCTTCATTTCTTTTTGATTTATTTCTGCCCTGATCTTTATGATTTCTTTTATTCTGCTAACTTTGCTGTGTTTTTGTTCTTCTTTCTCTAATTGCTTTAGGTGTGAAGTTAGGGTGTTTATTTGAGATGTTTCTTGTTTCTTGAGGTAGGATTGTGTTGCTCTAAACCTCTGTCTTAGAATCCCTTTTCTGTATCCCATAGGTTTTGGGTCATCGTGTTTTCATTGTCATTTGTTTTTAGGTATTTTTGATTTCTGCAGTAATATCTTGGTTATTTAGTAGCATATTGTTTAGCCTACACGTATTTGTATTTTTTACAGTTTTTTTCCTTTAATTGACATCTAGTCTCATAGTCTTTTGGTTGGAAAAGATACTTGATTTGATTTCAATTTATGTAAATTTACCGTTATTTGATTTGTGACCCATGATATGATCTATCCTGGAGAATGTTCCATGAGCACATGAGAAGAAAGTGTATTCTGTTGTTTGTGGATGGAATGTCCTATAAATATCAATTAAATCTCTCTTGTTTAATTTGTCATTTAAAGCTTGTGTTTCCTAATTTATTTTCATTTTGTTCAATCTGTCCATTGATGAAAGTGGGGTGTTAATGTCACGAACAATTATTGTGTTTCTGACAATTTCCCCTTTTATAGTTGTTAGCATTTTCCTTATATATTGAGGTGCTCCTATGTTGGGTGCATAAATATTTACAATTTTCATATCTTCTTCTTGGACTGATCCATTGATCATTATGTAGTGTTCTTCTTTGTCTCTTGTAATAGTCTTTATTTGAATGTCTATTTTGTCTGATATGAAAATTGGTACTCCAGTTTTCTTTTGATTTCCATTTGCATAGAATATCTTTTTCCATCCTCTCACTTTCAATCTCTATGTGCCTGTAGGTCTGAAGTGGGTTTCCTGTAGACAGCATATACATGGGTCTTGTTTTTGTATCCATTCAGCCCATTTATATCATTTGGTTGGAGCATTTAATCCATTTACATTTAAGGTAATTATCAATATGTATGTTCCTATTACCATTTTCTTAATTGTTTGGGGTTTGTTATTGTAGGTATTTTCCTTCTCTTGTGTTTCCTGCTTAGAGAAGTTCCTTTAGTATTTGTTGTAATGCTAGTTTGGTGGTGCTGATGTCTCTCAGCTTTTGCTTGTCTGTAAAGGTTTTAATTTCTCCATCAAATCTGAAGGAGATCCTTGCTGGGTAGAGTATTCTTGGTTGTAGGTTTTGCCCTTTCATCACTTAAAATGTGTCCTACCATTCCCTTCTGGCTTTCAGAGTTTCTGCTGAAAGATCAGCTCTTGGTCTTATGGGGATTCCCTTGTATGTTATTCGTTGCTTTTCCCTTGCTCCTTTCAATATTTTTTCTTCGTATTTAATTTTTGGTAGCTTTATTGTCTTGGCATGTTTCTCCTTGGATTTATCCTGTATGGGACTCTGCAATTCCTTACTTGATTGACCATTTCCTTTCCCATGTTAGGGAAGTTTTCAACTATAATCACTTCAACTATTTTTTCAGTTCCTTTCTTTTTCTCTTCTTCTTTTGGGACCCCTATAATTCGAATGTTGGTGTGTTTAATGTTTTTCCAGAGGTCACTGAGACAGTCTTCAATTCTTTTCATTCTTTTTTCTCTATTCTGCTCTTTGGTAGTTATTTCCACTGTTTTATTTTTCAGATTACTTATCCATTCTTCTGCCTCAGTTATTCTGCTAATGATTCCTCCTAGAGAATTTTTAATTTCATTTATTGTGTTGTTCATCATTGTTTGTTTACTGTTTAGTTCTTCTAGGTCTTTGTTAAACGTTTCTTGTATATTCTCCATTGTATTTCCAAGATTTGGGGCTATCTTTACTATCATTACTCTGAATTCTTTTTCAGGTAGACTCCCTATTTCTTCTTCATTTGCTTTGTCTGTTTGGGTTTTATCTTGCTCCTTCATCTGTTGCATATTTCTCTGTCTTCTCATTTTGCTTAACTTACTGCCTTTGGGATCTCCTTTTCACAGGCTACAAGTTTGTAGTTCTCATTGTTTTTGGTGTCTGCCCCAGTAGGTAATGTTGGTTCAGTGGGTTGTGTAGGCTTCCTGGTGGAGGAGACTGGTGTCTGTGTTCTGGTGGATCAGGATGGATCTTGTCTTTCTCCTAGGCAGAACTGCATCTGGTGGTGTATTTTGGCATGTCTGTGAACTTATTATGATTTTAGGCAGACTTTCTCCTAATGGGTGGCATTGTGTTCCTGTCTTGCTCTTTGTTTGACATGGTGTGTCCAGCATTGGAGCTTGCTGGTCGTTTAGTGGTGCTGGGTCTTAGCGTTGAGATGTATATCTCTGGGAGAGCTCTCACCGATTGATATTACATGGGACTAGGAAGTCTCTGTTGGTCCAATATCCTGAACTCATCTCTCCCACCTCAGAGGTTCAGTTCTGACATCCAGCTGGAGCACCATGACCCTGTCAGCCACACAGCTTCATCATGAAACTTAAATACCAGCTCTTTTCCATTCTCAAGCCAGCTGATTTCCCAACTGGAAGTTACTCCCCAATTTTTTTATCTTTTCAAAAAACCAGCTCTTTGTTTCATTCATCTTTTTTCATATCAGTGTTTAAATTCTTTCCCATCTGATCTTTATTATTTCCTTCCTTCTGCTGACTTTGGGCCTTTTTTGTTGTTCTTTTCCTTATTCCTTTAAGTGGTAGATTTGGGTGATTTTTTGAGATTTTTCTTATTTCTTGAAGAAGGCCTGTGTCATGATAAACTTCCCTCTGCTTTGCTGCATCCCATAGATTTTTGAGTGTTGTGTTTCCATTTTCATTTGTCTTGAGGTATATTCTTATTTTCTTTTTGATTTCTTCATTGACCCATTTTTTTAGTAGTATTTTATTATGTCTCTTAGTATTTGTTATTTTCCCATTTTTCTTTTTGTAATTGATTTCTAGTTTCATACCATGCAGTCAGAAAAAAAAATGTTTAATACAATTCCTATCCTCTTAAATTTATTATCTAATTTTTTTTATTATTCATTTGATAATGTTGTGTATTGCATTACTTCATTAGTGGATATTGAACCATACTTGCACCCCAGGATATATCCAACTTGATCCTCGTGTATTATTATTTTATTGTAGTGTTGATTTCAGTTTGCTAATATTTTGTTGAGGAGTTTTTCATGTTTCTTCATCAGTGATATTGCCCCACAATTTATTTTCTGTTATATCTTTGTCTGGTTTTGTTATTAGGGTGATACTGGTCTCATAGAATCATTTTGGAAGCATTCTTTCCTTTGCAATTTTTGAAATAATTTGGGATTGATAGGTTTTGATCTTCTCTTAATATTTGGTAGAATCCACCAGTGAAGCTGTCTGGTCGTTGACTTTTGTTTCTTGAGAATATTTTAGTTACTGATTCTGTTTTATTACTTGTAATTTGTCTGTTCATATTTTCTATTTATTTTTGGTTCTGTCTTGGGAGATTTTGCACTTCTAAGAAATTTGTTCAGTCCTTCTAGTTTGTTCATTTTACTGTGTATAATTGTTTGTAGTAGGCCCTTATGATCCTGTGTACTTCTGTGATGTTGCTTGTAACTTCTCTTTCTTTTCTTATGTTATTGATTTGGGCACTCCCTCTTCATTTCTTGAGGAGTCTGCCTAAAGTTTTATCAATTCTATTTATCTTTTGAAAGAACCAGCTCTTAGTTCATTGATATTTTCTATTTTTTTTGTCTGTTTCATTTATTTCTGCTTTGATCTTTATTATTTCTTTCCTTCCACTAACTTAGGGTTTTGTTTTCTAGTTTCTTTAGGTGTGGATTTTGGTTGTTTATTTGAGATTTACCTTGTTTCCTGTGGCAGGATTATATCATTATAAGCTTTCCTTTTAGAACTACTTTTGCTGTCTCCCATAAATTTTGGATTGCTGTGTTTTGTTTTCATTTTTCTCCAGATATTTTAAAATTTTCTCTTTTATTTCTTTTATGACACATTCATTATTGGCAGTAAGTATATTGTTTAGAGTCTATGTGTTTGTGGTTTTTTTCCTTCTTTTTCTTGTAGTTAAAATCCAGTCTCATAGCATTGTGGTCAGAAAAAATCCTTGATATAATTTCAATTGTAAATTTACTGGGACTTGTTTTGGGGATTACTTTATGATCTATCCTTGAAAATGTTCCATGTGCACTTGAAAAGAATGTGAATTCTATGCTTTTGGAAGGAATATTTTATATACACCAAAAGTATATCTGATGTAATGTGTCACTTAAGGCTAGTGTTTGCTTACTGATTTTCTGTCTGGATGATCTGGCATTTGATACAAGTGGCATATTAAAGTTCCTTACTCTTATTGTGTTACTGTCTATACATCTTTTTTGTTTTGTGTATTTCTTAACTAGTTACTATGGACATAGATGATTTTACTACTGTTGTCTTTTAGACTTCCAGCTATATTTATAAGTGAGTAAAATACTACTTTTATTGTATATTTCATTTTACCAATGAGATTTTTCCTTTTGTGCTTTCCATATTTGTAGTTTTTTTCTGCTTAAATAAATGCTTTTAATATTTATTGTAAATATGGTCTCATGGTACTGAACTCTTTTAGTTTTTGCTTTTCAGTAAAACCCTTTATCTCTCCTTCAAATTTGAATAATAGCATTGTGAGGGAGTGTATTCTTGGTTTTTTATTTAATCACTTTAAATATATCACACCATTGTTTTCTTCCTGCAATTTTTTCTACTGAGAAGTCAGCTTATAGTCTTATGCACCCTTGTATGTAACTAGTTACTTTTTCCTTGCTGCTTTTAATATTTCCCCTTTATCTTTAATTTTTGCCACTTTAACTACAATGTGTCTTGCTGTGAACTTCATTTGGTTGATATTGATTGGGACTTTCTGTGCTTTCTGGACCTGTTTCCATGTCTGTTTGCATTCCCAGGTTTGGGAAATTTTCAGTAATTGTGTCTTCATATATGTTCTCTGCCCATTTCTCTCTCTCTTCTCTTCCTGAGATCACTATAATGCAAATAATGTCATCCCAGAATCTCCTTAAATACCATCACTTGTCAATTTTTTTTTCTTCTCTGTCTGGGTGTTTTTCATTGCTTTGTCTTCCAGCTCACTAATTTACACTTCTATTTTATCCACTCTACTGTTGAACCCCTTCAGTATATTTTTCAGTTTAGTTATAACTTATTTTTGGTACTTTCTTATGTTTTCTATATCTTTAAGTTCTTGCTGTGTTCATTCATTCTTCTCCTGTGATGAGCAGCATTTGAATGATCATTACTTCTTATCTCTTTATCAGATAGGTTGCCTGTCCTTGTTTCATTAAGGTTTTTTTTCTGGGGATTTGTCTTGTTCTTTGCTTTGGAACATATTCCTTCATCTTCTCATTTTGCCTGTCTCTTTGTGTTTGCCTATATGTATTAGGCAAAACAGTTCCCTCCCTGGGTGGTCATGTGTAGGAGCTGTTCTGTGTGGCCCAGAGTGCAATCTCCTCTGGCTGAAACAGGAAAGGTGCAGGGCACAACCTTTAAAAGAATGACACAGCTTGCGGACATGACATAAACTGATTAGAACAAACTAGGTCCAAGATGGTGGGCAAGTCAACTTCCACTAGACCTTGAGCCTTAGTGTATGCTCACTGTAGCACATCAGCATGCTAAATGACACACCCACAGGCACCATGACAGTTCTAAGGCCAACCATAAAAGGTCAAAAAGTGGGCGGTGGCCCAATTCCTAGAAATCCCCACCTCTTCCCCAAAATAGCTGGAATACTCCCACTCTTTAGCCTATGAAATTACCTACCCCTATAAAAATTGACAACCCCATATCCTGGTGGCTCTCACCTTCTGAGATGGCCCACACACTATGTAGTGTGTATCTCCCTGAATAAACCTTCTTTCACTTTACTATGGCATACTCTTGAGTTCTTTCCTGCACGAAGCTAAGCACCCACACTCAGTGGCCATCCCAGGGACTAGTCTGAGACCTGGGATGTGACCATACTCTCTGGCCCCACTTTCTTTCCTGCAACATCTTTCCTGGCACCCCACATCAGGCCTCAAAGGACATAATCTCAATCCGCCTATTGAGCTATTACTCCCTTCTGAAGAGTGGCTGGGACTTGTCCCGAGCTGGTAGATATTCAAGTAGCCCCTTAGGTGACAGCTTACACCACCTGCAGGATCTGGCAGAGACCAGTTCTCTGACCATGAAGGAGCCCACTGAGGCCAAGGCTTTCCTCCCCTTGATCTTCTTCATTCTCCTATTGCTCTATCTCTTTGGACTCAAGAAGATCCACCTAGATGACCAGACATCCAAATTAAGGCTGTGTAGCAAGTAATTGACAACTTGATTGGGTGTGTTTCCCCTGTGGCTCCTCGAGCCCAAATCTCCCTCCCTACTCATTCTTAGTCCCAGTCTGGTTTTGGGACACCAGAACTGCCTTCAGGGTCCAAATTGAGGGACTCCATGAGTCCTCCTCTAGATTTGCGGCCCAGCCCTCCCCATGTGCTCTCGGGGCTTATGGCCTCATTGCACTCCTGAGTGGATATTATGGGTGAACACTTCCCTTGAGACAGTCACAGCCCCTTCCTCCACCAGGAAGTATCTCCATTATGCACGTTCCTAGTCTCACTCAGTATTCCTCCTTATTTCAACCCTCTCATCAATTGTGATATCAAGCTGGGCATTATGCTCCCTCTTAAGGGTCACATCTCATGCAGAGCCCAGACACCTCTAAGCAGAAGTGTGGGTGAGCACTTCCCTTGTGGGGGTTGTAGGCAGAATTTATCAGTCTCTGAGTGGAAGTAGTGGGTGAACATCTCTCTCAGCAGGCTTTCAAATCTCTCTTAGGAAACATCATTGTTGTACACCTGCCAAAACACCTCTGTATTCTGGGAAGAGTCATGGCTGTAAACTTTCCCTCCTGTCCTGGATTTCACTTATATCCTCCTCTCCTGACTTCTTGGACTGTCTATTGATCCTTGAGCCTCCTTGCCAGCTTTGCCAGCAGGTTGGATGTTGTCTCTTTTATTTCTGTGGAGAAGTAGTCCTCCTCAACATAACAAGGACCATATCCTTAGGGAAGCTTTTCCTTGTATTGTTATCACTGTCTTGTAGCACTCCAGCCATACCCTGCAGCTCTATTTGTTTCTCTTTCTTTTGTTTCAATAATAAAGTTAATCTGTTTAGTTGGCTCAGTGCCTAGGTCTCCTCCCTCCTTCTCTGAAAGGTTTAGGCTCCGGGACTCTGGTCACTGTTTCTCCCACTGGCTCCTGTTCCTTTCCTTGACTAATCCAAAGGGCCCCCTTAGGCTAACTGGCCAGGAAGACTTCAGGTGCTCACAGGGACCTTACTATTGACAATGGAGAATGCCAGGACAAATAACTACCATCTGGCCAGGATCCAACAGACCCCCATCTTGTCAAGGCATCCCAATAAAAATATGGGGGCAACTACAAACATCTCGCTAAGATATATTAGATAATTGGGGAAAATTTAGACAGGATGGTTTAAAAAAAGAAATTAATTTTCTTTTGCAATACTGCATGGCCCCAGTACAAACTAGTGGACCAAGAGATCTAGCTAGAAAATGGATCATTGAATTACAATACCATCTTGCAGTTAGGCCTATTTTGTAAAAGGAAAAGTAAATTAGAGGAAGTCATACATTCAAATGTTCATGGCCCTTTTCCAAAATCCAGGTCTAAAGAACTCCCACAAGGTGTGCTTTTTTCACTTCCCTTCAAAGTGCTTTCTTCTCCCACAAGAGCCAGGTGTTTTAGATGATCCCCTTATGAGTCCACCTCCTTGAGGTCCACAGCCAGGAACACCTACCTCCTTCAGTTCTGAGGGAGAACAGTCCTCCAGACCATCTAACCTAATGCCCCATCTGGGCATCCAGAGACCCTATTACCATACCCTTCCAAGTCTGCCCCCTCTCCTCCATCACCAGAAGAGAGTCCCACCAGTACTACTTGTCCCTTAAGGGAAGTGTTGGCTGGTGAAGGAGGAACAATCAGAGTCCACGTCCCTTTTTCTATGGCAGATTTGGCTATTTGCAAAGAGAAATTTGGACGTTTCTCTGAGGACACCAGTCAGTTTGTGGAGGAATTTACCAAAATGACAATGTCTTATGAACATACTTGGGGTGACCTACATGTCCTCCTTTCTACCTGCTGAAGCTTTGAAGAAGAAAGCTGGATACTTGGTGCAGCCCAGGCACATACAGACAAATTGAAACCTGAAATCAAAGACGTATAATCTACCTTACCGGGTTGGGAGGGGGGATGCAATCCCTGACCAAGACCCCCACTGTGACTACCAATAGGGAAGTAGAAGGATTGAATGTAAGAACCACAGGATAACTTGTCTCAGAGAGGGGATGAAAAGGTGTGTTTTTAGGTTTGTCAATTATGACAAAGTCAGAGAAGTAACACAGGAAAAAGATGAGAATCTGGCCTTTTTTAGGGCTGCTTGACGGAGGCCTTTTAAAGATATACCAATATAAATCCCAACACCCACAAAGGGCAAGTCCTAGTGAACATCAACTTTATCACTCATTTGGCCCCAGACATTAGGAGAAAATTACAAAGAGCAGCTATATGACTCCAGACCCCCAAGAATCAGCTCATGGATTTGGCCTTCAGAATATTTAACAATAGAGATGGGGTGAAGGGGTAAACAGGATTTGGGGACAATAATGAAAAGCACAACTTACTGGTGGTAACCCTAATCATTGCACCACCTCAGAGTTACCTTCCCTTGTGAAAACTCGTGGTGAGGACAGGATCCAGGAAGCCTGGATAAGAGCCACTGTCTCACCAAGAAAACATCTGTTTTAAGTGTGGTCAAGAAGGCCACTGGATAAACTAATGCCCCCGGTATGGGAAAAGTCCAGCAGGACCCTGCCTGACACGCAGAGAAGGCCACTGGAGGTGGGACTGCCTCCATTCCTGAAGCGGTCCCCAAACCAATGATGGCTGAGAGGACTGAAGACTGATGGGGCCCTGTATGCTTCCTAGCTCCCAAAGGACACCTGGTCATTTCTCTGGAAGAGCCTCAGGTAACCCTTGACATGGCAGGTAGGAAAGTTATTTTCTTATTGGATATGGGGGCCACCTACTCTGTGCTGAATGATTTCCTTGACCCTTGTCCTGCCAATCCTGTATGATAATGGGGATTGATGGAAAGCCCAAAACCAAGTGATTCAACTCTCTCCTCAACTGTTTGCTAGGAAATTTTACCCTTGCACATCAGTTTCTGCTCATGTCTATGTGCCTCCCCCATTGTTGGGAAGGGATTGCTCACTAAATTCCACACAATTGTCCAAGCTGGAGATCCCCATGGAGATGTTACCCACCAAGGAAAACAACTGCTCTTGGCTGGAGGAATCTACCTCAGTCCCAAGCAAGAGGTGATATCCATGCCACCACATCTAAGCTTTTAAACTACGGGCTGTTAAACTTGTTCACAGTGCTATAACTAAAGGTCACTTTCTTCTGCATTCCCCTGCACCCAGGCTGCCGCTATCTCTTTTCCTTTGAGTGGACAAATCCAGACACTGTAATGCCATGAATGCCTCCATTCTGTGTGCTTATAAAATTCAAGCTGAGGGTGCCTAAGGATAAGAATGGAATGGAAAAAAAAAGGCTAGAAATTGTCCTGTTACCTTTAAAAATAGAATCACATGAGGATGTAGGCAAGTCTCCTCAGATCAAAGGTCTGACTGAGGGCCATATTTTTAAAATTCCTTAAACCCAGGGAGAATCCCCAAAAGTGTTTGTAAATAGAGTTCCAAAATGGGAGCCCACTCGTCAGACTAAGCTAAGATACCTGATAGAAATTTTGGGGCAGACCTTCTCCCCTAAGCTAAATGAGGAAAAATAAAACATTCCAACATAGGGTATATCAGTCCGTCCGTATCACTGAGGTAGCCACACAATTCTTTACAAAAAAGAAAAAAACTGTTCTTGTTTTATAAATCTAGTCTTTAAAGGACCAGAGGTGTGGCTCCAAAAATAATCTAAAGCGCCCCCAATCATTTTAGCACTCCCAAAGCTTTTCCTATTTATATTAAGAGGCTTGTAAGTATTAAACAAAGGGGAAATAAAGTCATCCTAGGAGGAACTTGCATCTGCCTTTGAGATTCAAATGTCCTACCTAGTTTTCTCCAGGAACCCTTATCTCTGCCATCTTTTTTAAAATGAAAATTTTCTCAAGAGGGAGGAGATATGCAGATATATTTATACATATAGCTGATTCACTTTGTTATACAGCAGAAAGCAGCTATACTCTAATAAAGATGTAAAAATATGCAAATTTTGAAAAGGGTTGTAAATAATTCAGAACTTGGTAAGGCCAAATACAAATATTAAGCATCTTTTCCATAAATATTAGCAAAAAAGGTTTAGCCATCTAGACAAGTGGACTTGATTTGTTCCATCTGCCAGAAACCCAACTTTAATCCAACCTCTTTTGTAGACTGATGGGTTTTACATTGCTGTACATGACTCATGGCTGAAATTTTGGAATGGAAACTATGAGATCTCTGTGTTTGTTTGTGTGTTCATATGTATCTATATGTGTGCTGTAGATGTATGGTATTGCCAAAAAATTCATAAAAGAGCTCTATTTAATTGACTTAAAGGAAATTAAGCACTTATATAAATACTCAGAAATAGAAAATAATCTGGCTAGAATGAAATTCAGTTTCATGTCATCTGGAAAATATTCAGTACTGAACAGATATCTGGTATTGAATGTGGCTTAAGCTTGTTGGTTTGATTAATATAGACATGTCAAAAAATATATAGACATGTCTTTAAAGTCATCAGTGTTAAGTATAATACTTCTGTTGTACCTAGGTTTACTAGACATTATTATATCTATATACCCAATAGAATACTATTCAGCCATAAAAAGAATGAGATAATGCTATTTGCAGCAACATGGATGGACCTTGAAGGTATTATTCTAAGTGAAATGAGTCAGACAAAGACAACTGTCATATGATACCACTTATATGTGGAATCTAAAAAATGATACAAATGAACTTATTTACAAAACAGACCTAGACTCACAAACGTAGAAAACAAACTTATGTTACCAAAGGGGATTGAGAGGGGGGGTGGAGGGAGAGAAATTATGAGTTTGGAATTAACGTATACACACTACTATGTAAAAAATATGTAAACAAAAAGGACCTACTGTATGGTACAGGGAACTATATTCAGTGTCTTGTAATACCTATAATGGAAAATAATCTGAAAAGAATATGTATATTCATATATATATAAACATGAATCACTTTGTTGTATACTTGAATATACCACAACATTGTAAATTAGCTATAATTCAATTTAAAAAATCTGATAGCCAATGGAATGAACTAGGCATATGACTATGTTTTTCTTATTTTATTAGTGTATAAAATACTGAGCATTAAAAAGAAACCATACGCCACAAATATACCACTTAAGCTCACCACATAGAACTAGGAAACCTAGGGCATTATTTTTTAATTTTTATTATTATTATTATTATTATTTTGCGGTACATGGGCCTCTCACTGTTGTGGCCTCTCTCGTTGTGGAAAGGATACTCACCATCACTAATCATTAAAGACATGAAAATCAAAACTACAATGAAGTATCACCTCACACTGGTCAGAATGGACATCATCAAAAACTCTACAAACAATTAATGCTGGAGAGGGTGTGGAGGAAAGGGAAGCCTCTTGCACTGTTGGGGGGAATGTAAGTTGATAGAGCCACTATGGAGAACAGTATGCAGGTTCCTTAAAAACCTAAAGATAGAACCACCATATGACCCAGGGATCCCACTACTTGGCATATACCTTGAGAAAACCATAATTCAAAAAGAGACATGTACCACAATATGCATTGCAGCACTATTCACAATAACCAGGACATGGAAGCAACCTAAGTGTCCATCGACAGATGAATGGATAAAGAAGATGTGGCAGGCTTCCCTGGTGGCGCAGTGGTTGAGAGTCCGCCTGCCGATGCAGGGGATGTGGGTTCGTGCCCCGGTCTGGGAGGATACCACATGCAGCGGAGTGGCTGGGCCCGTGAGCCATGGCCACTTGAGCCTGTGTGTCCGGAGCCTATGCTCCACAACGGGAGAAGCCACAACAGTGAGAGGCCCACGTACCGCAAAAAAAAAAAAAAAGAAGAAGATGTGGCACATATATACAATGGAATATTACTCAGCCATAAAAAGAAATGAAACTGAGTTATTTGTAGTGAGGTGGATGGACTTAGATTCTGTCATACAGAGTGAAGTAAGTCAAAAAGAGAAAAAAGATACCATATGCTAACACATATATATATATAATCTAATAAAAGAAAAAAAAGGTTCTGATGAACCTAGTGGCAGTACGGAATAAAGATGCAGATGTAGAGAATGGACTTGAGGACACGGGGAGGGGGAAGGGTAAGCTGGGACGAAGTGAGGGAGTAGCATGGACATATATACACTATCAAATGTAAAATAGATAGCTAGTGGGAAGCAGCTGCATAGCACAGGGAGATCAGCTTGGTGGTTTGTGACCACCTTGAGGGGTGGGATAGGGAGGGTGGGAAGGGGACACAAGAGGGAGGGCATATGGGGACATATTTATATATATAGCTGATTCACTTTGTTATATGGCAGAAACTAACATAACATTGTAAATTATTATACACCAATAAAGATGTTAAAAAAAGTAGATAATGAAAATACTAAAAAGGGCTATTGATAGAAATTCAGATTGCTAGAATAATCTAGAAAAAGTTCTAGGAAAAGGGGACTAGAAACTATAAAAAAGAATGAAGTAAATTTAGAAAACTCATTTGCTGAGATGAAAGCTGAGCTTAAGGCAATAAATAGCAGATTGAATAATGCAGAAGAGGTGATCTGGAAGACAGAATGATGGAAATCATCCAACCAGAACAGCAGACAGAAAGACAAATGGAAAAAAAAATAAAGAAAGATAAGAGACCTATGAGATGTGTGTGTCAATCTATGCTCAATAAGTATCCCAGAAGGAGAAGAAAGAGAAAAGAGGATCTCAAATGTATTTGAAGATATTATGGTTGAAAAGTTCCCAAACTTAAAGAAGGAAACAGATATCCAGTTACAGAAAGCAGGGAGTGTCACAAACAGGATGAGCCCAAACAGACCTACACCCAGACATATTATAATTGAAATGACAAAATTTAAATGTAAAGACAGGATAGTAAATTTAACAAGAGAAAAACAAAGAGTTACTGACAAGAGAACCCCCATAAACCTATCAGCTGATTTCTCTACAGAAACATTGCAGGCCAGAAAGGAGTAGCAAGATATATTCAAAATCCTAAAAGGCAAAAACCTACAACTTAGGATACTCAGCCCAGCAAGATTATCATTTAGAATATGAGAGATCAAGAATTTCTCAGAGGGGCTTCCCTGGTGGCACAGTGGTTGAGAGTCCACCTGCCGATGCAGGGGACATGGGTTCATGCCCTGGTCTGGGAGGATCCCACATGGCGTAGAGCGGCTGGGCCCGTGAGCCATGGCCACTGAGCCTGCACGTCCAGAGCCTGTGCTCCACAACGGGAGAGGCTGCAACAGTGAGAGGCCTGTGTACCATTTAAAAAAAAAAAAAAGAAGAATTTCTTAGAGAAGCAATAACTAAAAATTACAGCAATACTAAACTTGTCCTAAAGGAATATTGAAAGTCTTCTCTAAATAGATAAAAAGCAAAAATATAAAGGAAAGTGAAAATCACCATTGGAAAATAAATCACTTAAGCCAGTACACAGATTTTTAAATATAATGATATAAAAATTTTCTGTGAAAGTGAGGATAATCACTATGAACAGCAAAATATAAACATGAGATATAAAAGAGGGCCTCAAAATCATAAAATGTGTGGAAGGATAGTAATAAAATGTTGATTTTTTTTTCAGAATGTGTTGAGCTTATATGACTACCAGTCTAAAGCAAGTAGATATAGGAAGGGGTTAACATACTTGAAACACAGGGTAAGCACTAATCAAAAACATACAGCAGCTTCACAAAAGCCAAAAAGAAGAGAACACAAACATAATACAAAACAAAATCATCAAACTACAAAGGGAAAAACAAAAAGGGAAAGAAAGGAACAAAGAAGAATACAAAATCAACAGGAAAAATAGGATTAAAATGGCAATAAATACATTTCTATCAATAATTACCTTAAGTGTCAATGTATTAAATGCTCCAATCAAAGGACATAGAGTTGCAGATTGGATAAAAAGTCAGGAGTGTACAATATGCTGTCTACAAGAGACCCACTTAGGGCAAAGGATACACATAGATTGAAAGTGATATGATGGAAAAAATATATTTCATGCAAAAGAAATGACAAGAAAGCTGGGATAACAATACTCATATCAGATGAAATAGACTTTAAAACAAAGGCCATAAAGAAAGATAAAGGAGACTATAAAAGATAAATGGATCAGTACAATAAGAGGATATTACACTCATCAACAATCCAATGGGTCAAAGACGAAATCAAAGAGGAAATTTAAAAATACCTTGAGACAAATGACAATGAAAACACAACCATACAAAATCTATGGAATGCAGTAAAAGCAGTCCTTAGAGGAAAGTCCATAGCAATCCAGGTCTTCCTCAAGAAACAAGAAAAATCTCAAATAAACAACCTGATCTACCACCTAAAATAATTAGAAAATGAAGAAAAACAAAACCTAATGAGAGCAGAAGGAAGGAAATAACAAAGATCAGAGAGGAAATAAGTAAAATAAAGATTTAAAAAAAAACCAATAAAACAAAGAGCTGGTTCTTTGAAAGGGTAAAAATATGTCACAATAGTTTTAATATTGAAATCATATCAAGTTTCTTTTCTGATCACAAATAGTATTAGGCTAGAAATCAACTACAAAAAGCAAAACCAAAAATACCTGAAAGACACAAATACATGGTGGCTGAACATTATGTTATTAAACAACCAATGAGTCACAAAAGAAAGAAAATGGAAACTTAACTTTACAAAAACTATGGGACACAGCAAAACAGCTCTATGAGGGAAGTTTTTTTTCCTTATCCATTATGGTTTATTACAGATATTGACTATATTTCTTTATTCTATACAGTAGGAGCTTGTTGTTTATCATCTTTATTTTTAATTTTTTATTGAAGTACTGTTGATTTACAGCATTGTGTTCATTTCTGCTGTATAGCAGAGTGATTCAGTTATAAATATGTGTACAATCTTTTCTATATTCTTTAGCATTATGGTATAGCACAGGATTTAGAATATAGTTCCCTGTGCTATACAGTAGGACTTTGTTATTTATCCATTCTATATATGATAGTTTGCATCTGCTAACCCCAAACTCCCAATCCATTCCTCCTCCATTCCCCTCCTCCTTGGCAACCACAAGTCTGTTATCTATGTCTGTTAGTCTGTTTCTATTTCATAAATAAGTTCATTTGTGTCATATATTAGATTCTCCATATAAGTGATATCATATGGTATTTGTCTTTCTCTTTCTGACTTACTTCACTTAGTATGATAATCTCTAGGTCCACCCATGTTGCTGCAAATGGCATTATTTCATTCTTTTCATGGCTGAGTAATATTCCATTGGATATGTATACCAATTCTTCTTTATTCATTCATCTGTCAATGGACATTTAGGTTGTTTCCATGTCTTGGCTGTTGTGAATAGTGCTGTAATGAACATAGGGGTGCATGCATCTTTTTGAATTATATATATTTTTTCCCAATGACCAGGAGTGGGATTTCTGGATAATATGGCAACTCTATTTTTATTTTTTTGAGGAACCTCCATACTGTTTTCCATAGTGGCTTCACCAACTTACCTTCCCACCAACAGTGTAGGAGTGTTCCCTTTACTCCACTCTCTCTCCAGCATTTGCTATTTGTAGACTTTTTAACCATGGTAATTCTGACTGGCATGAGGTGATATCTCATTGTAGTTTTGATTTGCATTCCTCTAATAACTAGTGATGTGGAACATCTTTTCATAGGCCTGGGGCCATTTGTATGTCTTCTTTGGAAAAATGACTATTTAAGTCTTACATCCATTTTTCAATTGGGTTGTTGTTTTTTGTCATTGTTGAATTGTATGAGCTGCTTGTATATTTTGGAAACTAAGCCTTTATCATTTGCGTCATTTGCAAATATTTTCTCCCAGTCCGTATGTTTTCTTTTCATTTTGTTTACTGTTTCCTTTGCTTTGCAAAAGCTTGTAAGTCTGATTAGGTCCCATTTGTTTATTTTTGCTTTTATTTCTATTGCCTTGGGAGACTGACCTAAGAAAACTTTGGTACGATTTATATCAGAGACTTTTTTGCCTATGTTCTCTTCTAGCAGTTTTATGGTGTCACATCTTATTTTATTGATAAGTATTTAAGCCATTTTGAGTTTATTTTTGTATATGGTGTGAGGCTGTGTTCTAACTTCATTGAATTACATGCAGCTGTACAACTTTCCCAACACCACTTGCTGAAGAGACTGTCTTTTCCCCTTGTATTCTTGGCTCCTTTGTTGAAGATTAATTGACCATAGGTGTGTGAGCTTATTTCTGGACTCTCTATTCTGTTCCATTGATCCATATGTCTGCTTTTGTGCAAATACCATGTTGTTTTGATTACTGTATCTTTGTAGTATTGTCTGAAGTTTGGGAGTCTTATGCCTCCTGCTTTGTTCTTCTTCCTCAGGATTGCTTTGGCAATTCTGGGTCTTTTTATGGTTCCATATAAATTTTAGAACAATTTGTTCTATTTCTGTGAAAAATGTCATGGGTAATTTAACAGGGATCTCATTAAATCTGTAGATTGCTTTGGGTAGTATGGCCATTCTAACAATATTCTTCCAACCCAAGAGCATGGGATATCTTTCCATTCCTTTGAATCATCTTCAATTTTCTTTATTAATGATTTATAGTTTTCAGCATATAAGTCTTTCACCTCCTTGGTTAGGTTTGTTCTTAAGTATTTTTTTATGTGATTTTAAAAGTAATTGTTTTTTATGTTCTTTTTCTGATATTTCATTGTTATTTTGAAGAAATGCAAATGATTTCTGTGTGGTAATCTTGCATCCTGCTACATTGCTGAATTCATTTATCAGTTCTTGTAGTTTTTGTTTGGACTCTTTAGGGTTTTCTATATACAATATCATGTCATCTGCATATAATGACAATTTTACATCTTCCTATGAGGGAAGTCTAGAGCAATACAAACCTACCTCAGGAAACAAGAAAAATCTCAAATAAACAATCTATCCTTCATCTAAAAGAACTAGAAAAACAACAAACAAAATACATTAGTAGATAAATAGAAAAAATAAAGATGAGCAGAAGTAAAAGAAAGTGATAAAAAAATAGAAAAGATTAATGAAGCTAAGAGTTGGTTCTTTGAATGGAAAAATGAAATTGATAACTCTTTGCCAGTCTCATCAGAGAAAACAGAGAGTTGTCCCAAATAAATAAAATCAGAAATGAAAGTGAAGAAGTTACAACTGACACTATAGAAAAAATAATAGCAGAAGGGATTACTACGATCAATTGGTGTATAATCATTATACACCTAAAAATGAATAAATTCCTAGAAATGTAAAATCTCCAAAAACTGAGTCAGGAAGAGATAGAAAACATGAACAGACTGATTACTAGTAATGTAATTGAAATAATAATTAAAGAACTGCCAAAAAACAAAAGTCCAAGACAAGATGGTTTCACAGGTGAATTTGATGAAGCATTTAAAGAAGAGTTAATTCCTATCCTTGTCACGGTATTTCAAAAACTTAAAAAGAAAGGAATACTTCCAAACTCATTCTATGAGACCAGCATCATCCTGACACCAAAACCACACACACACACACACACACACAATTACAGGCTGATGTTACTGATGAACAAAAATACAAAAGTCCTCAGCAAAATTTTAGCAAACCGAATTCAACAATACCTTAAAAGGATAGTACACTATGATCAAATGGAATTTATCCCAGGGATTCATGGATAATTCAAAATCTGCAAATCAAAGTGATATATTAACAAATTAAATAAAAAAATAATATAATCTTAATAGATGCATAAAAAACTTTTGACAAAATTCAATATGCACTTATGATAAAAACAATAAAGTGGGGAGAGATGAAACATACTTCAACATAACAAAGGCCATATATGATGAACTCACACACAACACTGAGTACAATGGTGAAAAGCTGAAAAGCATTTCCTCTAAGATCAGGAACAAAACAAAGATCCCCTCTCATGCCACTTTTATTCAACATTGGAAGTAGTGGAAGTCCTAGCCAGAGCAATCACACAAGAAAAACATAAATTAAAGAAATTCAAATGGGAATGAAGAAGTAAAATCATCACTGTTTGCAGATGACTTTACTATACATAGAAAATCCTAAATAAGCCAGCAAAAAAAACTACTAGAACTCATAAATGAATTCAGTGCAGTTGCAGGACACAGAATTGATATACAGAAATCTGTTGCATTTCTATAAACTAGAAATAAACTATCAGAAAAAGAAATTAGAAATAGTCTCAATAATGATTTCATAAAAAAAAGAATAAAATACTTAGCAATAACTGTAACCAAAGAGGGGAAAGTTCCATACTCAGAAAACTATAAGACACAGATGAAATAATTTATAGACAACACAAATGAAAAGATATACCATGTTCATGAATGTAGGATAAAAACCATAAAACTCATAGATGAAAACATATGCAGTATATTCTTCATCATTTGTCTTAGCAATATTTTTTTGGATGTGTCTCCTTGGGCAAGGAATACAAAAGCAAAAATAAACAAATAAGACTACATTAAACTAAAAAATTTTTCACAGTGAAGGAATTTATCAACAAAATGAAAAGGTCACTTACTGAATGGGAAAAGATATTTGTAAATGATACATCTGATAAGGGGTGAATATCCAAAATATACAAAAATGACATACAGCTCAATATCAAAAACACAAACAACTTGATTAAAAATTTGCCAGCAGATCTGATTAGACATTTTTTCAAAGACATACAGATGATCAACAGACATTTGAAGAGAAGCTCAGCATTACTAATCATCAGGGAAATACAAATCAAAACCACAATGTGATTTCATCTCACACCTATCCAAATGTCTATTATCAAAAAGACAACAAGTAATGTGTTAGCGAGGATGTGGGGAAAAGGGAACTTTTATGCAGTGCTGATGGGAATTTAAATTATACAGGACATTTTTCTACCTCTGGATATTAAAAAATTAATTTATAATGTCCTTTAAATAGTGTATTCAAATTGTCTTAGAGATAAACAAATGCTTGTAAAAATTATTTCTAAAACTCTCAGATATATAGAAATATATGTAATTTTAAATGTCACTTTACCTAGTATAATCTTTGATAATAAGGCTAGTTATATAAATTGCTGGTAAAATAAAATAGGCATGTGTTCAGCGTTTTCAGCATTAATTATAGTGCACACAAAATTTTTCTACTGAGGTTTAGTAGACGAGTTTATGTTACCTCCACTGATATTTAAAATTATAAAACTATAAATCCAAACTAAGAACAAGTGTGCAGTAAAGATGAATTGCTTGCTGCATGTCAAGTATGATAGATTTTTTTAAAGAAATAAAAATGAATAACCACATGTTTAACTTTTAGAGTCTTTGCTTTTGAGATTTTTTTTTTATTCTTGCCTAATTTGTCAACAAGAAAAATAACTTAGGATGATCGTTAGATTTGTGTATTTAGCACTTGAAATTCTCATGATCAATTTAAAAATAACTGAGAAGCAAAAGTGAATTAAAAAGATTTTCATAAGAAAAATATAAACTTTTCAACAATTATGTTTTAGAATGTTTCTGTTTTTACACATTTTCATTGGCATATTCTTTATTAATCATAGTTTTATTGAGATAAGATTGACATATAACATTGTATTAGTTTAAGGTGTATAATCAGATGTTTTGATATATATATACATACATATTTCAAAATAATTACCACAAAAAGTTTAGTTAACATCCACCACCTCACATAGTTACAATTTTTTTTAATCTTGTGGTGAGAACTTTTAAGATTTGCTTTCCTAGCATTTTTAATATACCATACAGTATTGTTAACCATAGTAATCATGATGTATATTACTTTCCCAGAACTTATTTATCTTATAACTGTAGGTCTATACTTGTTGATCACATTTACCCATTTCCCTAATCCCCTTCTACACACCTCTGGCAACCACCCATCTATTTTCCATTTCTTTGGGTTCAGTTCTTTTTACATATCACATATAAATGATATCATATGTATTTGTGTTTCTTTGTGAGACTTATTTCACTTAAAATAAAACCCTCAAGTTTCATTTATGTTGTTACAAATGGCAGGATTTTCTTCTTTTTTATGGCTTCATTATATATGTATATATATATACACACACAGAGATATATAATTTATATATATATATATATATAATGCTTCTGCATTATATATATAGCTTTTGTTTTCAATAGAAAAAAGTCATTTCCAAGGCCAATGTTACAAACGTTACCAATGAAATTTTCATCTATTAGTTTTATGGTTTTAGGTCTTACATTCAAATCAACTCAATTTATAAAATTCATAAATGAACTTCTCAATAATTATGTTTTATGTTTTGTATAATTTATAACAATTATGTTTTATAATATGTATACTTAAAAATAGCTTCACAGACCCTTGGGAACTTGAAACCTTAAGGCCATACTAAGGGTAAAGGATGGATAATCATTAAATATTTAGTTCATTTCCAATAAGAAAAAGATTAGAAGAAAACTCAGAAAAAGAATCAAAACTGTTAAAATCTCAGAAATATGCTCAAACCTGTTAAAATTGGGATGGATTTATAATACTTTTAAAATAGCCTTATAACTAATGGTACAATTATGCAAAACTAGAAGTTAGTTCTATCTCTTTGCTACAAGAAAAAACATATTTTTTAGATTATTGATCTACTCAATAAGAAATCATAAAAAATTTTCACTCAATTATAAATGATTCTGCCAGAGAAACCAAAATTTTGTGACTTAATTTCCTGTTTCCTGTTGTTTTTATCAGCTTAAGCAGCATATAACTTAAGGCAATTTGGTAAAATATACCTTTGTGAACAAAAGTGAAACAATTCCTTTTCTCCCTAGCCAATCCCTCCAGAATTCAAAAAGTTTTACTGAGTGTTCTTATTTATATGTGAACATAATTATGTGGATAATTTCAATAAAAATTTGTTCTTCTTGTAACAGGATACAATGGGAACATGGATTATATTACCAAGGCTTTGATTAGAAAGTCATATTTGAGAATAACAAGAATTGACTCAGATATGACCAGACAGCTTTAATAAACTAAGGTTAAATTAAAGAGACAATGCTTATAAAACACCCTTAGAAAAAGCAAACTCTATCTGTCTTATAGAGCTAACCACCTTACAGGTCAGTAAGAAAAGTCATTTTCTTGAAGGCATAGGAATCTCAGGATATTCTCCATGCCCTAAGAGAGAGAAATTCATCCAAATATTTAGGTAATGCAGGCAAAATCTTATGTCAATTTATTGGCTTGTCTTCCTAACCTTGAGAGACTGAAAACTCCAGTCTGAGATTCCTTATGAAAAGCTCCAGCAAAGCAAACTCAAGACATTTATGTGGTCAATAACTCTTCTTGTTTCACTTATTTAAATAATCAGACCAAGTTTAATGAGACTAGAATCATTTTGCAAACAAATTAGTCTTACTTGATTATCTCTGATTAAATGATGATGAGTATAGTGAGAAAAATTATGTTTCAGTAAGAAATTATAATATACCCTTGAGGGTTCCATCTTGCACATTTTACAAGTCACACTAAATTCTGAATTCTTCTAGTTTCCTCAAATGTCTGCCTACAACTCTCAAAATTAGAGTTTGCAATTTTTCTCCCATCTGACTTGGAATAATTGAGAACTAAAACTTTCCTTTTCCCAAAGCTCTATAATTTGAAGCCAGATGACTTGATATAAACCTCAAGGAAATTACCACAGCACATTATGTATTGGCAAAATTAGTAACTGAGCTGTGTGGGTCAACTCAGAAAGCTCACTGGAATACACAATGCCATCACCACAGACACTCAAACTACAAAACAGGAATCCATTGAATTGCCACCACTTTCCTCATTCACCATCAAATGATACTTTGAGTTCAACCTCCAGGAATCTTCTCAACAGGCTCTGGAATCAGAAACTGGGTTTTTCATATTAACCTTTGTCTTTTCTATTATTTTTATAGAAACACTCCCTCACTAAATACCTGATGGCTAAAAACATAAAGCATACCCTCTACTATCAAGTCTCATAAGATGACTCAGCAGTTTTTTAAATGAACAAAGCTAACTGAACAAGAAATGGACATACATTGTTCTATGGAAGGAAGAATGTCACTTCATTCCTTTGAAAAACAGTAGGAGCAAAGATTCTTTTCTTGACCAAACTTTAGTTAGGTTCCTGAAACTTCTCATAGGCCCATCTGTACAATTTCTTGTAAAAACCTCAGCAAGAACCCTGCTGAATTAGTATAGGAAGAGTATCACATTCTCCATATCTTCTCATCCTTGATATCTAATCAGATTTTTTGTCCTCCACCATCCACCAGGTAATGTCTGGTAAACCTAGCCTGTTTTCAGCCCAAAATCCCATTAGGGCAATTTAGCCAAAATTCCCTTACACTTCATGTTTCTTCTTAGTAATTTTCCATCTCCTGACCACTGCCCCCTCAGGCTTCTTAGCTATAAATCCCCATTTGTTCACGCTGTATTCAGAATTGACCTCAGCTCAACCCTGAGGACTCTTTCACCCTATTAAAATAGTCTTGAATAAATATGTTTTTACCACTTTTACTCTTGTCCAGCTATGAGTTTTCTCTGATAATAGTCAGAATCAATCACCTTAGTCAGCACCCAGACTCCCTTCATTGTATGTTGATCCAGAGACCCAAGGAGTTCAATGTGGCCAAATGCCAGTCTTAACTTCCATTTCAGGGGAATCATTGTTTTATCTTCTGGTGAACACATTCTTTTTAATGCAGAGCTTACAACCAAGGGAACAGGAAGAAAAAATTGTACCAACATATTTCAATCTCCTCATTCTTGGACACATGAATATTGAATATAAGAGAAACAGCACTATATACTGAGTGCTGATTTAGAGCATATGCAGCCTCCTTGAGAAACTTGCAACAGCTAGTAACATATTGCCACCTTAATGGCTCTGTAATGGAAGCTTCAAAAGGCCTTTCTATTAGTCTATCAAGTTAGTAGTTTCAGAATGTTGGCAAACATGGTAAGATAGTGAATTCCATGAACATGAGCCTATTACAACACATTTCTTCTGAGGAGAGTTTCTTAATCTGAATTAATGGTGCATTGTATACTATGACAGTGGATAATGTATTCTGTAAGTACACAGATAATAGTTTTTGTTGAAGCATTGCATTCAGGGAAGGCAAATCCCTATCCAGAGGAAGGATGTATTCCAATAAGAATAAAATGCTGCCCCTTCCATGATGGAAGCAGCTTAATGTAGTCAACCTGAAAAAAGGTAGCTCATTCAACTCCTTAGGGAAAGTTGCTATATCAGGAAATGAGTGTTGCAATCCATTACTGAAAAATTTAACACTTGTCCTTGGGGAATGGACATAAGTGTTGTTGGTCCCAGTAATATTCTCCAACCCTGCCACAATGGCCACTATCTACATGAGCCCATTGTTAATGACAGGGATGTCTGGGAAAAGAGACTGGTATTCACAGAACATGTCTTCCTATCTATTTGTTTATTAAAATTTACCTCTAATGAGGTCACAATTTGGTGAGCACTCACAGAGAGCAAAAATAGCTTTATGGTATTCAGGCCATTGAGAAAGGCTTGTCCACATGCCTCTTTCCCAAATTTTATTGTAACTAGTTTTCCACTCATGTTTCTTTCAAGACCCTGATTAGCAAGCCATACTACTAGCCACTGTTTATTCATTAGTATATACCACTTTCATTTTATGATGCAGCATTCCAGTGCACTCCCAACTTTATGACTTGTTGGGTCACATAACACCCAGTTCATGATGGACAGCTCTGGGTGTGGTAACTATGTAGCCCATGGTTATGCATTCAGTCTCTGGTAGGCTCAGTAACAGGACAAGAGTTGTTTCTCATAAGTAGAGTACATATATGTGAAAGATAGCAAGACCTTGCTCCAAAATTCTAAATTGCCCCTATAGGAGCTAACAAAGCTACCAACAAAATCTCTGTCAGCCAATAAAACTTCTAGAAATATTGGGTCTGCTAGAATTTGGGCAAAAGTGGCAGAAGAGCTTGCACAGCAGGCTGGACATGTGGTAGAATCTTCTTTTGTTCTGGTACTAGTCAACTCTAACAATGTTTTGGATCACTGAATAAATGAGCTCAAGTAACACCCAAAATGGGGGCTAGGCTGCTTCCAAAATCCAAAGAGATCCTCTGGACAGTATCTCTCTTTCTTGATTGTAGGAGGAACCAGATGTTAAATTCACCTTCCACATTGAAAGGGCTATCTGGAAAATACCCACACGACTGGATTCCTAGAAATTTCACTGAGGTAGAAGGCCTCTGAGTTTTAGAAGAATTTATTGTGTACCCTTGACACACAAATATCTTACCCTTACATGTGGAGAAGTTGCAATTCCTGCCCAGTAGGTTCTATCAATATAATGTTGTTAATGTAATGGACCAGTGTGATCTCTTTTGGAAGAGAAATAAAGATCCTTGAAAAACAAAATTTATATACAGGGCTGTAGAGGTCATTGCTTAGGATTCTGAAGGTATATTGCAAGCCTTGCCAGCAGAAATAACAATGTTTCTGGTTGGCCTTACAGACAGGTTTGGTAAAAAAAGTATTTGCCAAATCAATAGCTGCATACTGGGTACCAGAGGTTGTATGAGTTTGCTCAAGAAATGAAATTACATCTGTTACAACAGCTGTAGTTGGAGTCACCACTTGGTTAAGCTTGCAATGATCCTCTCTCTTTCCCTAAGATCCATCTATCTTCTACAAGGGCCAAATAGAAGTGTCGAATGTGGATTTCTGGAAATCAATGTCCCTGAAAATTTCAAATCCTTGATGGTGGCACAACTCTCTTCAGTTCTTCAAGATATGTAGTATTATTTGGCTTGGTTTACTATTTTCCTGGGTATAGTCAATTTTAATGGATTTTGTTTGGCTTTTCCTACCACAACATTCCTCAGCCCATAGGTCAGGAAACCAATATGGGGATTCAGCCAGCTGCCAAGTATTTCTATTCCAATTATTCATTCTAAAAGTGGGGAAATAACCACAGCATACATTCAGAGACACACTGGCCCCACTGTGAGAATGAACTGAGCTAAAAGGCCATTGTGATATCCTGACCACCTTAAGTCTCCAATCTGACTGGAGGGCTACAGTGACATTTTGGTTCTCTTGAAAGAGTTTTGGTTCACAGCCAGTGTCCAGTAGCCCCTGAATAGTCTAATTATTTTCTTTCCCACAATGCACAGTTACCCTGACAAAAGGCAGTAGGTACTTTAGAAAAGGCTGGAAGAAAGATTAACAGTGTAAATTTTTGATGGTGTACCAGGGTCATTTCTCAAGGAGAACTGGTCTCCTCTTCATTCAAAAGAATCTTGGTCTGTAAACTGGCTCAAGTTGGGAATTTAATTGAGGAGAAGTTGTACACTATTTTTATGTTTCAAGTTACACTTTTGTCACTTGACCTAGAACGTTTCTGCTTATACAGTTCAAGTAAGAATTAAGTAGACATTCTTTCTCACATCTGAGAAGAGCATGATTAAATAGCCAATGTCATAAATCTATGTAAGTAACACTGCTCATAATCCTGCTTTAACTCTGCTGTCCATTAGAGTACTACATCAATAATGCTTTGAGTGAAGTGTTTTGGCTCCTTCCACTCCAGGATCTAACTACTTCCACTGCTTTATATTTTCCAATTGAGTAACTGCCATTTCCACTGTCAGGTCTGGCCCACAGAGAAGAACAATCACAGAGTTCTTCAAGGATGCTGGGGCTCCACTCAGAATATATTTCTCAAAGTATTGGTGAAGGTGTGCCTTTTGGACATTTCCATTGTGGTTGAGTAGGTCTCAATGACAAGTTAACTCTTACAATCCAATCTCCCTTAGCTTTTGAAGCCCCTATTCTACATTAAACTAAGGAAAATAATGCATTTCCATTTTTGTTATGGTGGGTCATCATTGATCCATGTTTTAGCCAACCATTCCAAGAAACTGTTAGGACCTTTTATAAAGAACCAATCTGTAATATTAAATGCAGAATCTCTGCTTGGTGGACCCATATCAATATATTCAGCCTAATTCTGCTTTATGTTCCTTCCCCTATTATCCCACACCCTTAATAATTATTCAACACATATTCCCCAGATTTCTGCTTGTATATATTAGAAAACGCAAGTAGTTCTTTTGGAGAGTAGTGTACAACTTCATGGGTCACACTGTGTACCTCATCTTTAGGAACATGCTGAGGCTTGAGTCTGGTTACAGGTGGTGACTGCCTTAAGAGAGGCCATTATTGTTTTCTAAGGCAATGTAAGATTAAACCCTCAAATGTAGGTTGAAAGGCTGATACAGTTGTGGATAGAAAGGCTGCTACAAATTGGTATGGGGATGACCTTGCCACTGGGATTCAAGAAACCGCTTTTCCTGGGAACTGGGAGACCACTTACTTCTACTGGTAAGAAGACTCAACAGAATACAGAGTCTTGTCCCCAGTTTCATCAGGATATTCCAACATGTCCCCATCCCCATTTGTAGGACATCACTCATTCACAATCAATACCCTCACTTTAACAGTGAACACCTTTGTAGCTTGAGTGCTCAACTTGTTTTAAAATTCAGCCAATTTTACTCAAATTATCAGCAATTTCAGCCCTGACTTGATATAAATTGCTCCTTCAGGGCACACATAGGTGCTCATAAGTCATTGATACAATCCATGTACTGAAAATTCAAATCTCTGACCTAGTCTTGTTCTTTCACCACTTTGTCCAGCAACATTGGGAAGAACTAGTGAACATTATAATATTATTTTGTTTTTTTAAATGTTCTAAAACTCCATATAGAGAATTACATATCTCCTTGCCTCTTACAAGTGGTTGATTAGGAGAATCTAATGCCTATGTCTATGAACAGCTCAGATCGCTATCTAACAGTGCATTGTTTACTTCTGGAACTATAATCTTTATTGTCGTTAAATCTAATCACATTAAGAGAGCAAACTCCAGAAATCCAAGAATCAATTAAGAAAAGTAATTCTTAAAATTATTTTCCTCAAGAACCATTCTCAGTACCAAAAATCTATATTAGTAAAGATTCTCCATTCATCCGATGATGGACACTTAGGTTGCTTCCATCTCCTGGCTATTGTAAATAGAGCTGCAATGAACATTTTGGTACATGACTCTTTTTGAATTATGGTTTCCTCAAGGTATATGCCCAGTAGTGGGATTGCTGGGTCATATGGTAGTTCTATTTTTAGTTTCTTAAGGAACCTCCTATTATTTTCTATAGTGGCTGTATCAATTTACATTCCCACCAGCAGTGCAAGAGTGTTCCCTTTTCTCCACACCCTCTCCAGCATTTATTGTTTCTAGATTTTTTGATGATGGCCATTCTGACCAGTGTAAGATGATATCTCATTGTAGTTTTGATTTGCATTTCTCTAATGATTAATGATGTTGAGCATTCTTTCATGTGTTTGTTGGCAATCTGTATATCTTCTTTGGTGAAATGTCTATTTAGGTCTTCTGCCCATTTTTGGATTGGGTTGTTTGTTTTTTTTGTTATTGAGCTGCATGAGCTGCTTGCTCTATTTACAATAGCCAGGGATTGGAAGCAACCTAAATGTCCATCATCAGATGAATGGATAAAGAAGACGTGGCACATATATACAATGGAATATTACTCAGCCATGAAAAGAAACGAAATTGAGTTATTTGTAGTGAGGTGGATGGACCTAGAGTCTGTCATAAAGAGTGAAGTAAGTCAGAAAGAGAAAAACAAGTACTGTATGCTAACACATATATATGGAATCTAAGGGAAAAAGAAAAAGGTCATGAAGAACCTAGGGGTAAGACAGGAACAAAGACACAGACCTACTAGAGAATGGACTTGAGGATATGGGGAGGGGGAAGGGTAAGCTGTGACAAAGTGAGAGAGTGGCATGGACATATATACACTACCAAAGTTAAAATAGATAGCTAGTGGGAAGCAGCTGCATGGCACAGGGAAATCAGCTCAGTGCTTTGTGACCACCTAGAGGGGTGGGATAGGGAGGGTGGGAGGAAGGGAGACGCAAGAGGGAAGAGATATGGGGACGTATGTATATGTATAACTGATTCACTTTGTTATAAAGCAGAAACTAACACACCATTGTAAAGCAATTATACTCCAATAAAGATGCTAACAAAAAAAACGATTCTCCAGAAAAGAAAAGAAAAAAAAAATTACAAATAGGAGATATATGTCTGCCCACCTGATGAGAGTGAAACTCTTTGCAGAGTCCATGAATCAAATACTAATCCCTTCCAAATACACCTTTACTAAGGCACCCAAAACTAAAATTTCACCAGCTATGTGGGCTTCCATGAAGTTAACACATAAAATTAACCAGCACAAGCCCACTCATTGTCAAATTCACACTTATACGTATCACTTTAATTCATACTTAATCTTTAAATAAAGACAATAACAAGGTCATAATTCTGCCTAATATGATACAGCTATCTTGCATGCAATGAAAAACACAATATCCTCTTCCCCAGGAGAGGAAGTATCAATAAAATTCTTGGATGATGTTTACTCTTCTCCTTGATATTACATAACAAAGAGTATGATGTAATATTAGCAATACTTAAATACTATGATATAAATTCAGTACATCTGTAACATGATAAGGAAATAATAGGATAGAAAAAATATATTTGCTTAATATATGTACATATAAAAACAAATTTATTCATAACAAAATGAGGAAAAGCTCTTGACAAATATAGCCCTATTTCTGTAACTGGTCATATATCTTACCTGGATTTATAACAACTTTCTACTCTCTATTCTGTATAAATTTACCTCAGCAGCACCTCAACTTCCTGGTTATTTATCTGGTGGTGTGACCCAAATTTTCATTCCTGAAGGGCTTGAGTCATTACTAGTCCTGCTTAGATCAGGTTGTTGTAGTTTTCCATTGTCCTTAATCTTAGGTCATGGTAATACTAAGAGAAACCCTAGGGGATATTCTGTACTCCAGACATACCCTTTCTTACCTCCATTGTTGAATAGTTGCCCAATTTCTCTTTGATAGTGACATAGTTTCTTTGCTTGACCAAACATTATTCAGTCTCTTGTACCTTTCCCTAGGCTCATCTGTTCACTTGCATGTAAAGTTCTTAGCAAGAACTCTAAGTCAGTTTAGCAAGGGTCTCTCATCCTCCATATCTGATCATCATCAATATCCATTCAGGCTTCTTATCCTCCACCATCCACAGGTAATGTATGATCAGCCTGGCATGTGTTCAGCAAAAATCCTATTAGAACTATTTACCAGAATTTCCCTTATCCTTCCTGGTTCCTCATAATAGCATTTTATTTTGACACCCACAAGCCCTCTTGGCTAAAAATTCCCACTTGCCCCTTCTGTACTTGGAATTGAGCACAACTGTATAATGAGATCTCTTATTCCCTACTTCAATAGACCTGAATAAAATATGTTTTTACCAATTTAACTAGGGCCCACCTCTGCTTTTTCTTCGATTATTATGGTGCCATGACTCAGATAAAATCACCTTCATCATTGAACACCAAAGTATTCACTCAGAAGCCTAGGCATGCATCTTTGAAAACTTTGTCTTCACTCTTGACGGATTGATCAGAGATTTACTGGTGACTCTGACTCCTAAGCCATACTCCAGACAAAAGCCTCTTGAGCTGAAAGGGAAAAATATTGCTTCTTTAGATTTTGATTATACTCTAAAAGGTAGGTTAGAATCCTAGACAAGGAGAGGCTGGGTTAAGGTACTAGGTCTCTCTATGTTTAAGAAGCTGGGTTACCATCCCAGGCAAGCATAAGCTGAGTTAGAGTCAAAAGCAAGCACCAGTGTATAAGAAACTGGATTAGAGTGCCTGGAAATCAGAAGATGGAGTAACAGGCCTAATTTTCTCTATTCATATGTATAAAGGTACCATTGGTTAAGAACATGGAAGCTTCTCAATGGACTGGAAATCCCTTTCTTGAGTCCCTGCTAAAATTGTGCTCTGCCAACTCTGATTGTTTCCTTTCTTGTTGGCACAATTTTACTAAGGAAAATTGGGAACTCCAAAGGTCTCTTAGGGAAAATTAAAATCTTCCCAAACTGGCTCCTTAAACCTCTCTCTTCCAATCACAGCTGTTAATCCTTCCTTCTTTAACCACTTTGGATCATCTCTTGAATTCTTTGTTTTGTCCCCATTCAAGCATCTACCTTCTTTGTCCCTCTGTCCATCCTCCCAGACTTTTTCCTTTTCACTTCAGCCCTTCAGCTCTCTACAGTCACTTGAATTTTAGGCCCCTACTCTCCTTCAAGTGTTCTCAAGGGACTAAGTGCCCCCCCCCAAATCCACAACTTAAGACTGAATAGAGAACACAAAGCTACTTGGAAGCAGAACTGAATGTTTTTTCCATTCAGCTGGGTTTGGGAGATATACAGACTGCTGCTAGATATTTCCTCAGACACTAGCCTAAAATTTACTCCACAGCTTCCATCAGATTACATGTCAGGGCAATAGAAAATGTTAATATTCTCCTTCAGAAATATTAGTCTACAGGTAACTTTAATTTGTCTTTTGCCAGAAACAAAATCAGGGAAAAAGTAAAGTGGTAATAAAGCAGTAAGATTGCATTTCCAGGTTTTATGGACCCATGGCTGAAATTTTAGAATCTTTGCCTCTTGTGTATGTTTATGTATGTTTATATATGTATGTAAGTATCCATGTGTTTATGTATGCATGTAATGAGTTTTTTGACATTAATTTTGTTTATTCTTTTACTTTCACAGCAACTTCCTTTAATTAAATTCCTGATGACTAGCAACATCAAGCTACCCTCTACTACCTGATCTAAACAGAAGTTTCAGCCAGTTCTTAGTGAATAAAAGGTAACTGATTAAAAAAAAAAGGATTTATATTGATCAAAGGGAAAATGTCTCTTCTTGAATAAGAGGAAGAGCTAAAAAAATGTTTCACTTGACCAAACTTGAGTCAATCTCTGAATGTTTACTAGGCTGATCTGTGCAGCTTCTTATAAAATCCTTCCCAAGAACCATGCTAAGCCAGTTCAGCAAGTTTCCCTCATTGTCCTTGTCTGATAACCTTTTATATCTAATTGGGTTTCTCATTTTCTGCTATTAACTAGGTGGTGTTCAATCATCCTGGCCTGCTTTAGCAAGAATTCTGTTAGAATGGATTAGCAAGAAAACCCCTTAATACTTGATGTTTCAATTTAGTTTTACATCCACTGACCTCCACCAGGATCCTTGCTTATAAATTCCCACTTGTCCATGCTGTATTCAAAATGAGTAAGGGTCTATACTAAGGTATTTTCCTCTATCACGGTAGTTCTGAATGAATATGTTTTTCTTTTTGGCTTTAATTACTTCATAGCTATGGTTTTAATTTAACAGGATTTAGAAAGATTCACCCCAGCCAAAACAGTAACACCCCTCTTTGCCTGTTGATACAGAGGCTTGAGGAGTTCAAAGTGGGCAGGTGACAGTCTTAACTTCCAGTTGAATTTCTTGTCTCCCGGTGGAAGAATTCCTGCATCTGGAACCAAGACATCTAGGTCAGCAGAGCATAATAATGAGGAAACAGGCAGCAAAAATATTGGTAGTGGATCACTGGGGATTATATTGAGTGGTGCCCCTCTCATTTCCACCCCTTGATTCCTGGCCCTATGGATCAAGGCAATCAGAGAAACAGCCTCATATATTGGATGTTAATTAAAAGCATATAGAGCTTCCTGGGGAATCTTGCATCTACCCTACAAAATATTGCCACGTAGTTGGCACTATTACTGCATCTTCAAAAGGTCCTTGCACCATTTTATCAAGCCAGCTGCTTCAAGATGGTGAGGAAATATTGTGAAATCAATGAAATCCATGAGAATGGGCCCATAGTCACACCTGTTTTGCTGTGAAGTGAGGTTCTTAACCCCAAGCAACACCGTGTGGAATACTATGTCAGTAGATAAGCCATTCTGTAACTCCACAGATGGTAGTTTCAGCAGAATTGTTGCAATAAGGCAAATACATATATGGAGAATGTGTGCATTCCAGTTAGGGAAAAATATTGCCCTTTGCATTATGGAAGTGGAGTGGTCCAATGTAATCAACCTACCACCAGGTAGCTGGATGAACATCCTGGGAAATGGTGTCATATAAAGAACATAGTTTTACTTTCTGCTAACGGTGTATTGGGCACTCACCCTGGGTGAGTAGAAGTCCATGTTTCTGAACACTTGCATAATCTTTCATCCTGCCATAATAGCAACCTGTTTATGAGCCTTGGAAAATGACAGGGGTTGCTGGGCAAAGAGGCTGACTGGTATCCATAAAACATATATCCACTTGATTGTTTTTTATATAAATTTATTATTTATTTATTTATTTTTATTTATTGGCTGTGTTTGGTCTTCATTGCTGCACGTGGGCTTTCTCTAGTTGTGGCGAGTGGGAGCTCCTCTTCATTGCAGTGCTTGGGCTTCTCATTATGGTGGCTTTTCTTGTTGCAGAGCATGGGCTCTAGGTATGTGGGCTTCAATAGTTGTGGCACCCGGGCTCAGTAGTTGTGGCTCATGGGCTTACCTGCTCAGTAAGAATACAAGCTCAGTAGTTGTGGCACATGGGCTTACCTGCTCTGTGCAATGTGGGATCTTTCTGGACCAGGGATTGAACCCATGTCCCCTGCATTGGCAGGTGGATTCTTAACCACTGCACCACCACGGAAGTCATATCCACTTGGTTTTGAAATCTTTCTCTGCTGAGGTCACCCACTAGTGGACATTCAAATGGAACACAAATATATTTATGATTTTTTTCACCCAATGAGGGAGGTATATCCACATGATTCCTCCTCAGATATTATTGTCTCCAATTTTTCAATCATGTTCCTTTCAATTCCCTGTCAAGCCTGACCATTGGCCACAGGCTGTGAATCAGTATATAATTCCACGTCTGGCCATTTCTCCTTACAAGCAATGTGAACAACTATATGCACCATACAAATTTCTGCCCTCTGGGAGTATTTCCCTTTACCACTATCCCTCACGGAACTTCTAGAGAAGAGATGTAGTACCACAGCTGTCCATTGATGGGTAGTACCTGCATATCATGCAAAATTATCTGTACATCAGACCCACAATTTTTCCCTCTGTCAAGCAATCTTAAGGAACATCATATGATGCCATAGTTGTGGGCTGAGAATGAGAAAGCAGAGTGGCAGGAGCAGGGGCAATGAATATTTAGGCCACTTCTTCACATAACTTACTTGTGACCTCAGGTCCTATATAGGCCCAATTATATGTTTACTACTTTAACTTCATGATCTATTATTACTGTGAACTCCCATATTTATGGTTCAGTTGGTCAGATAACATTCAGTCAATGATGGGCAGTTCAGGACACATGATATTTTGGTAGCCCATGGTCAAGCATTAAGTGTCTGCTAAGGCCTACCGGGAGGCCAAGACTTGTTCTCAAAAGGAGAGTGGTTATCTGTGAAAGATAGTAGAGCCTGTTTCAGTAGCCCAAATACCTTCCCTGTGAAACAGCATCCCTTTCTGTCAATGAAATTCAGAAACAATTGGGTCTGCTGGACTATATGGCCCAAGTGGCAGAGCAGCTTGACAATATCCTTGATCTGTTTCAGAGTCTTCTCTTGTTTTTTTGCCTCAAGCAAAACTAGAAGCTTTTCAGGTTACTCAGTAAATGAGCCAGCATAATACACCCAAATGAGGAAAATATTGCCTCAAATACAGAGGCCCACAGGTGTTATGCCTCTTTCGGGTGTAGGAGAGGCCAGATGAAACACCTTATTCTTTACCTTGCAATTGATAAGTGGACATGCCCCCAAACCTTGGACTCCTAGAAATTTCTCTACGGTAGAAGACCCCTCAATTTTAGTTGGATTTATTTCCCACCTGCACATAAAAAAGTCTTACAAATAAGTCTAGAGTAGTTACAGTTCCTAATCGTTAAGTCCATTCACCATAATGTCATCAACGTAATTGATTAATATAATATCTTGTGACAGGGAAAGGTGATTAAGATACCTGCAAATTAAATGTAAAATAGGGTTAGGACTTGATATACCTCTGAGGAAGGACAGTGGAGATATATTGTGGGCTTGCCACCTAAAAAAAATGACTGCTTCTAGTGGGCTTTATGGACAGTTGTGGAGAGAAAGGCATGTACCAGATAAATAGCTGCTTATGTACCAACAGGGGATATGTGAATTTGCTCACAATGAAACCACATCTGGAACAGCTGCTGCAGTTTATGCTAAAGAGCAATTCCAGAAACCCCAGAACCAATTCAGAAAAGTTATATTTAAAATTATCTTCCCTAGAACCACTATCCATTTCAAAATCTATATTAGTGCTGTTTTTTCAGAAAAAAACAGAACTTATAGGATATAAATAGGTGGAAGGATAGATATGCAGTTAGATATGAGGAAATTTATCATAGGAATTGGCTCTAGTTATGGAGGATGGAAATCCCACAATATGCTATCTGTAGATAGCATATTGCTATCTGTAGAACCAGGAAAGCCAGTGGTTTAATTCAGTCTGAGACCAAAGGCCTGAGAACCAGGCTAACCTAAGGGTAACTACTAGTCCCATGCCAAAGGCCTGAGAACAAAGGGGCCCTTGATATAAGTCCCAGAGTCCAAAAGTCCAAAAGCAAGGAAGTCTGATATCTAAACCCAGGAAAATATGAACACCCCAGCTCTAGGAGAGGAGAAAAATTTTGCCCTTCTTTGCCATTTTTTAATATTGTGGCCAATTATTTCAGATGTATGAGGCTCTCTCACATTGGTGAGAGTGGATCTCTTTACTCAGTCTACTGAATTAAAAGTTAATCCATTCTGATACACCCTCAGAGATACAATCAGAAATAATGTTTTATCAACAATCTGTAATTCCCTTAGTTCAGTCAAATTGACACATTAAATTAATCATCACAAATCCACCCTTTGTCACCTTGACAATTACACACTTTACCTGCAAACATACACATCTTCAACTAAAGACAATAATGAGCCATGATTCTGCTTGAAACATGAAAGAAGTATGCTGTATGTTATGAAAAAAAGAGTAACCTCTTCCCCGGAAGAGGGGTTAAGTCCTTAAGTGATGTTTACACTTCTCATAGATATCCTGTGAAAATTAGTATGATGTAAAAATAACAATACTTAAATAATATATAAAGTCAATACTTCTCATGTTACATAAGGCAATGAAAGAGGATAAGAAACAAAGACATTTTCTTAGTATCAATATATACACACAAACATACTCATAACAAAATAAGTAGCAAATACTGATAACAATTACAGTCCTCCTTTCTGTAACTGATCTGAAGTGTTAGTACCTCTTCTACAACCCTAATGTATTCTCATTGCATCAGCAAGCACCTCAGCTGCTTGTGATTCTTTCCCTGGTGGGGTGACCAAAACCTATGTTCTGATAAGTGTCTTGACTATTGCTTGTCCTGCTTTGATTTGGTTGTTCTAATTTTTCATTGACTATAATCACATGGCATGGTAATACTAAGAGACACCATAAGGGATATTCTGTGTTTCAGACACATGCTCTTTCTTATCTCCATTGTAGAGTAATTACCCAGTCTCCCTTTGGTAGTGACAAAGATCCATTGCTTCATCAAACTTTAGTCAAGTTCCTGAAAGTTCTCCTAAGATTATCTGTATACTTCTTCATAAAATTTTTAGCATGAACCCTGTTAAATCAGCATAGCAAGGCCCTCTTTTCCTCCAAGTCTGCTAACCCTTGATATCTAATAAAGATTCTCATTCTACACTATCCACAGGTGATATATGATCAACCTGCCCCAGCTTCAGCAAGAACCCTAAGTCAGTTGAGCCAAAATTCCCTTTAAACTTGGTGTTTCCTCTTAGTAATTTTCTACCTGCTGTACCCCAACAGACTCGCTGGCTGTAAATTCCCATTCGCCCAAGCCATTTCCCTTATTTTAACAGTCCTGAATAAAATCTGCTTTTCCCCTCTAAAATTCTGGGTTCTCTTTAACAGTTATAATGCTACAACTGGACAGATGAGATTCACCATTGCACCCCTGGACCACTCACCAAGATCTAAAGTAGGCCTTTGAACTCTGTCGTCACTCCTGACTGATCAGGAATACTTTGGTGAATACAGCTCCTAAACCATTGGCACAAATTTTCCTTGAAGCTGATAGAAATAAATTTTTCTTCATAAGATATTTTTACTGTCTTAATATTGATATGTTGTTGCATTTTCTAGTTTATTAAAGTGAGAACTTTTTTTCTGAACATCTTCATTGGAGTATAATTGCTTTACAATAGTGTGTTAGATTCTGCTTTTTAACAAAGTGAATCAGTATACATATGTCCCCACATCTCTTCTTCTTGCATCTCCCTCCCTCCCACTCTCCCTTTCCCACCCCTCCAGATGGTCACAAAGGACCGAGCTGATCTCCCTGTGCTATGTTGCTCCTTCCCAATAACTATCTATTTTATGTTTGGTAGTGTATATATGTCCATGCCACTCTCTCACTTTGTCCCAGCTTACACTTACCCCTCCCTGTGTACTCAGGTCCATTCTCTACTAGGTCTGTGTCTTTGTTCCCATCTTGCCCCTAGGTTCTTCAAAATCATTTTCTTTTTTATTAGATTCCATATACATGTGTTAGCATACGGTATTTGTTTTTCTCTTTCTGACTTACTTCACTCTGTATGGCAGACTCTAAGTCCATCCACCTCACTACAAATAACTCAATTTCATTTCTTTTTATGGCTGAGTGATATTCCATTGTGTATATGTGCCACATCTTCTTTATCAATTCATCAGTTGATGGACACTTAGGTTGCTTCCACATACTGGCTACCGTAAATAGAGCTACAATGAACATTTGGGTACATGACTCTTTTTGAATTATGTTTTTCTCAGGGTATATGCCCAGTAGTGGGATTGCTGGGTTGTATGGTAGTTCTATTTTTAGTTTTTTAAGGAACCTCCATACTGTTCACCATAGTAGCTGTATCAATTTACATTCCCACCAGCAGTGCAAGAGTGTTCCCTTTTCTCCACACCCCCTCCAGGATTTATTGTTTGTAGATTTTTCTATGATGGCCATTCTGACTGGTGTGACATCATATCTCATTGTAGTTTTAATTTGCATTTCTCTAATGATTAATGATGTTGAGCATTCTTTCATGTGTTTGTTGTCAATCTGTATATCTTCTTTGGAGAAATGTCTATTTAGGTTTTCTGGCCATTTTTGGATTCGGTTGTTTGTTTTTTTGATACTGAGCTGCTTGTAAATTTTGGAGATTAATCCTTTGTCAGTTGCTTCATTTGCAAATATTTTCTCCCATTGTGAGGGTTGTCTTTTCATCTTGATATGGTTTCTTTTAATGTGCAAAAGCTTTTAAGTTTCATTAGGTCCGATTTGTTTATTTTAGTTTTTATTTCCATTTCTCTAGGAGGTGGGTCAAAAAGGATCTTGCTGTGATTTATGTCATAGAGTGTTCTGCCTATGTTTTCCTCTCAGAGTTTTATAGTGTTTGGCCTTACATTTAAGTCTTTAATCCATTTTGAGTTTATTTTTGTGTACAGTGTTAGGAAGTGTTCTAATTTCATTCTTTTACATGTAGCTTTCCACTTTTCCCAGCACCACTTATTGAAGAGGCTGTCTTTTCTCCACTGTATATTTCGGCCTCCTTTATCAAAGATAAGGTGATCATATTGCATGGGTTTATCTCTGGGCTTTCTATCCTGTTCCACTGATCTATATTTCTGTTTCTGTGCCAGTACCATACTGTCTTTTTTTTTTTTTAACATCTTTATTGGAGTATAATTGCTTTACAATGGTGTGTTAGTTTCTGCTTCACAACAAAATGAACCAGTTATATATATACATATGTTCCCATATCTCTTCCCGCTTGCGTCTTCCTCCCTCCCACCCTCCCTATCCCAGGGGGTCACAAAGCACCGAGCTGATTTCCCTGTGCTATGTGGCTGCTTCCCACTAGCTACCTACCTTACGTTTGGTAGTGTACGTATGTCCATGCCTCTCTCCCACTTTGTCACAGCTTACCATTCCCTCTCCCCATATCCTCAAGTCCATTCTCTAGTAAGTGTGTGTCTTTATTCCTGTTTTACACCTAGGTTCTTCATGACATTTTTATTCTTAAATTCCATATATATGTGTTAGCATACGGTATTTGTCTCTCTCTTTCTGACTTACTTCACTCAGTATGACAGACTCTAGGTCTATCCACCTCATTACAAATAGCTCAATTTCATTTCTTTTTATGGCTGAGTAATATTCCATTGTATATATGTGCCACATCTTCTTTATCCATTCATCCGATGATGGACACTTAGGTTGTTTCCATCTCCGGGCTATTGTAAATAGAGCTGCAATGAACAGTTTGGTACATGACTCTTTTTGAATTATGGTTTTCTCAGGGTATATGCCCAGTACTGGCATTGCTGGGTCCTATGGCAGTTCTATTTGTAGTTTTTTAAGGAACCTCCATACTGTTCTCCACAGTGGCTGTATCAATTTACATTCCCACCAACAGTGTAAGAGGGTTCCCTTTTCTCCACACCCTCTCCAGCATTTATTGTTTCTAGAGATTTTAATGATGGCCATTCTGACTGGTGTGAGATGATATCTCATTGTAGTTTTAATTTGCATTTCTCTAATGATTAGTGATGTTGAGCATTCTTTCATGTGTTTGTTGGCAGTCTGTATATCTTCTTTGGAGAAATGTCTATTTAGGTCTTCTGCCCATTTTTGGATTGGATTGTTTGTTTTTTTGTTATTAAGCTGCATGAGCTGCTTATAAATTTTGGAGATTAATCCTTTCTCAGTTGCTTCATTTGCAAATATTTTCTCCCATGCTGAGGGTTGTCTTTTGGTCTTGTTTAGGGTTTCCTTTGCTGTGCAAAAGCTTTTCAGTTTCATTAGGTCCCATTTGTATATTTTGTTTTTATTTCCGTTTCTCTAGGAGGTGAGTCACAAAGGACCTTGCTGTGATTTACATCACAGAGTGTCCTGCCTATGTTTTCCTCTAAGAGTTTGATAGTTTCTGGCCTTACATTTAGGTCTTTAATCCATTTTGAGCTTATTTTTGTGTATGGTGTTAGGGAGTGATCTAATCTCATATTTTACATGTAGCTGTCCAGTTTTCCCAGCACCACTTATTGAAGAAGCTGTCCTTTCTCCACTGTACATTCCTGCCTCCTTTATCAAAATTAAGGTGACCATATGTGCATGGGTTTATCTCTGGGCTTTCTATCCTGTTCCATTGATCTATCTTTCTGTTTTTGTGCCACTACCATACTGTCTTGATTACTGTACTTTTGTAGTATAGTCTGATGTCAGGGAGCCTGATTCCTCCAGCTCCGTTTTTCGTTCTCAAGATTGCTTTGGCTGTTCGGGGTCTTTTGTGTTTCCATACAAATTGTGAAATTTTTTATTCTACTTATGTGAAAAATGCCAGTGGTAGTTTGATAGGGATTTCATTGAATCTGTAGATTGCTTTGGGTAGTAGAGTCATTTTCACAATGTTGATTCTTCCAATCCAAGAACATGGTTTAACTCTCCATCTATTTGTATCATCTTTAATTTCTTTCATCAGTGTCTTATAATTTTCTGCATACAGGTCTTTTGTCTGCTTAGGTAGGTTTATTACTAGATATTTTATTCGTTGTGTTGCAATGGTAAATGGGAGTGTTTTCTTGATTTCACTTTCAGATTTTTCATCATTAGTGTATAGGAATGCCAGAGATTTCTGTGCATTAATTTTGTATCCTGCTACTTTACCAAATTCATTGATTAGCTCTAGTAGTTTTCTGGTAGCATCTTTAGGATTCTCTATGTATAGTATCATGTCATCTGCAAAAAGTGACAGCTTTACTTCTTCTTTTCTCATTTGGATTCCTTTTATTTCCTTTTCTTCTCTGATTGCTGTGGCTAAAACTTCCAAAACTGTGTTGAATAAGAGTGGTGAGAGTGGGCAACCTTGTCTCGTTCCTGATCTTAGTGAAAATGCTTTCAGTTTCTCACCATTGAGGACAATGTCAGCTGTGGGTTTGCCATATATAGCCTTTATTATGTTGAGGAAATTTACCTCTATGCCTACTTTCTGCAGGGTTTTTATCATAAATCGGTGTTGAGTTTGTCAAAAGCTTTCTCTGCATCTATTGAGATGATCATATGGTTTTTCTCCTTCAATTTGGTAATATGGTGTATCACGTTGACTGATTTGTATATATCAAAGAATCCTTGCATTCCTGGAATAAACCCCACTTGATCATGGTGTATGATCCCTTTAATGTGCTGGTGGATGGATTCTGTTTGCTAGTATTTTGTTGAGGATTTTTGCATCTATGTTCCTCAGTGATATTGGCCTGTAGTTTTCTTTCTTTGTGACATCCTTGTCTAGTTTTGGTATCAGGGTGATGGTGGCCTCGTAGAATGAGTTGAGGAGTGTTCCTCCCTCTGTTATATTTTGGAAGAGTTTGAGAAGGATAGGTGTTAGCTCTTCTCTAAATGTTTGATAGAATTTGCCTGTGAAGCCATCTGGTCCTGGGCTTTTGTTTGTTGGACGATTTTTAATCACAATTTCAATTTCAGTGCTTGTGATTCATCTGTTCATATTTTCTATTTCTTCCTGATTCAGTCTTGGCAGGTTGTGCCTTTCTAAGAATTTGTCCATTTCGTCCAAGTTGTCCATTTTTTTGGCATAGAGTTGCTTGTAGTAATCTCTCATGATCTTTTGTATTTCTGCAGTGTCAGTTGTTACTTCTCCTTTTTCATTTCTAATTCTATTGATTTCAGTCTTCTCCTTTTTTTTCTTGATGAGTCTGGCTAATGGTTTATCAATTTTGTTTATCTTCTCAAAGAACGAGCATTTAGTTTTATTGATCTTTGCTATTGTTTCCTTCATTTCTTTTTCATTTATTTCTGATCTGATTTTTATGATTTCTTTCCTACTGCTAACTTTGGGGGTTTTTTGTTCTTTTTTCTCTAATTGCTTTAGGTGCAAGGTTAGGTTGTTTATTCAAGATGTTTCCTGTTTCTTAAGGTAGGATTGTATTGCTATCAACTTCCCTCTTAGAACTGCTTTTTCTGCATCCCATAGATTTTGGGTCATCGTGTCTCCATTGTCATTTGTTTCTAGGTGTTTTTTTTAATTTCCTCTTTGATTTCTTCATTGATCACTTCGTTATTAAGTAGTGTATTGTTTAGCCTCCATATGTTTGTATTTTTTACAGATCTTTTCCTGTAATTGATATCTAGTCTCATAGCGTTGTTGTCAGAAAAGATACTTGATACAATTTCAATTTTCTTAAATTTACCAAGGCTTGATTTGTGACCCAAGATATGATCTATCCTGGAGAATGTTCCATGAGCACTAGAGAAAAATGTGTATTCTGTTTTTTTTGAATGGAATGTCCTATAAATATGAATTAAGTCCATCTTGTTTAATGTATCATTTAAAGCTTGTGTTTCCTTATTTATTTTCATTTTGGACGATCTGTTCATTGGTGAAAGTGAGGTGTTAAGGTCCCCTACTATGAATGTGTTACTGTCGATTTCCCCTTTTATGGTTGTTAGTATTTGCCTTATGTATTGAGGTGCTCCTATGTTGGATGCATAAATATTTACTACTGTTATATCTTCTTCTTGGTTCAATCCCTTGATCATTATGTAGTGTCCTACTTTGTCTCTTCTAATAGTCTTTATTTTAAAGTCTATTTTGTCTGATATGAAAATTGCTACTCCAGCTTTCTTTTGGTTTCCATTTGCATGTAATATCTTTTTCCATCCTCTTACTTGCAGTCTGTATGTGTCTTTAGGTCTAAAGTAGGTCTCTTGTAGACAGCAAATATATGTGTCTTGTTTTTGTATCCGTTCAGCCAATCTGTGTCTTTTGGTGGGAGCATTTAGTCCATTTACATTTAAGGTATTTATCGATATATATGTTCCTATTCCCATTTTCTAAATTGTTTTGTGTTCGTTATTGTAGGTCTTTTCCTTCTCTTGTGTTTCTTGCCTAGAGAAGTTCCTTTAGCAGTTGTTGCAGAGCTGGTTTGGTGGTGCTGAACTCTCACAGCTTTTACTTGTCTGTAAAGGTTTTAATTTCTCCATCAAATCTGAATGAGATCCTTACTGGATAGAGTAATCTTGGTTGCAGGTTTTTCTCCTTCATCACTTTCAATATGTCCTGCCACTCCCTTCTGGCTTGCAGAGTTCCTGCTGAAAAAGATCAGTTGTTAACCTTATGGGGATTCCCTCTGTGTTATTTGTTGTTTTTCCCTTGCTGCTTTTAATATGTTTTCTTTGTATTTAATTTTTGACAGTTTGAATAATATGTGTCTTGGCGTATTTCTCCTTGGATTTATCCTGTATGGGACTCTCTGTGCTTCCTGGACTTGGTAAACTATTTCCTTTCCCATATTAGGGAAGTTTTAAACTATAATCTCTTCAAATATTTTCTCAGTCCCTTTCTTTTTCTCTTCTTCTTCTGGAACCCCTATAATTCAAATGTTGCTGCATTTAATGTTGTCCCAGAGGTCTCTGAGACTGTCCTCAGTTCTTTTCATTCTTTTTTCTTTATTCTTCTCTGCAGTAGTTACTTCCACTATTTTATCTTCCAGGTCACTTTTCCCTTCTTCTGCCTCAGTTATTCTGTTATTGATCCCATCTAGAGTATTTTTCATTTCATTTATTGTGTTGTTCATCATTGTTTGTTTCATCTTTAGTGCTTCTAGGTCCTTGTTAAATGTTTCTTGCATTTTGTCTATTCTATTTCCAAGAGTTGGATCATCTTTACTATCATTATTCTGAATTCTTTTTCAGGTAGACTGCCTATTTCCTCTTCATTTGTTAGGTCTGGTGGGTTTTTATCTTGCTCCTTCATCTCCTGTGTGTCTTTCTGTCTTCTCATTTTGCTTATCTTACTGTGTTTGGGACCTCCTTTTTTTAGGCTGCAGGTTTGTAGTTCTTATTGTTTTTGGTGTCTGTCCCCAGTGGCTAAGGTTGGTTCAGTGGGTTGTGTAGGCTTCCTGGTGGAAGGGACTATTGCCTGTGTTCTGGTGGATGAGGCTGGATCTTGTCTTTCTGGTGGGCATGTCCACGTCTGGTGGTGTGTTTTGGGGTGTCTGTCAACTTATTATGGTTTTGGGCAGCCTCTCTACTAATGGATGGGTTTGTGTTCATATCTTGCTAGTTGTTTGGCATAGGATGTCCAGCACTGTAGCTTGCTGGTTGTTGAGTGAAGCTGGGTGCTGGTTTTGAGATTGAGATCTCTGGGAGATTTTTGCCATTTGATATTATGTGCAGCTGGGAGATCTCTTGTGGACCAGTGTCCTGAAGTTGGCTCTCCCACCTCAGAGGCGCAGCAACTAATTTCTGGCTGCAGCACCAAGAGACTTTCATCCACACGGCTCAGAAGAAAAGGGAGAAAAAGTAGAAAGAAAGAATTAGTAAAAGTAGAAAGAAAGAAAGAAAAAAGAAAGGATGGAGGGAGGGAGGGAGGAAGGAAGGAAGGAGGGATGGAAAGAAAAAAAGAAAGAAAGTCAATAGAGTAAAATAAAATAAAGTAAGATAAAATATAATAAAGTTATTAAAATAAAAAAAATAATTATTAAGAGGATAGAAACCAAAAAACAAAAAAATGGATGGATAGAACCATGGAACAAATGGTGGAAACAAAGCTATAGAGACAAAATCTCTCACAGAAGCATACACATGCACACGCACAAAAAGAGGAAAAGGGAAAAAATCATAAATCTTGCTCTCAATGTCCACCTCCTCAATTTGGGATGATTTGCTGTCTAAAGGAGGGAGGGAAGGAAAGAAAGAATGAAGATAAAGTAAAATAAAATAAAGTTATTAAAATAAGAAGTAATTATTAAGAAAAAAGTTAGAAAAAAATAAAAATGGATGGATAAAACCCTCGGACAAATGGTGGAAGCAAAGCTATACAGACAAAATCTCACACAGAAGCATACACATACACACTCACAAAAAAAGGAAAAGGGGAAAAAATAATAAATCTTGCTTTCAAAGTCCACCTCCTTAATTGGGGATGATTTGTTGTCTATTCATGTATTCCACAGATGCAGGTACATCAAGTTGATTGTGGAGCTTTAATCTGCTGCTTCTGAGGCTGCTGGGAGAGATTTTCCTTTTTCTTCTTTTTTCTCACAGCTCCCAGGGGCTCAGCTTTGGATTTGGCCCCGCCTGTGTGTGTAGGTCACCAGGGGTCGTCTGTTCTTTGCTCAGACAGGATGGGGTTATAGAAGCCGCTGATTTGGAGGCTCTGGCTCACTCAGGCTGGGGGTAGGGAGGGTCACGGAGTGCAGGGCGAGCCTGCGGCGGCAGAGGCCAGTGTGACATTGCACCAGCCTGAGGTGCGCCATGCATTCTCCCGGGGGAGTTGTCCCTGGATCATGGGACCCTGGCAGTGGCGGGCTGCACTGTCTCCCTGGAAGGGGGGTGTGGATAGTGACCTGTGCTCTCACACAGGCTTCTTGGTGGCGGCAGCAGCAGCCTTAGCGTCTCATGTCTGTCTCTGGGGTCCGTGCTTTTAGCCACGGCTCGTGCCCGTCTCTGGAGCTCCTTTAATCAGCACTCTGAATCCCCCTCCTCGTGCACCACGAAACAAAGAGGGAAGAAAAAGTCTCTTGCCTCTTCGGCAGGTCCAGACTTTTCCCCGGACTCCCTCCCCACCAGCCGTGGTGCACTAACCCCCTTCAGGCTGTGTTCACGCTGCCAACCCCAGTCCTCTCCCGGCACTCCGAGTGAAGCCCGAGCCTCAGCTCCCAGCCCCGCCCGCTGCGGCTGGTGAGCAGACAAGCCTCTCGGGCTGGTGAGTGCCGGTCGGCACCGATCCTCTGTACGGGAATCTCTCCGCTTTGCCCTCCAAACCCCTGTTGCTGTGCTTTCCTCTGCGGCTCTGTAGCTATCCCCCTCCACCACCCGCAGTCTCCGTCCACAAAGGGGCTTCCTAGTGTGTGGACACTTTTCCTCCTTCACACCTCCCTCCCACTGGTGCAGGTCCCAACCCTATCCTTTTACCTCTGTTTATTCTTTTTTCTTTTGCCCTACCCAGGTACGTGGGTGGTTTCTTGCCTTTTGGGAGGTCTGAGGTTTTCTGTCAGCGTTCAGTAGGTGTTCTGTAGGAGTTGTTCCACATGTAGATGTATTTCTGGTGTAACTGTGGGGAGGAAGGTGATCTCCACGTCTTAATCTTCCACCATCTTCCCAGAAGTCCTCCCATACTGTCTTGATTACTGTAGCTTTGTAGTATAGTCTGAAGTCAGGGAGCCTGATTCCTCCAGCTCCATTTTTCATTCTCAAGATTGCTTTGGCTATTTGGTATCTTTTGTGTTTCCATACAAATTGGGATTTTTTTTTTTTTTTGTTCTAGTTCTGTGAAAAATGCTAGTGGTAGTTTGATAGGGATTTCATTGAATCTGTAGATAGCTTTAGATAGTATAGTCATTTTCACAATGTTGATTCATCCAATCCAGGAACATGGTATATTTCTCCATCTATTTGTATCATCCTTAATTTATTTCATCAGTGTCTTATAATTTTCTACATACAGGTCTTTTATCTCTTTAGGTAGGTTTATTCTTAGATATTTTATTCTTTTTGTTGCAATGGGAAATGGGAGTGTTTTCTTAATTTTATTTTCAGATTTTCATCATTAGTGTATAGGAATGCAAGAGATTTCTGTGCATTAATTTTGTATCCTGCTACTTTACCAAATTAATTGAGTAGTGCTAGTAGTTTTCTGGTAGCATCTTTAGGATCTTTATGTATAGAATCATGTCATCTGCAAACAGTGACAGCTTTACTCCTTTTTTCCAGTTGGGATTCCTTTCATTTCTTTTTCTTCTCTGATTGCTGTGGCTAAAACTTCCAAAACTATGTTGAATAATAGTGGTGAGAGTGGACAAACTTGTCTTGTTCCTGATCTTAGTGGAAGTAGTTTCAGTTTTTCACCATTGAGGATGATGTTGGCTGTGGGTTTGTCATATATGGCCTTTATTATGTTGCGGTAAGTTCCCCCTATGCCTACTTTCTGCAGGGTTTTTATCATAAACGGGTCTTGAATTTTTTTTGAAAGCTTTCTCTACATCTGTTGAGATGAATATATGTTTCTTCAATTTGTTAATATGGTGTATCACCTTGGTTGATTTGCATATGTTAAAGAACCCTTGCATTCCTGGGATAAACCCCACTTGATCATGGTGTATGTTCCTTTTCATGTGCTGTTGGATTCTGTTTGCTAGTATTATCTTGAGGATTTTTTCATCTGTGTTCATCAGCAATACTGGCCTGTAGTTTTCTTTCTTTGTGACATCTTTGTCTGGTTTTCATATCAGGGTGATGGTGGCCTCGTAGAATGAGCTTGGGAGTGTTCTTCTCTCTGCTATATTTTGGAATAGTTTGAGAAGGATAGGTGTAAGCTCTTCTCTAAATGTTTGATAGAATTCTGCAGTGAAGCCATCTGGTCCTGGGCTTTTGTTTGTTGGAAGATTTTTAATCACAGTTTCAATTTCAGTGCTTGTGATTAGTCTGTTCATATTTTCTATTTCTTCCTCCTTCAGTCTCAGAAGGTTGTGCTTTTCAAAGGTATTGTCCATTTCTTCCAAATTGTCTGTTTTATTGGCGTATAATTGCTTGTAGTAATCTCTCATGATCCTTTGTATTTCTGCAGTGTCAGTTCTTACTTCTCCTTTTTCATTTCTAATTCTGTTGATTTGAGTCTTCTCCCTTTTTTTCTTGATGGCTCTGGCTAATGGTCTATCAATTTTGTTTATCTTCTCAAAGAACCAGCTTTTAGTTTTATTGATATTTGTTATCATTTCCTTCATTTCTTTTTCATTTATTTCTGATCTGATCTTCATGATTTCTTTCATTCTGCCTACATTTGGGTTTTTTTGTTGTTGTTGTTGCTGTTCTTTCTCTAATAGCTTTAGGTGTAAGGTTAGATTGTTTATTTGAGATGTTTCTTGTTTCTTAAGGTAGAATTGCATTGCTATAAACTACCCTCTTAGAACTGCTTTTGCTCCATCCCATAGGTTGTGGGTCATTGTGTTTTCACTGTCATTTGTTTCTAGGTATTTTTTAATTTTGTCTTTGATCTCTTCAGTGATCTCTTGGTTATTTCATAGTGTATTGTTTAGCCTCCATGTGTTTGTATTTTTTACAGAATTTTTCCTGTAATTGATATCTAATCTCATAGCGTTGTGGTCAGAAAAAATACTTGATATGATTTCAATTTTCTTAAACTTAACAGGGCTTGATTTGTGACCCAAGATATGATCTATCCTGGAGAATGCGCCATGAGCTCTTGAGAAGAATGTGTATTTTGTTATTTTTGGATGGACTGTCATAGAAATATCAATTAAGTCCATATTGTTTAATGTATCTCTTAAAGGTTGTGTTTCCTCATTTATTCTCATTTTGGATAGTCTGTCCATTGGTGAAAGTGAGGAGTTAAAGTCCCCTACTATGATTGTGTTATTGTCGATTTCCCCTTTTATGGCTGTTAGTAGATGCCTTATGTATTGTGGTGCTCCTATGTTGGGTGCATGATTATTGACAATTGTTATATTTTCTTCTTGGATTGATCCCTTGATCATTATTTAGTGTTCTTCTTTTTCTCTTGTAATAGTCTTTGTTTAAAGTCTATTTTGTCTGATATGAGAATTGCTACTCCAGCTTTCTTGTGATTTCCATTTGCATGGAATATCTTTTTCCATCCCTTCTCTTTCAGTCTGTATGTGTCCCTAAGTCTGAGGTGGGTCTCTTGTAGACATTATATATATGGGTCGTGTTTTTGTTTCCACTCAGCCAGTCCATGTATTTTGGTTGGAGCATTTAATCCATTTACATTTAAGGTAATTATTGATATGTATGTTCCCATTACCATTCTCTTATTTGTTTTGGGTTTGTTATTGTAGGTGTTTTCCTTCTCTTGTGTTTCCTGCCTACAGAAGTTCCTTTAGCATTTGTTGTAAAGCTTGTTTGGTGGTGCTGAATTCTCTTAGCTTTTTCTTGCCTGTAAAGTTTTTAATTTATCTGTCAAATCTGAATGAGATCCTTGCTGGGTAGAGTAATCTTGATTGTAGATTTTCCTCCTTCATCACTTTAAATATTTCCTACCACTCCCATCTGGTTTGCAGAGTTTCTGCTGAAATATCAGCTGTTAACCTTATGGGGAGTCACTTCTGTGTTATTTGTTGTTTTTCCCTTGATGCTTTTAATATTTTTTCTTTGTGTTATTTTTTGATACTTTGATTACTATGTGTCTTGGCATGTTTCTGCTTGGATTTATCTTGTATGGGACTCTCTGTGCTTCCTGGACATGATTAACTGTTTCCTTTCCCATTTAGGGAAGTTTTCAACTATATTATTTTCAAATATTTTTCCAGTTCCTTTCTTTTTCTCTTCTTCTTCTGGGACCCCTATCATTCAAATATTGGTGCATTTAATGTTGTCCCAGAAGTCTCTGAGACTGTCCTCTATTCTTTTCATTCTTTTTTCTTTATTCTCCTCTGCAGTAGTTATTTCCAATATTTTACCTTCCAGGTCACTTATCTGTTCTTCTGCCTCACTTATTCTCTTATTGATCCCTTGTAGAGAATTTTTAATTTCATGTATTGTGTTGTTCATCACTGCTTGTTTGCTCTTTAGTTCTTCTAGGTCATTGTTAAACCTTTCTTGTTTTATCTCCCTTCTATTTTCAAGATTTTGGATCATCTTTACTAGCATTATTCTGAATTCTTTTTCAGGAAGACTGCCTATTTCCTCTTCATTTGTTAGGTCTGGTGGGTTTTGGCCTTGCTCCTTCTTCTGCTGTGTGTTCCTCTGTCTTCTCATTTGGCTTAACTTACTGTGTTTGGGGTCTCTTTTTACAGGCTGCAGGTTCCTGTTGTTTTTGGTGTCTGTCCCCAGTGGCTAAGTTTGGCTCAGTGCATTGTGTTGGCTTCCTGGTGGAGGGGACTAGTGCCTGTGTTCTGGTGGATGAGGCTGCATCTTGCCTTTGTGGTGGGCAGGTGCACGTCTTGTGGTGTGTTTTGGGGTGTCTGTGGCCTTATTATGATTTTAAGAAGCCTCTGCTAATGGATGGGATTGTGTTCCTCTTTGCTAGTTGTTTGTCATAGGGTGTCCAGCACTGTAGCTTGCTGGATGTTGACTGGAGCTGGGTCTTGGCATTGAGATGGAGATCTCTGGGAGATTTTTGCCATTTGATATTACATGGGGCTGGGAGGTCTCTTGTGGACCAGTGTCCTGAGCTTGGCTCTCCCACCTCAGGGGCAGAGCCCTGCTGCCTGGTTGTAGCACCAAGAGCCTGTCATCCACATGGCTCAGAATAAAAGTGAGAAAAAGAAAGAAAGAAAGAAAGAAAGAAAGAAAGAAAGAAAGAAAGAAAGAAGGAAAGAAAGAAAGAGAAAGAAAGAGGAAGGTAAGTAAAATAAAATCATTAAAATAAAAAATAATTATTAAAAAATTTTAAGTAATAAAATAATTAAAGAAAATTTTAAAATAAGAAAGAAAGAAGAGAGCAACCAAAGCAAGAAACAAATCCACCAATGATAACAAGTGCTAAAAAGTATACTAAAAAATAATAATAATACGGACAGAGAGAACCCTAGGACAAATGGTAAAAGCAAAGCTATACAGACAAAATGACACACAGAAGCATACACATACACACTCACAAAAAGACAAAAAGGGAAAAAATATTATATATATATATATCATTGCTCCCAAAGTCCACCTCCTCAATTTGGGATGATTAGTTGTCTATTCAGGTATTCCACAGATGCAGGGTATCTCAAGTTGATTGTGGAGTTTTAATTCACTGCTCCTGAGGCTGCTGGAAGATATTTCCCTTTCTGTTCTTTGTTCGCACAGCTCCTGGGGTTCAGCTTTGGATTTGGCCCCGCCTCTGCATGTACGTCTTCTGAGGGCATCTGTTCTTTGCTCAGACAAGACAGGGTTAAAGGAGCAGCTGCTTTGGGGGCTCTGGCTCCCTCAGGCCTGGGGAAGGGAGGGGTATGGAGTGCGGGATGAGCCTGCTGCAGCAGAGGCCAGCGTGACATTGCACCAGCCTTGGGCATGCCGTGTGTTCTCCCGGGGAAGTTGTCCCTGGATCACGGGACCCTGGCAGTGGTGGGCTGCACAGGGTCCCAGAAGGGGAGTGTGGATAGTGACCTGTGCTTGCACACAGGCTTCTTGTTGGCTGCAGCAGCAGCCTTAGCATCTCATTCCCATCTTTGAGGTCCCTGCTGATAGCCATGGCTCACGCCTGTCTCTGGAGCTCCTTTAAGCAGTGCCCTTAATACCCTCTCCCAGCACACCAGGAAACAAAGAGGCAAGAAAAAGTCTCTTGCCTATTCTGCAGCTCCAGACATTTTCCGGAACTCCCTCACAGCTAGCTCTGGCACACTATACCCTTCTGGCTGTATTCACGCCGCCAACCACAGTCCTCTCCCTGGGATCCGACCAAAGCCAGAGTCTCATCACCCAGCCCACACCTGTCCCGGCGATTGAGCAGACAAGCTTCTCGGGCTGGTGAGTTCTGGTCGGCACTGATCCTCTGTGTGGGAATCTCTCTGCTTTGCCCTCCACACCCCTGTTGCTGTGCTCTCCTCTGTGGCTCTGTAGCTTCCCCCCTCCACCACCTGCAGTCTTCACCCATGAAGGGGCTTCCTAGTGCATGTAAACTTTTCCTCCTTCATAGCTCCCTCCCACTGGTGCAGGTCCCATCTCTATTCTTTTGTCTCTTTTTCCTTTTGTCCTACCCAGGTACATGGGGAGTTTCTTGCCTTTTGGGAGGTCTGAGGTCTTCTGCCAGCATTCAGTGAGTGTTCTGTAGGAGTTGTTCCACATGTACATGTATTTCTGATGTATTTGTGGGGAAGAAGGTGATCTCCACATCTTACTCTTCTGCCATCTTGAAGCTCTCCCCACTATTCATAAGAGATTGTGTAAACTCTACAGCTTAGTTATAGTCCCTAACAAACAGAGGAGGGTTAGAGTCTTAGATATTTCTCTAAGAGCTCTGTTAGATCCTAGGCAAGCACAAGCTATGTTAACATCTCAAGTTTCCCTGTTGATAAGTATATAGCATTAATAGTTAATTATATGGGAACTTCTCAGTGGACTGAAAATCCCCTTCATGAACCTCTGCTGACTACATGCTTCACCAACTCTGTTTACTTCCTTTCTTATTGACATGATTTCACTAAAGATAATTTGTGACTTCAGTGGCCTCTTTGGTAATCTTATGATCTTTCCAATGACTCCTCCAAAATATTTCCCTTTCAATCATCACCTCTACTTCTTCTCCTTCACTTTAATGCTTTGGATCTTCTCACCAGTTCCCTTAATCCTTTTATGTGATCCCCTTCAAAGTTCTACCTACACCAACACTCTGTCCACCAGCCAGGGTGTCCCTTCCCACATCATTTCCTCGGGTCTCACAACCACTTGAACTTTAACACCCCACTTTCACCAATGGACAGATCATCCAAAATGAAAACAAATAAGGAAACACAACCTTTAAGAGATATATTAAACAAGATGGACTTAATTGATATTTATAGGACATTCCAACCAAAAACTAGAGAATACACTTTCTTCTCAAGTGCTCATGGAACATTTTCCAGGATAAGTCATATATGGGTCACAAATCAAGGCTTGGTAAATTTACAAAAATTGAAACCCTATCAAGTACCTTTTCCAACCGTAATGTTATGACATGATGTCAATTACAGGAAAAATTCTGTAAAAAATACAAACACATGGTGGCTGAACAGTACAGTACTAAATAACCAAGAGATCACTGAAGAATGCAAAGAGGAAATCAAAAAGTATCTAGAAACAAACGACAATGAAAACAAAATGACCAAAAACCTATGGGATGCAGCAAAAGCAGTTCTAAGAGGGAAGTTTATAGCAATACAATCCTACTTCAAGAAACAAAGAACATCTCAAATAAACAACCTAACCTTAAACCTAAAGCAATTAGAGAAAGAAGAACAAGAAAACCCTAAAGTTAGCAGAAGGAAAGAAATCATAAAAATCAGATCAGAAATAAATGAAAAAGAAATGAAGGAAACAATAGCAAAGATCAATAACTCTAAAAGCTGGTTCTTTGAGAAGATAAACAAAATTGATAAACCACTAGCCAGACTCATCCAGAAAACAAGGGAGAAGACTCAAATCAATAGAATTAGAAATGAAAAAGGAGAAGTAACACCTGCCACTGCAGAAATACAAAGGATAATGAGATGTTACTACAAGCAACTATATGCCAATAAAATGCAGAACCTGGAAGAAATGGACAAATTCTTAGAAACGCACAACCTGCCAAGGCTGAACCAGGAAGAAATAGAAAATATGAACAGACCAATCACAAGCACTGAAATTGAAACTGTGATTAAAAATCTTCCAACAAACAAAACCCCAGGACCAGATGGTTTCAGCAAATTCTATCAAACATCTAGAGAAGAGCTAACACCTATCCTTCTCAAACTCTTCCAAAATATAGCAGAGGGAGGAAAAATCCCAAACTCATTCTACGAGGCCACCATCACCCTGATACCAAAACTAGACAAAGATGTCACAAAGAAAGAAAACTACAGGCCAATATCACTGAGGAACATAGATGCAAAAATCCTTAACATAATACTAGCAAACAGAATCCAACAGCACATTAAAGGGATCATACACCATGATCAAGTGGGGTTTATCCCAGGAACGCAAAGATTCTTCAATGTACGCAAATCAATCAATGTGATACAGCATATTAACAAATTGAAGGAGAAAAACCATATGATCACCTCAACAGATTCAGAAAAATCTTCTGACAAAATCCAACAGCTATTTATGCCAAAAAACCCTCCAGAAAATAGGCATAGAGGGAACTTACCTCAACGTAATAAAGGCCATATATGACAAACCCACAGCCAACATCATTCTCAATGGTGAAAAACTGAAACCTTTTCCAGTAAGATCAGGAACAAGACAAGGTTGCCCACTCTCACCACTATTATTCAACATAGGTTTGGAAGTTTCAGTCACAGCAACCAGAGAGGAAAAATAAATATAAGGAATCCAAACTGAAAATAAGAAGTAAAGCTGTCACTGTTTGCAGATGACATGATACTAAACATAGAGAATCCTAAAGTTGCTATCAGAAAACTACTAGAGTTAATGAATGAATTTGGTAAAGTAGCAGGATACAAAAGTAATGCACAGAAAGCTCTTGCATTCCTATACACTAGTGATGAAAAATAGGAAAAGGAAATTAAAGAAACACTCCCATTTATCATTGCAACAAAAAGAATAAAATACCTAGGGATAAGCCTACCTAAGGAGACAAAAGACCTGCATGCCAAAAACTATAATATGCTAATGAAACAAATTAAAGATGATACAAAGAGATGGAGAGATATACCATGTTCTTGCATTGGAAGAATCAACATTGTGAAAATGACTATACTACCCAAAGAAATCTGAAAATTCTTTGCAATCCCTATCAAATTACCAATGGCATTTTTCACAGAACTAGAGCAAAAAAATTCACAATTTGTTTGGAAACACAAAAGACCCTGAACAGCCAAAGAAATCTTGAGAAAGTGAAAAGGAGCTGGACGAATCTGGCTCCCTGACTTCAGACTATACTATAAATCTACAGTAATCAAGACACTATGGTACTGGCACAAAAACAGAAAGATAGATCAATGGAACAGGATTGAAAGCCCAGAGATAAAACCACATACATATGGTTACCATATCTTTGATAAAGGAGCCTAGAACATACAATGGAGAAAAGACAGCTTCTTCAATAAGTGGTGCTGGGGAAACTGGACAGCTACATGTAAAAGAATGAAATTAGGACACTCCCTAACACCATGCACAAAAATAAACTCAAAATGGATGAAAGACCTAAATGCAATGCCAGATACTATAACACTCTTAGAGGAAAACTTAGGCCAAAAACTCTATGACATATATCACAGCAAGATCCTTTTGACCCACCTCCTAGAGAAATGGAAATAAAAACTAAAATAAACAAATGGAACCTAATGAAACTTTAAAGCTTTTGCACAGCAAAGGAAACCATAAACAAGATGAAAAGACAGCCTTTGGAATGGGAGAAATTATATGCAAATGAAGCAACTGACAGAGGGTTAATCTCCAAAATGTACACGCTGCTCATGCAGCTCAATATCAGAAAAAAATAAATAAATAAAAAAACCATCCCAAAAATAGGGAGACCTAAATAGACATTTCTCCAAAGAAAATATACAGATTGCCAACAAACACATGAAAGGATGATCAACATTACTAATTATTAGAGAAATATAATTCAAAACTACAATTAGGTATTACCTCACACTGGTCAGAATGGCCACCATCAAAAAATCTACAAATAATAACTGCTGGAGATGGTGTGGAGGAAAGGGAACCCTCTTGCACTGTTGGTGGGAATGAAAATTGATACAGCCACTATGGAGAACAGTACGGAGGTTCCTTTAAAAACTAAAAATAGAACTACCATAGTACCCAGCAATTCCACTACTGGGCATATACCCTCAGAAAACCATAATTCAAAATGAGTCATGTACCATAATGTTCATTGCAGCACTATTTACAATAGCCAGGATTAGGAAGCTACTTAAGTGTCCATCAACAGATGAATAGATAAAGAAGTTCTGGCACATATATACAATGGAATATTATTGAGCCATAAAAAATGAAATTGAGTTATTTGTAGTGAGGTAGATGGGCCTAGAGTCTGTCATACAGAGTGAAGTAAGTCAGAAAGAGAAAAACAAATACCATATGGTAAGACATATATATGGATTCTAAAAAAAAAAAAAATGTTCTGAAGAACCAAGGGGCAGTACGGGAATAAAGACAGAGATACAGAGAATGGACTTGAGGACGTGGGGAGGGGGAAGGGTAATCTGGGACGAACTGAGAGAGTGGCATGTACATATATACACTACCAAATGTGAAATAGATAGGTAGTGGGAAGCAGCCACATAGCACAGGGAGATCAGCCTTGTGCTTTGTAACCACCTAGAGGGGTGGGATAGGGATGATGGGAAGGAGGCACAAGAGGGAGGAGATATGGGGATATATGTATATGTATAGCTGATTCACTTTGTTATAAAGCAGAAACTAACATACCATTGTAAAGCAATTATACTCCAATAAAGATGTAAAAAAAGAAAAGACATGCAGATGGCTAAAAATCACATGAAAAGATACTCATCGTCACTAATTATTAGAGAAATGCAAATCAAAAATGCAATGAGGTATAACCTCCACCGTTAGAATGGTTGTAATGAAAAAATCTACAAACAATAAATGCTGGAGGGAGTGTGGAGAAAAGGGGTCTCTCCTGCGCTGTTGGTTGTAATGTAAATTGGTACAGCCACTATCGAGAACAGTATGGAGGTTCCGTAAAAAACTAAAAATAGAGTTACTATATGATCCAGCAATCTCATTCCTGGGCATATATGAGGAGAAAACCATAATTCGAAAAGATACATGCACCACAATGTTAATTGAAGCACTATACAATAGCCTGGACATGGAAGCATCCTAAATGTCCATTGACAGAGGAATGGATAGAGAAGATGTGGTACATATATACAATGGAATATTACTCAGCCATATAAAAGAACAAAATAATGCTATTTGCAGCAACATGCACGGACCTAGAGATTGTCATACTGAGTGTCATACTGAGATATCATACTGTCATATGATATCACTTATATTTGGAATCTAAAAAAGGGTACAAATAAACTTATCTGCAAAACAGAAACAGAGTTACAGATGTAGAAAAACTTATGATTACCAAGGGTAAGAGGGGGGAGGGATAAACTGAGAGTTTGAGATTGACATATACACACTACTATATATAAAATAGATAACTAATAAGGACCTACTGTATAGCACAGGGAACTCTACTCAATTTTTCTAATGGCCTATATGGGAAAAGAATCTAAAAAAGAGTGGATATATGTATATGTATAGCTGATTCACTTTCTTGTACACCTGAAACAAACACAACATTGTAAATCAACTGCACTCCAATAAAAAATTTAAAAAACAAAAATAAAACAAAACATACAGACAGATGCAAAAGATACCTCACAGCTTTCATTCTATGTTTTCCACAAGACGAAAATATAGTAATTCAATCTCACTGGTTTATATCCACTTTATATTTTTATCTGAATTGTGTGACAGGCAAATGGGACAAGTTAATATTACCTGTTTACTAACGTTTGTCACTGCCAAAGTGAACTTGGACAGCTACTCTGCAATGGAGGTAAGAAAGAGTATGTCTGGAATACAGGATATCAATTAGGGTTTCTCTGTATTATAATCACCATGATTAAGATCAATAGGAAACTACAACTATTCAATCCAAGCAACACCAGTAATGTGCCAGACTTTCAGAAATGAAGGTTTGGGTCCCAACCAGATAAGAAAACACAACCGGATGAGGTTGTTGCTGAAGTAAAGGGAATACAGAATGCCTAGCAGAAGAGAAGGTAGTTATGAACACTAGCTATGATCATGTGACTGGTGGCAGAAATAAGGATTTGCCATGAGTATTTCATCCTTATTTTGTTATGAATATCTTTCCATGTGTATATATACATATGTTAAGCAAATATTTTTTTCTATCCTCTCATATTGCCTAATAAGGTAACCTGAGATAAGTTGATTTTGTATTACAGAATTTGAATATTGTTAATTTTATATCATAGTATTTGTTAAGAGTAAACATTACTCAAGGACATTAAATCTTTTTCTGAGGAAGAAGTTAGGTTGTTTTCCATTGTAGCAGCATGGTTGTGTCATGCTGGATGGAATTATCATCTTATGATTGTCTTTATTTGTAGATTAATATGGTTTAAGGCAATGGGTTAGGTGTCAATTTGTCAAGGGGTGGACTTGTGATAGCTAAATTTATGTGTCAACTTACCTTGTTAAGGGAAGTCTATATAGCTGGTAAAACATCCTTTCTTGGTATGTTTGTGAGGATTTTTCTGGAAGGGATTAGAATTTGAGTCAGTAGACTGGGTAAAGAAATCCTTGCTCAACATGAGAGCAGACATCATTCAATTCAAATAGAGAGCCTTAATAGAAAACAAGGTGAAGAAATGGCAAATCCCTATCTCTCTTCCTGACCTGGATGTCCATTTATTCCCACCCTATGAAATGAGTGTTCCTCTTTCTCAGCGTTTTGGATTCTGGGACTACACCAGTTATCCCTTTTCCTCAGGTCTTCAGAGCCTAAATTATTCCACTGGATTTATTGGTTCTCCAGAAATCTGAACAGTCTGCACAATCTGCTGATGGCAAATTGTGGGACTCCTCACCTGCATAATTCCTGAGCCAATTCTTATTTTAAATCTTCTCTTACATCTGTGTATGCATGTATATATGTATATGTATCTCTATTTATCTATCCCTCTATTTCCCATTGCATCTGGATTTTTTTGAGAACCCGATTCAATATAGATTTTGATAAGGAGAGGAGTTCTAGAGCCAAAAAAAATAAGTATGAGTTTTCAGAGTTATTTTCTTAGTTCCTGGGAAGGGCTCTCAAATATGATTAGGTTTAAAGATACTACTGACTCTATTTCCAGTTATAAACACAGCACTGATAGTCCAGGGTGTGAACTGCTTATAGAGATATGCAAAATACTTACATTGGATAACTCTAATAAACAAGGAATTATGTACTTTTATATATGATAATTTCTAATATATTTTGTAAACTAAGGAATATAATGATATTTGTTGGTTCCTTCTAGTGTTTCTGAGCAAAGTGTTGCACAAAAAGGATGAGCTCAGTTTGAATTCTCAGCTCATGCATTGCATGAATGTCCTAAGAAATTTTAGAATCACCAAGAAAGAGTCTTATCATTTGGCAGAGCTGAAATTGCTTAAAGTCAGATTGCTATTTGTTGAATATCAAGGCAGGTTGATATCCCAGGCTCATAGGGTGTCTACTGTTTAGGTGAGGATATTAAATGGAAAAAATGGGATCCTGTATACTAGATGGAGAAGTATGGGAAGACACTGATGAGGCTGGAGGCATTGAGTCTCTACATTATAATGAGTGCTTTTGCCCATGCAAGTGATCTCACAGCCAGTGGAAGGGAACTCTCCTTCCTCGTGTGTAGCAGCATTGCCACCCAAATGTTAACAGCTCCTAATTTACAGTGGTATTAATGTTTTCACCTGAATCTGAGGAGACTAATCCTACATTGCATGAGAATAAGATAATAACATCCTCTGAGGCAGTTGCCACCTATATCTAGCCTCAAGTCTCTACAGGCCACTAAAGGTGAGGTACAAAAGTGATCCTTGAGGAGTTGCATTATACAACAAAGAATTAATTGAGTTTTCTAATGTATACAGTCAGAAATCTGTGGAATATGTGTGAAGAAGTATATTAAGAATGTGGGAGATAGAAGATACATAAAGTCAAATCAGGCCAAATGTATTGACATGGGACCACTAAGCAGAGATTACGCATTTATTGTTGCAGCTTAAGGAGATAAAAAGAGCTACATCAGTTTGTTGGACTGGTTGGCTGACGCATGAATTAAAAGATGGACCATCTTAAGTTAAATAGAAATGCCTAAAATCCTCTTGTTTAATGTAGAGGAAGATATTAAAAAACTTAGAAATGTAGAACTTTAGGGTGGATGTGTGATTTAAGACTTACTTACCCATTATAAGAGGGTCCAGAAGACACATCTTGCACCAATCATTTGATAAATAAATTTGTAAGAGGAGGCCTAGCATCCTTGAAGTGTTCCATGATGCTCTTATTTTTTTAGCAGCATAGCAACCCAAATGTTAACAGAACTTATAGTGAGAACTGCAGCCACTCAACTGGAAAATCTAAATGTGACAGGAGTAATTGGATCCCTGTGTGGTAGGGACTAAGTAGATTTGTCAAGGGCCAAAACCAAAGTAGGCATAGTTACAGTAATGGACTTCAGAGTCTAGGCAGCAATCAGAATAGTCTGAATTGCACAGATCTATGGCCTTTGCTTGTTATCTTGATATTCCTAGAAGTGAAAGCGATATGGAAGACTACTAAATTTTTACTTGATATGTAGGACAAGTAAACACTAGTCTTACTTGAATCATAAAAAATCAGAGTGAAAGTCCATCAGTGAATTTCCAGATTTGACTCAGTTTATAGACCCAGAATTCCTTGAATGAAGAGACCAGGTCCATCTGAGGGAAGACTTCAGTACAGTATGAGAGGTTTGTTCTGTTAATCTTTCTCCAGACTTCCCCAGAGGGAACTAGAGTCTTTAACTGGGGTTACCATGATTGGCAAAAAGAAAATTATCAGAACTTTCAAGCACCGCTAGACACTAGCTTTGAACTGACATTGCTTCCAGGGAACCTAAAATGTCACGGTGGCCCTCCAACAGAGTAGGGGCTTTGGGGGCTTCAGATGATTTCTGGTTTTTAGATGGAAATGGTCTTACAGTGAGTCCAGTGGTTCCCAGATCCATCTGATGGTTACTTACACAGTTTTAGAATTCATAATTGGATTAGGTAAACTTAGCTCATGGCAGAAACCTTTCATTGGTTTCTTGACCTGTGAAATGAGAGCTGTCATGGTGGGAGAGGTGACATTGAAGACATTAGAGCTGAATCTACCAACAAAAATAGTAAATCCAAGTCAATACTGATTCCTGGAAGCATTGCAAATATTTGTGCCACCATAAAGAACTTGCAAGATGCAGGAAAGTTTTCCCACCACATTTCTTTCTTTGTTTTTCAATTGAAGCATAGTGGATTTACAATATTATATTAGTTTCAGGTTTATAGCATAGTGATTCAGTATTTTTATAGATTATACTCCACCTAAAGTTATTACAAAATAAAAGCTATATTTCCCCGTGCTATACATTATATCATTGTTGCTTATCTATTTTATACATAGGAGTTTGTATCTCTTAATCCCATATAAATATCTTGTCCCCTCCCTCCCATTCCCCCTTCCCCACTAGGGGAGTCCACTAGTTTGTTCTCTGTATCTTTGACTCTGTTTCTGTTTTGCTGTACAGTTTTATTTTTTAGATTTCGCATATAAGTGATAACATACACAATTTATCTTTGATTTATTTCTCTAAGCATAATACTCTCTAGGTCCATCCACATTGTTGCAAATGGCAGAATTTCATTATTTTTTTATGGCTGAGTGGTATATATATCACATCTTTATCCATGTGCATGTTGGGTTGCTTCCATATCTTGGCTATTGTAAATAATGCTGCTATGAACATTTGGGTGCATGTATCTTTTTTTGCAGTTTTTTGATATATATATCACAAAGTGGAATTGCTGGATCATATGTTAGATATATTTTCGGTTCTTTGAAACCTCCATAATGTTCTCCTAGTGGCTGTACCAATTTACATTCTCACCAACAGTGTACTAGAGTTCACTTTTTTCCACATCCTTGTCAACATTTGTTATTTGTAGTCTTTTTGATGGTAGCCATTTTTACAGATGTGAGGTGATATCTCATTGTGGTACTGATTTGCATTTCTCTGATGATTAGAGATATTGAACATTTTTTCATGTGCCTGCTGTCCATCAGTACATCTTCTTTGGAAAAATGTCTATTCAGGTCTTCTGCCATTTTAGAATCCTGTTGTTTTTTGCTTTGGTATTGAGTTGTATGAGCTGTTTATATATGTCAGATATTAACCCCTTGTCGGTCATATCATTTGCAAATATTTTCTCCCATTTGAACCGCCTTTTCATTTTGTCAAAGGTTTCCTTTGCTATGCAGAAGTTTTTCAGCTTAATAAGGTCCCATTTGTTAATTTTTTTAAATTTCCATTACTCTAGGACATGGATCCAAAAAAATATTGCTGTGATTTATGTCAAAGCATAGTCTACCTATGTTTTCCTCTAGGATTTTTATAGTGACTGGTCTAACATTTAGGTCTTTAATCCATTTTGAGGTTTTGTATGTTTTTTGTATATGGTGTTAGAGAATGTTCTAATTTCATTCTTTTACATGTAGCTGTCCAGTTTTCCCAGCATCACTTATTAAAGGGACTGCCTTTCCTCCTTCGTATATTCTTGCCTCCTGTGTTATAGGTTAATTGACCATAAATTTGTGGATTTATTTCTGAACTTTCTATCCTCTTCCATTAATTTATATGTCTGTTTTTGTGCCAACACCATATGGTTGTTTTGACTGTAGCTTTGTAGTATAGTTTGAAGTCAGGGAGTCTGATTCTTCCAGCTCCGTTTTTGTGTGTTTGTTTGTTTTTTCTCAACATTGCTTTGGCTATTCAGGGACTTTTGTGTTTCCATACAAATTGTAAAATTTTTTGTTCTGATTCTGTGAAAAATGCCATTGGTAATTTGATAGAGATTGCACTGGATCTGTAGATTACTTTGGGTAGTATAGTCATTTTCAGTGTTGATTCTTCCAATCCAAGAACATGGTATATCTTGCCATCTGTTTGTGTCATCTTTAATTTCTTTCATCAGCATCTTATAGTTTTTGGAATAGAGGTCTTTTGCCTCCTTAGGCAGGTTTCTTCCTAGGTATTTTATTCTTTTTGATGTGAAGGTAAATGGGATTGTTTCCTAAATTTCTCTTTCTGACATTTTGTTGTTAGTGTATAGAAATGCAACCAATTTCTGTATATTAATTTTGTATCCAGTCACTTTACCAAATTCATTGTTGAGACCTAGGAGTTCTTTGGTGGCATTTTTAGAATTTTCTGTGTATAATATCATGTTATCTGAAAACAGTGACAGTTTTACTTCTTCCTTTCCAATCTGGATTCTTTTTCTTGCTGTTTTTGTTTTGCTTTGGTTTTTGTCTGATTGCTGTGGCTCTGTGTTCCAAAACTATGTTGAATAAAAGTGGCAATAATGGGCATCCTTGTCTTGTTCCTGGTCTTAGTGGACATGTTTTCAGCTTTTCATCACTGAATATGATGTTAGCTGTAGGTTTGTCATATACGGCCTTTATTATATTGAGATATATTTCCTCTATGCCCATTTTATGAAAAGTTATTTTTTAATCATAAATAGATGTTGAATTTTGTCAAAAGCTTTTTTCTGCTTCTACTAAGATGATCATATGGTTTTCATTCTTCAATTTGTTAATGTGGTATATCATATTGATTGATTTGTGGATATTGAAAAACCCTCGCATCCCTGGGATAAATCCCACTTGATCATGGTGTCTGATCCTTTTAATGTATTGTCGTTTTTGGTTTGCTAGTATTTTTGAGGATTTTTTGCATCTATATTCATCAAAGATATTGGCCTGTAATTTTCTTTTTTTGTGGTACCTTTGATTGGTTTTGGTGATGGTGGCCTCATAGAATGAGTTTGGATGTGTTCCTTCCTCTGCAATTTTTTGGAATAATTTTAGAAGGATGGGTGTTAGTCCTTCTCTAAACGTTTGATAGAATTTGCCTGTGAAGCCATCTGGCCCTGGACTTTTGTTTGCTGGGAGTTTTTAAATCACAGATTCAGTTTCAGTACTTGTAATTGGCCTGTTCATATTTTCTATTTCTCCCTGTTTCATCTTGGGACACTGTACCTTTCTAAGAATTTGTCCATTTCATCTAGGTTGTCCATTTTATTGGCATATAGCTGTCCATAGTAGTTTTTTATGCTCCTTTGTGTTTCTGTGGTGTCAGCTGTAACCTCTTCTTTTTCATTTCTGATTTTATTGATATGGACCCTCTCCTTTTTTTCCTTGATGAGTCTGCCTAAAAGTTTATAAATTTTGTTTGTATTTTCAAAGTACCAGTTTTTAGTTTTATTTCTCTTTCTTATTGTTTTTCTTTTTCCAGTCTACATTCCATTTATTTCTGCTCTGGTGTTTGTGATTTCTTTCTTTCTATTAACTTTGGGTTTTGTTTAGGCTTCTTTCTCTAATTCCTTTAGGTGTAAGTTTAGGTTGTTTATTTGAAATATTTCTTATTTCTTGAGGTAAGCTTCTATCACTATAAACTTCCCTCTTAGAACTGCTTTTGCTGCTTCCCATAGATTTTGGATCATTGTGTTTTCATTTTCATGTGCCTCTAGGTATTTTTTTATTTCCTTTTTAATTCCTTCAGTGATTCATTGGTTGTTTAGTAGCATATTGTTTAGCCTCCTGTTTGTTTAGTTTGAAGGTTTTTTTCTTGTAGTTGATTTCTAGTCTTATTGCATTGTGGTCAAAAACAATGCTTGACATAATTTCAGTTTTCTTAAATCTACTGAGGCTTGCTTTGTGACCCAGCATGTGATTTATCCTGAAGAATGTTCCATGTGCCCTTGAAAAGAATGTGTATTCTCCTTCTTTTGGAAGGAGTGCTCTGTCTCTATATATCAAATAAGTGCACTAGGTCTAATGTGTCATTTAAGACCTCTGTTTCCTTATTGATTTTTCTGTTTGGATTATCTGTCCATTGACGTAAGCAAGGTGTTAAATTCCCCTTCTATTTTTGTGTTACTGCTGATTTCTCCTTTTATGTCCATTAATGCTTGCCTTCTATTTTTAGGTGCTCTTATGTTGGGTGTATATGTAATTGCAACTGTTATATCTTCTTCTTGGATTGATCCCTTGATCATTATGTAGTGTCCCTTTTAACCTCTTCTAACAATCTTCATTTTTAAGTCTATGTTTTCTGATATAAGTATTGCTATTCCAGCTTTCGTTTGATTTCCTTTTGTGTGGAATAACTTTTTCCATCTCCTCACTTTCAGTCTGTGTGTCTCTTGATCTGAAATGAGTCTCCTGTAGACAGCATATATACATGTCTTGGTTTTGTATCCATTCAGCCATTCTGTTTCTTTTGATTGGAGCATTTAGTCTATTTAAATTTAGAGGTAATTATCAATATGCATGGTCATATTGCCATTTTTTAAATTGTTTTAGGTTTGTTTTTGTTGGTCCTTTTTCCCTTTTCTTTTTCTTTTCTTCTCTTTTTTTTTTTTTTTTTTTTGTTCCCTTCTCTTGTGATTTAATGACTATCTTTAGTGTTATATTTGGATTCCTTTTCCTTTTTTGCGTGTTTATCTGTTATAGATTTTTGGTTTGTGGTTACCATGAGGCTTTTATATAGCAGTCTATATATATATATACATATATATATATGATTAATTTAAATTGTTGACCTCTTAATTTCAAATGCATTTTAAAACCCCTGCATTTGTATTTCCTTCCCCTCATGATGACTGTTTTTGATATTATATTTTAAATCTAATTGTTTTGTATATCCCTTAACTCTTTTTTGTCGATATGGATGATTTTACTAATTTATCTCTTAACCTCCCTACTGACTGTTTTTGTGTGGATGATTTCCTACCTTTACTGTATGTTTGCCTTTTCCAGTGAGGTTTTCCAGTTTGTAATTTTCTTGTTTCTAGTTGTGGCCTATTCTTTCTCGCCTAAAGAACTTCCTTTAACATTTGTTGTAAGGCTGGTTTGGTGGTGCTGAACACTTTCAGCTCCTGCTTGTATGTAAAGCATTTGATCTCTCCATCAAATCTGAATGAGAGCCTTCCTAGATAAGGTTACAACATTCTTTGTGGTACGTTTTTCTCTTTCATCATTTTAAATATATTGTGCCACTCCCTTCTGGCCTGCATATTTTCTGCTGAAAAATCACCTGATAGCCTTATGGGAGTTCCCTTGTATGTTATTAGTTACTTTTCCCTTGTTGCCGTTTTTTTTTTTCTCTTTATATTGAATTTTCATCATTTTGATTACAATGTGCCTTTGTCTGTTCCTCTTTGGGCTTATCCTGTATAGGACTGTCTGCACTTCTTGCACTTGGGTGACTGTTTCTTTTCCCAGGTTAGGGAATTTTTCAGCTATTATGTTTTCAAATATGTCCTTAGCACCTTTTTCTCTCTTTTCCTTGTGGGACACCTAGAATGTGAATATTCGTGTGCTTTATATTGTCCCAGAAGTCTCTTAAACTATCCTCATTTCTTTTTATTCTTTTTTCTGTTCAGTGGCAGTGATTTCCACTATTCTGTCTTGCAGCCCACTGATCCATTCCTCTGTATCATTTAGTCTACTGTTGATTCTTCTAGTGTATTTTTTTCATTTCAGTTATGGTATTCTTCATCTGTGTTTGGTTTTTCTTTATTTTTTTTAACCCTTTTTTAAAAATTTCTAACTTCTCACTCTGTCCATCCATTCTTCTCATCATCTTTATGATCATTACATTGAATTCTTTCTCAGGTAGCTTGCCTGGTTCCACCTCATTTTGTTCTTCTTCTGGGGTTTTATCTTGTTCCTTCATCTATGCCACCTCATTTTGTCTAAGTTGCCACTTGTATTTTTATATATCTGTTAGGTTATTCACACTTCCCAACCTTGGAGAAGTGGCCTTTTGTAGGAGACATCCTATGTGTCCCAGCAGTGCACTTTCCTCTCATCACCCAATGTATATGTTTTAGGGGTTTCATCCTAAGAATGCTGTATGAGTCCTGCTGTGGTGGGCTGACTATGTGGGCAGTCTGGTAGGCTCTGTTAGCCACTAGCTCGGTTGGTTGCCAGGCTCTGTCTTGTGAGGATGCTGCTGTCTGCTGTTTATCAGGGCCTGGTCATAAGGTGGCTGGCTGCAGAGCATCAGGAAGCCTTAGGGATAGTGCTGACTCACTGGTGGGTGGATTCAGGGTCCAGAAGACTCCAGGTCTCTCCCTCCCCCCACCAGTGATGAGTGAATCCAGGTCTTGGGGTTACTGCTGGACTACAGGCAGGCAGAGTCAAATTCTGGAGCCTGGCTGAAGGGTCCAGGGATCCCAGAGCTGGTGTCAGATTGTTGGTAGGAAGGGGAAGTTCCTGACAGTTAGGTATGGGGGCCATGGTATCCTGAAGATTGTGCTTGCTTTCTAGTGGGCAGGATGGGCTCCAGATGGTCTCAAGGTAGGGTCTAGCCTGCTGTGGGCAGGCTGGGCCCACAGGCTGCAGGATTGATGTTTTCTTACTTCTGGTGTCTGCCTTCTGGTGGGTGAGGCTGGTGTAGAGGCTACTGCAGGCTTCCTAGAGGGCATGGCTGGTGCCTTCCTACTGGTGGGTGGAGCTGGGTCTTGGCCCTCTGGTAGGAAGGACTGTGTCTAGGGGCATGTCTAGAGGTGGCTGTGGACTCAGGAAATATTTAGATGGCCTATCTGTTGATGGGTGGGACTGTGTCCCCACCCAGTTAGTTGTTTGGCCTGAGGTATCCCAAGCACTGGCACCTAAAGGTGTTGGGTGGGGTCAGGTCTTTGTGCTAATGAGCTAGAGGGAGGATCCCAGGTTGGTGGCCACCTAAAGTAGTGTCCATGTGGTAGAAAGCTCCCAAATATGGCTGCTGCCAGTGTTTATGTCCCCAGGGTTAGCCACAGTCACCATCTGCCTTTCTGGGAGACTCTCTCAGACCAGCAGTTAGGCCTGGTCCAGGCTCCTATCAAATCACTGCTTTTGCCCTGGGTCTCAGTGTAGGTGAGATTTTGTGTGTGCCTTCTAAGAGTGAAGTCTCTATTTCCCCCAGTCCTTTTGGACTCCCTAAATTAAGCCTTGCTGGATTTCAAAGCCACGTGCTCTGGGGGCTTGTCTTTCTGGTGCAGAACCCCCAGGCTGAAGAGCCCTATGTGGGGTTCAGAACCCTCAGTCCCATGGGAGAACCTCTACAATAGACTTATTCTCCAGTTTCTTGGTTGCCCAACCTGTGGTATGAGATTTGATTATATCATGAGTCTGTCCCTCCTACTTGTCTCGTTATGGTTCCTTCTTTTTTTTTTTTTTTTTTTTTTTGATGTGGACAATTTTTAAAGTCCTTATAGAATTTGTTACTATTGCCTCTGTTTTATGTCTTGGTTTTTTGGCCACAAGTCTTGTGGGATCCTAGCTCCCTGACCAGGGATTGAACCTCCACTCCCTGCACTGGAAGGTGAAGCCCCAACCACTGGAGTGCCAGGGAAGTCTCATGGTTCCTTCTTTATGTCTTTAGTTGTAGAAGAAGTTTTTTCTGGTCTGTTTTGGTCTTTTTCATAGATGGTTGTTCTGCAGATATTTGTGATTTTGTTGTGTTTAGGAAGGGAGGTAGGCTCAGGGTCTTTCTACTCCACCATCTTGGCTGATCTCTGGTTTTCTTGAGTAATTAAAGACCTGATAAAAACAACACAGAACACTGGAACTTATTTTAAGAGGGAAAATCTTGGTTTCCAAGCTGATTTCTTATAAGTACAGGAAAAAAATTAACAATTTCTACTTGGAGTCATCCAAATAAACTTTGTTTATTTTTTAGAAGAAAGACAGAACCCAATTCCACTTTTGCTTTATTACATTATTAATTCTATGTCAATTTTAATAACTCTATTTTAAAAAATCCATCCAATCTTAGCCAGCTTTGACCACACAAGACAGGATTTCTTTTACAAGATTTCTTTCTCATAAATCTACAATTATTTTACATCCATTCAGTTTTTGTCTTACTCTTTTCTCTTTCTCATTCTAGAACAAACTGTTACTTTAATTTAGGTCTAAATTATTCTCTTATTGCCATTAATAAAAACACATACTTCATCACTTTCTTTATCTAAACACATTTTTCATTCCCTGCATACATACGCTTTTTTTCCTTTAAACTTGTAATCACAGAAGTGTCATTTACATGCATTGGTTAGAATTTATAACCATTAGTTGTCTTTCTTTTACACAGTAAACTAGGATGTGAGCAAATTTTAATTGCCTCATACTACCATTCTGTAGTAAATTTATGAATATGTAATATCATATTTTTCTACATGTACATGCATCTCTGTAGTACAATTTCTCATTTTTATTAATAGGTCATATATATTTATCTTCCCTATACTGTATGATAAAAAGATGCCAAAGTCGCTAAAACATTTGTTCATTTAATGTTAAACATAAAGCAATTAATCTTTCAATATTTTATCTTATTTGGAAATGATCTAGCTATCCAATGGATAGTCATTATTTACCTTAAATTAGTATAGATTTGAGGTTTCAAGTTACCAAAATGTTTGTAGAACTGTTTTCAGTAGACATATTATAAAACATATTTATTGTTGAAAAGTGTATTTATAATTTTTCAGGCTGTGCCATGCGGCATGAGGGATCTTAATTCCTTGACCAGGGAGCAAGCCCATGCCCCCTGCATTGGGAGCCTCGAGTCTTAACCACTGGACTGCCAGGGAAGTCCCTATAATTTTTTATCCTCTTTACATGTACTCAATTCACTTCTTAACATTTCAACAATAGTTGAATTCAACTATAGTTGAATTGATCCTGAAAATTTCATGTGTTAAACAGACATCTATAGACATCATCCTAAGTTATTTTCCTGTTGAAAAATTTGGAGTGTTGAAAAGTTCACAGGCAACAAGAACTTAAGAAGTCAAACACACAGTTTCATCCTTTTTGTTTTTCTTTATTTTTAAAAAATGCCATGCCTCACATGCATCAAGCAATTCATTTTTATTGTACACATTTTTGGGTTGAATTTATAGTCTTTTGTTTGTTTGTTTGTTTGTTTTTTGCAGTACACGGGCCTCTCACTGTTTTGGCCTCTCCCGTTGCGGAGCACAGGCTCCGGAAGCGCAGGCTCAGCGGCCATGGCTCACGGGCCTAGCCGCTCCGCGGCATGTGGGATCTTCCCAGACCAGGACACGAACCTGTGTCCCCTGCATCGGCAGGCGGTCTCCTAACCACTGCGCCACCAGGGAAGCCCAATAGTCTTATAATTGTTACCACCTAGGAGAGATAGCTTAAGCTTGCTTGACAGGTAATTCTAGGTAGGAAATTAATGTATGTCTGCATTAAAATAAATTGTATTGGCGTATACTTGATTTACAATGTTGTGTTAGTTTTCTGCTGTACAGCAAACGACATCAGTTATACATATACGTATATCTACTCTTTCTTAGATTCTTTTCTCATATATGTTGTTACAGAGTATTGAGTGAATTCCCTGTGCTATACAGTAGGTCGTTATTAGTTATCCATTTTATATATAGTACAGTGTATATGTCAATCCCAATCTCCCAGTTTATCCCTCCCCTTCTTTCCCCCCTGGTAGCCATAAGTTTGTTTTTTACATCTGTGACTCTATTTCTGTTCCGTAAATACGTTCATTTGCATCATTTTTTAAAATTTATGTATTTATTTTATTGATTTAGTTTTGGCTGCGTTGGGTCTTCCTTGCTGCGTGCATGCTTTCTCTAGTTGCGGTGAGTGCGGGCTACTCTTCTTTGCAGTGCGTGGGCTTCTCATTGCGGTGGCTTTTCTTGTTGCAGAGCATGGGCTCTAGGCATGCGGGCTTCAGTAGTTGTGACTTGTGGGCTCTAGAGTGCAGGCTCAGTAGTTGTGGCTCACGGGCTTCGTTGCTCCGCGGCATGTGGGAACTTCCTGGACCAGGGCTTGAACCCTTGTTCCTTGCATTGGCAGGTGGATTCTTAACCACTGCACCACCAGGGAAGCCCTGCATCATTTTTTTAGATGCCACATATAAGTGATATCATATGATATTTGTCTTTGTCTGACTTACTTCGCTCACTATGACAGTCTCTAGGTCCCTCCATGTTGCTGCAAATGGCATTGTTTCATTCTTTTTTATGATTGAGTAATATTCCATTGTATATATGTACCACATATTCTTTATTCATTCCTCTGTCAATGGACATTTAGTTTGCTTCCATGTCCGGCTATCGTAAATAGAGCTGCAATGAATGTATGTCTGTATTATATTTGATGCTGGCAACATTGATAACATGTATGCTTTTATTTTACTGACAATTTTAAAAGCTAGCTTCATTTACCAAAAATTGCCCCAGATCAAGTAAACTAAGAAATAATTGGATTAATTTGTATATATCTGAGAATTTTATGGATACTTAATTTATCAAAGTGCTCACATATCTCAAAGCCAATCTGTATAGAGCTCCTCAAAAGAATTTTATAAAATAATTTGGTAATACATACATACATAAACATACAGGCACATGAAAACAAGGTCTTATAACTTACATTCTAAAATTTTATCCATGAATCAATAAAACACCATCATAAAATCTCACTGGTTTATCTTTATATTTTTATCTGACTTGTGATTTTGGCAATAGGACAACTTAAAGGGTTACTGTTTACCAATATGTCTGGAGGAAACTGTTAAGATTTTATTGACATGATATGTAATACGATGGAGGCTGTAGATTCTATTTTATGTAAGTATCTAGGAGACTGATAGCAACTGTCTTGATGTCTTGCAAACTCATCTGAGTGGACAAAACATCCAGTTTTGTTTCCAAATAGCTTTGTGTTCACTCACTAGCCTTGGTTCATTGCTCTTGGGGATCCCTTAATCCCTACAGAGCCCTTGGTGGAGGGTTTCCCACTCAAATGGGAAAGGAAAAGTATGGCAGTGTGGACAGAGGGACAGAGCAGGTATGAGTTTGAAGGAAGACATATCAAAGGATTCAAGGAGATTGGAGGGAATGTCTAAAGCAATAAAATGAGAAGGAGCAACTGTGACAGGAAGAAGTTTTAGAGTAACTAGCTGAGAAGATCAAAATTTCCCAAAGAGGCCATTGAAATTCCAGTTATCCTTAGTAAAATCATGGCAACAAGAAAGGAATAAGAGAGAATTGGCAGAACATATATAGTCAGCAGGAGTTCAGGAGGAGGGGGTTTCTCAGTCTACTGAGAGAAGCTCCATTTTTTTATTTAATGGTAATATTATAGTTATGAACAGAGAAACTTGGTATTCTAACCTGCCTCTGTTTGTCTGGAACTCTAACATATCTTATAGATTACACTCAAAATCTTAAGGGCCAAAGTCTTTCCTTACCAGGTTTAAAGAGCAATGGTCTAGGAATCCATTGGATCACCGACCAATCAGTCAAGAGTGAAGACAAAACCTTCAAAGTTGCATATGAAGGTTCTGAGTTAGGAGTCCAGGAGACCAGTGAAGAATCTGATCTCATGCAAGTAATGGTACCATAACTGTCACGGAAAAACCATAGATGGGAAGTAGTTTAATTGGTATAAACAGATTTCATTCAGGACTATTGCAGTAGCGGGTAAGAAACCTCATTTTGGACCTGTGCCCAATTCCAAATACAGCATGGGCAAGAATTTTTAGCCAGTGGGCCTGGTGGGTCTCAAGATAGAATATTACTGGAAGAACCAGCAAGAATAAGGGGGATTCTGGTAAATTGTTCTAATAGGATTTTTGCTGAATACATGCCAGACTGATCAGACATCACCTTTGGATGACAGAGGATGAGATACCTGATTAGATATTGATGGTAATCAGACGGGGAGAGTGACAGACCCTTGTTAAACTGACTTAGCAGGATTCTTGCTAAGGATTTATTTACAAATGCACACAAGGGCTTAGGGGAAGGTTCAAGAGTTTGCCTAAAGTTTGGTCAAGCAAGAATTTTTGTGAATTCCAAAGAGAAATTGGGGAATTATTCCATAATGGAGGTAATGAAGAGTATGTCAAGTACAGAAGATTCCTTAGGTGTCTCTTAGTATTAGCATTGGCCCTGTTATTAAGGTTAATGGGAAACTAAAATAGCCCAATCCAAGTAGAACTAATAATGGCCCAGACCCATCCTGAGTGATGTTTGAATCACCCCACCAGTAAAGAACCATGACTTTCTCTGGTGCTTGCTGATGCAAAGGTAATATAGAATGGGTAGTAACAGAAGGTAGTTATAAATACAGCTTTGAATTTGTGACCAGTTATAAAAACAAGGACTATAATTGTGAATGTTTCCTTACTATTTTGTTATAAATGTTTTTTTGTTTGTTATTTTTGTTTTTGTGGTACGCGGGCCTCTCACTGCTGTGGCGTCTACCGTTGCGAAGCACAGGCTCCAGACACGCAGGCTCAGCGGCCATGGCTCACGGGCCTAGCCGCTCCGTGGCATGTGGGATCTTCCCGCACCGGGGCACGAACCCGTGTCCCCTGCATCTGCAGGCAGACTCTCAACCACTGCACCACCCGGGAAGCCCTGAATTTGATTTTTTAATGATGGTGTATAAAGCTACAGGCATGAATGTTGCATGATGGCATTATTTGAATAACACTGAGAACATGCCTCTGGACTGAGTAAATGTTTCCAGAAGTAATGAAGCAGCTAATGAATTTATAGTACTGTTAACTCAAATTCAAGCAGAGCACACAATAAATCCATGAGTCTGAATGAACTGATAAGAATTATTGTAATTTTTATAACTTTTTTGTTTGAATCATTGTTTTTTTAATCTTTTGTTTTCCATAATTAAAGAAATATATTTCTCTTAAGTTATGTGTAACTTACAGCAATTTGTAAATATATCTTTCTGACTGAAGATGAAACAATTATTTTTTTCTTCCTTCAGAACACTCTAGTAAGCATACTTATTTTTAAAAACTTCTAGTAAGTGTACTTTTTTTGAAAAATATAATTATTTGCATAAGTTCATAAGTTCAATAAAAATCTGTTTTCCTTGTAACAGAACACAATTAGAAATGTTGATTATACTACCAAGACTTTGATTTGAATGCCATATTTATTTATTTATTTTATATCTTTATTGGAGTGTAATTGCTTTACAATGTTGTGTTAGTTTCTGCTGTATAACAAAGTGAATCAGCTGTATGTATACACATATCCCTGTATCACCTCCCTCTTGAACCTCCCTCCACTGTCCCAATCCCACCCCTCTAGATGGTCACAAAACACCGAGCTGATCTCCCTGTGCTATGCAGCTGCTTCCCACTAGCTATTTTACATTTGGTAGTGTATATATTTCAATGCTACTCTCTCACCTCGTCCCAGCTTCCCCTCCACCCCCCTGTGTCCTCAAGTCCATTCTCTTCATCTGCATCTTTATTGAATGCCATAATTAGGAATCAAGTACATCAAATCATATATGACAATACAGCTTTAAGGAACTAAGGTTGACTTTCAGATTCAATGCTTATAAAGCTCCCGTTAGGGAAAAAAAAGGGCTTATTACTATCTTATTGGATCCTCTGCCATATAAGGCACTAGGAAAGTTAACTTCTTGGCAGAATCAGGATCCTCAGGATATTTAGGACTTTTAAAAGAGAGAAATTCACCCAAATCTACAAACATAATCTGTTGGCAAGTTCTTGGCTGTGGCTTCCTAGCCACAGCAGACTAAAAAGTCCAATCTGAGAATCCTTTTTAAAAGTTCCTGCAAAGCACATTCAGAGACCTATGTGACCCATCATTATTCTTTCCATACTTATATAAATAATGAGGACAAGGTTAAGAGACAACTTATTTTGCAAACAATTTAGTCTGACTTTGACAGAAATGATGGAGGCTTTATTTCCACATAAGCTGGATGAGTGTTTTGAATTTAGTCAAATTCACTTAAAAAATATATTTTCAATGAAATGTATTACAGTATCGTATCCATCATGGTTGAAATCTGAATAAGGAAGTCCAATTTATTTAAATGACATCAGCCAGGACTGGTAGTGTCATAGGAGAAACAAACACGTAATACAAGGTGAAAACTGACTGTGTGGTGACTTTGTAAACCAAGAAAGATTTCTCAACTAATTTGTCTAACAAATACAGCATCTGTCTTTGGCACTTCTGTTGATGTTTCTTTCGAGTGTTGTGTGAATCATTTCAACAAACAGGATGGCTGTATTTTGTTGTGTTAAAAGTACTTTTTATAATTTTTGAATGTATTTGTTTCAACATTTTATTGGATTTTCCTAACCTGTGTTAACATCATTAAATGTATATTTCTTCAGAAAATATCATCCTCTTGTGCCTTTAAAGAATTACTTTAAATGATAGGGAGCATAAGTTTTTCAGTACATTAATAGTTAATTGAAGATGTGTGTAAATGTCACAAAGCATAAAAATATATTGGTGGCTGTTTATTGTGGTTTCCAGTGCAATTAAACCAAGAAATGTATTTTTTTTAAAAAAATAGTATTTAATAGGTTTCTGACAATTTGGATCATTTTGCACATAGCTTTATCAACTTTTAAACATTAATAAACTGATTTTTTTAAAGAAAAAAAGAAAGAATGGAGACTTTAGAGAGAAAAAAATTGTTTCAAAGGAAACTATATTGTACCCTTGTGGGGTCTGTCTTGCACATTTTGACAGTCCTTAATAAATCCTGAATTCTGACAGTTTTCTCCAATATCTGCTTACAACTCTGAAAATTAACATTTCTGTATTTTCTCCATTCTGATTTAGAATCATTAAAAATTAAAACTGCTCTTTTCCCAAACCTCTACACACTGAAAATGTATGACTAGATATAAACTTCAAGGAAATTACAAGAGATCAAGAATGGGCAACCTTCCTGCCACTGCTGTGTAAACCACTCAGAAAGTTTACTAGAAACCTGATGCCATCACCACAGATTCAGACTGCAAAACAAGAAATCTATTGGATTAACATTACTTCTTGATTCCACCATCTAAAGATTCTTTGAGCTCACCATCTAGAAATCTGGAGTGACTGCTCTCTGGAATAAGACACTAAATTTTTAAACTATTAATCTTTTTACAATTAACTTTCATTGAAACTCTACCTCATTAAATGCCTATCAGCAAAATTCAGAAAATACTTGAGGGCTCCAATCAAGATGGCAGAATAGAAGGACATGGATCTCACTTTCTCCCCCAAATATATAAAAATACACTTACATGTGCAACAATTCTTACTGAATACCTACTAAACACTGGCAGACAATCTCATACCACCAAATTTGCAAGAAAAAATCACCATGTAACAATGTACGATAAAAGAATAAAAAGGAAGTAGGATGGGACCTGTGCCCCCTGGGAGGGGCTGTGAAAGAGCAAAGGTTTCCTCACCCTAGAAACATTCATCATCTGGGAGATCAGCCAGGACAGAAAAGGAGCTTCAGGGGCTCATAGAAGAGTTCAAGAACCAGCTTGCAGCAGGCAGAAAAGAAAGAGACCAGCGCAGATGGTCCTGGTCACCTCACTGCATTCCTCAGTCTGAGACACATGTCTGCTGGTGTGCACTAGGACTAGGTGCAGAAACTAGGGCTTCATCAGTCAGACCAAGGAGAAGATTATGGTTAGCTACATGGAAACAGCCTTAAGGGGGCTGGATTATGGTCTGGGCCCCAATAAGAGATGTACACAGAACAGATCCAGGGTCTGCCATAGAAGCCCCATTGGTAATGAGCATGTGAAGGGAGGGGCAGGGCCCCACCATAGCAGCCTCATTCTCAGTGTGCTCACAGTAGGTGTGGCTCTGCCTCTAGGAGCTCAGAGCACACAAGTACCATCAGGTTGCACACACACAGAGAGAGGGATGAAACCTGATCCAAGCCACAGGGGCTGCACAACTTCAAAACAGGGCTCAAATCTGAGCCATGTCCCAGTGCTCTACAATCCATAGATTTATGCACCACTGACACCTTTGTAAGCTCAGTACCTGTGGGACATCTGAGTAGATTACTGCTGCTCCTGGGGCTGAGACAGGTCTGGCATTAGAGACTCTGAGCTTTGCTGGCTCAAGTAAGTTCAGTCAGAGTGGTGTCTGGGCTGATTCCCTAGCTCCCACTGGGAGTGCAGTTATGAGACTATTGCAGTCCTGGTGTCTGATTTCAGCCGATCAGCACCAAGGGATCTGTGCTGGTGTCTTTGTGAGCAAAGCAACTGAGGGACATTCAGGCTGATTGCCTGCATTCCCACAGATGAGGCAGACCCGAAGTCAGTGCCAATAACAGTGTACTTTGTGAGCCTGCAGAGTGGGTGACAGGTGACACCACAGAGTGCACTTCCCAGTGGAAACCTCCTGCAGAGGAATAGTCAGTGGCTCCTCTCCCAGCAAGAGCACTGCTATCCGACCTACCTCACACTGCAGCTCAGAAATGGATCCGGGGGCTTCTACTCCAAAAACTAAAGCAGACTTTTCTCCCAAGAGGGCTGTGACAACCACAGAGCGAAGAGGAGGCTTTGCACAACATCCAGTGTAGGTTCTTCTCAAAACAAAACCAGTCACACAACCTATCAAGGGTATAATGACCAACACACACTGAGGAAAGATATGGCAGGCATCCATACTAAAAAGAGCCCTTGCAGTAACAATATTAGATGCACGCAGGATACACAGGGATGCTCCCACAAAACAACAGCCTTCAAGACCACAGTAGATAACTGTTTCTCCTAAACTCATAGAGTCAGAGTATAAGTATAAGTAAACTGAAGAAGCAGAGGAACCACTCCCAATTAAAATATCAAGAGAATTCCCCTGAAAGAACAATGAAACAAACCACTTCAGTCAATCAGATTCCAAGCTCAAAAGGAGGTAATGAAAATACTGAAGAACTAAGAAAGGTTATTAATAGAAATGCAGATTACTGTAAAAAGGAAGTAGAAACTATAAACAGGAGCCAATTAAAATTAGAAAACTCATTTGCTGAGACAAAAGCCAAGGAAAAGGCAATAAGTGACAAACTGAATAACACAGAAGAATGAAAAAGTGATCTGGAGATAGAATATGGAAATCACTCAGTTGGAAGAGGACACAGAAAGACAAATGAAAAAAATAGTGGAAGCAATATGCAAGACCAATGGAATAATATAAAATGTCCCAACCTACACATAGGGATCTCAGAAGAAGAAAGAGAAAAGGGGATCAAAAATGTATATGAAGAAATTATGGCTGTAAACTTCCCAAGCCTAAAGAAAGAAACAGATATCCAGGTACAGAAAGAAAAAAGAGTCCTAAACAAGATGAAATGAAACAGACCTACACTAAGACATATTATAATTAAAACAGCAAAAGTTAAAGAAAAAGAGAGGATTCTAAAGGCAACAAGATAAAAGTAAAGACTTAATTACAAGGGAACTCCCATAAGGCTATCAGCTGATTATTCTACAGAAATGCTGCAGGCCAGAAGGGAGTGGCAAGTTATATTCAAAGTCCTGAAAGAGAAAAACCTGCAACCTAGGATAATCTACCCAGCAAGATTATTATTTAGGATAGAAAGAGAGATAAAGAATTTATCAGACAAGCAAAAACTAAAAGAATACAGAAACACTAAACCTGTCCTAAAAGAAATATTGAAGGTCTTCTCTAAATAGAAAAGAAGCAACAATTGATAGCAAAGAGAAAATTATATTTAGAAAGTAAATCACTTAAAAAGCCAGTATACAGATTATTAAAAAAATAAAATAAAACTTTTGTGAAAGCAATGATAACTACAAAAAACCATTAAAAGCTAAACATGAAGATATAAAAGAGGTAAACAAAAATCACAAAATGTGGAGGAGAGTAAGAAAATGCAGATTTTTATTAGAATGTGTTTGAGCCAGTATGACCATCAGTCTAAAGCAAATAGATATAGTATGGGTTAACATTCTTGAAAAACAGAGTAACCACAAATCAAAAACATACAATAGATTCACAAAAAACAAAAAGAAGGGAATACAATCATAATACAAAAGAAAATCATCAAACCACAAAAGGAAAAACAGAAAAAGAAAGGAACAAAGAAGAAATACAAAATCGACTAGAAAACATGGTATAAAACGGCAAAAATACATATCTATCAATAATTATCTTGAATGGTAATGGACAAAGTGGTCCAATAAAAAGACATAGAGTGGTAGATTGGATTAAAAAAACAAGAGCCTGTGATACGCTGCCTACAAGAGACCCACTTTAAGGTGAAAGACACACATAGATTGAAAGTGAGGAGATGGAAAAAGGTATTTCATGCAAATGGAAATGACAAGAAAGCAGGGATAGCAATACACATAACAGACAAAATAGACTTTAAAACAAAGGCCATAAAGAAAAATAAAGAAGGACACTATATTATGATAAAAGGATTGATACAAGAAGAGGATATTACACTCGTTCACATATATGCACCTAATATAAAAGCACCTAAATATACAAAACAAATACTAACAGACATAAAAGGAGAAATTAACCATAATACAATAAGTAGGAGACTTAAAAAACCCACTGACATCTAAGACAGATCTTCCAGACAGAAAGTCAATAAGACAACAGAGACCCTAAATATCACAGTAGAACTGTAAGACTTGATTGATATTTTCAGGACATTACATCCAAAATACCTAGAATAAATATTTCTTTCAAGAGTATGTGTAACATTCTCTAAGACTGACCACATACAAGGAAACAAAACAAGTCTCAACAAATTTAAGAGGATAAAAATTATTTCAAGCCTCTTTTCTGACAACAATGACATAGAAGTAGAAATCAAACACTGAAAAGGAAATGAGACAAAAAAAAACAAGTACATGGAGACTAAACAACATGCTACTAAAAAACCAATGGCTCAATGATGAAAACAAGGAGAAAATTTAAAAATACCTTGAGACAACAGACAATGAAAAAACAACCATACAAAATCTATGGGATGCAGGAAAAGCAGTCCTTAGAGGGAAGTTCATAACAATCCAGGCCTTCCTCAAGAAACAAGAAATATCTCAAACAAACAACCTAACATATCACCTTAAAGAATTAGAAAAAAACCGCCCAAAAAAACCTAAAGACAGCAGAAGAAAGAAAATAATAAGACAGAAAGGAAATAATAAAATAGAGATTTTTAAAAGCAGAAAAAATTTAATAAAACCAAGAGCTTGTTCTTTGAAAGGGTAAAAAAATTGACAAATCTCTGTTCAGGCTCACCAAGAAGAAAAGAGAGAACCCAAATAAACAAAGTAGGAAATGAAAGAAAAGAAATAAGAACTGATATTGCAGAAATACAAAAACCACAAGAGAATACTATAAACAATTAAATGACAACAAATTTGCCAACTAAAAGAAATGGACAAGTTCCTAGAAGCATACAGCTCACCAAGCTGAATCAAGAAGAAATAGATAATTTGAACAGACTGATCACTAAAAGGGAAATAGAATCTGTAATCTAAGAAAGAAAAAAAAAGATCATGAAGTACCTAGGGGTAAGATGGGAATAAAGATACAGACCTACTAGAGCATGGACTTGAGGATATGGGGAGGGGGAAGGGTAAGCTGTGACAAAGTGAGAGAGTGGCATGGACATATATACACTACCAAATGTAAAATAGGTAGCTAGTGGGAAGGAGCTGCATAGCACAGGGAGATCAGCTAGGTGGTTTGTGACCACCTAGAGGAGTGGGATAGGGAGGGAGGGAGACAGAAGAGGGAAGAGATATGGGAACATATGTATATGTATAACTGATTCACTTTGTTATACAGCAAAAACTAACACACCATTGTAAAGCAATTATACTCCAATTAAATGTTAAAAAAACAAAACAAAAAAACTTCCTGCAGACAAAATTCCAGGACCACATGACTTCACTGGGGAATGCTACCAAATATATAAAGAAGAACTTGTACCATTTCTTCACAAAGTCTTCCAGAAGATTGAAAAGGAGGGAATGCAACACTCCCAAATTTATTCTATGAAGCCACCATCACCTTGATACCAAAACCTGACCAAGACACTACCAGAAAATAAAATTACAGGCCAATATCTTTGATGAATATAGATGCAAAAATTCTGAACAAAATATTAGTAAACCAAATCCAACAACATTCAAAAAGTTCATATGCCACAATCAATTTGGATTCATCCCAGCATCACAAGTATGGTCAATATACAAAAATCAATTAATGATCATCTCAAGAGATGCAGAAAAAAAAATTTGATAACACTCAACAACCTTTCATGATAAAAAAAAATTCTTACCAAAGTATGTATAAAGGAAACATATCATAAAATCATAAAAGCTATTTATGACAAGCCCCAGCCAACATAATAGTCATTGGTGAAAAGCTGAAAGCCTTCCTACTAAAATCTGGAAAAAGACAAAAATGCCCACTCTCACCACTTGTCTTCAACATAGGATTGGAAGTCCTAGATAAGGCAATCAGATAAGAAAAAGAAATTAAAACTTACAAAATTGTAAGGGAAGAGGTAAAATTGTCCTAATATGCAGATGACATGATACTATATGTAGAACAACCTAAAGACTCCACACAAAAACTACTGGAATTGATAAATGAATTCATCAAGGTAGCAGGATACAAGATTAATATACAGAAATTAGTTGCATTTCTTTATATTAACAATGAAATATCAGGGTGTGGCCAGACAGGCAGGGCCCCCTCACCCATCTGGCAATTCATGTTCATGGGAACATGGTGCTAAACCATTTGTAGCTGACCTGCTTCTGGGTGAGGGTGTCATAAGTAGCAGAGCAACTCCCTTGTGGTGATTAAAACAACAACAACAAAGAAAAATCATAAAGGGAAAGTAAAAAGAACAATCCCTTTTAAAATTGCATCAAAACCCATAAAAATTGCATCAAAAATGATAAAATATTTTTAGGAATAAACCTGACCAAGGAGGTGAAAATTTATATACCGAGAACTACAAAACATTGATAAAGGAAATTAAAGATGATTCATAGAAATGGAAAGATATCCCATGCTCTTGGATTGGAAGAGTTAATATTGTTAAATTGGCCAAACTACCCAAAGCAATCTATAATTTTAATGCAATCCCTCTCAAATTACCCATGATATTTTTCACAGAACTAGAACAAATAATCCTAAATTTTATATAAAACCATAGAAGACCCAGAACTGCCAAAACAATCCTGAGGAAAAGAACAAAGCTGGAGGCATAACCCTCCCAGAATTCAGATAATGCTGTAAAGTTACAATAATCAAAACAGTGTGGTATTGTACAAAAACAGACATGGATCAGTGAAACAGAATAGAGAGCCCAGAACTAAGCCCACATACTATGGTCAATTAATCTTTGACAAAGGACACAAGAATACACAATGGATAAAAGAGAGTCTCTTCAGCAAGTGGTGAACAGCCCCATGTGATGTTAGAACATCCCCATGTAAATCAATGAATTTAGAACACATCCTTACACCATATACAAAACATAAACTCAAAATGGCTTAAAGGCAAATATAAGAAGTGCCACCAAAAACTCCTACAAGAGAAAATAGGCAAAACATTTTTGGATGTAAATTGTAGCAATATTTTCTTAGGTCAGTCTTCCAAGGCAATAGAAATAAAAGCAAAAATAAACAAATGGGACCTAATCAAGCTTAAAAGCTTTTACATAGCAAAGAAACCACAACCAAAACAAAAAGACAAACTACTGACTGGCAGAAAATATTTGCAAATGATGAGACTGTCAAGGGATTAAATTCCAAAATAAAGAAACAGCTCATACAGCTCAATAACAAAAAAAACAAACAACCCAATAGACAAATGGGCAGAAGACCTAAGTAGACATTTCTTCCAAGAAGACATACAGATGTCCAGTAGGAACATGAAAAGATTTTCAACATTGCTAATTGTTAGAGAAAAGCAAATCAAAATTACAATGAGGTATCACCTCATACCATTCAGAATGACAATTATCAAAATGTCTACAAATAATAAATGCTGGAGAGGATGTGGAGAAAAGGTAACCCTCCTACAATGTTAGTGGGAGAATAAATTGGTTCAGCCACTATGGAAACAGTATGGTGGTTCCTTAAGAAACTAAAAATAGAGTTGTCATATGATCCAGCAATCCCACTTCTGGACATATTTTGAGATAAAATTCAATGTGAAAATTGAATTTTGAATAAAATTGAAAATTGAATAAAATTCAATTTCAAAATTCAATTTGTGCACCCCAATGTTCATAGCAGCACTATTTATAATAGTCAATATGTGGAAGCAACTGAAAGTTCTATCAACAGATGGATGGACAAAGAAGATGTGGTATATATATACAATGGAATAGTACTCAGCCATAAAAAAAGAATGAAATAATGCCATTTGTAGCAACATGGATAGACCTAGATATTATCATATTAAGTGAAGTAAGTCAGACAAAGACAAATATCATATGATATCACTAATATGTAGAATCTTAAAAATGATACAAATGAACTTATTTATAATCAGATTTATAGACAAAGATAACAAACTTACGGTTACCATAGGGGACAGTGTGTGTGGAAGAGATAAGTTAGGAATTTGGGATTAGCAGATATAAACTACATGTATAAATATGTAAACAATGTCCTACTGAATACACAAGGAACTATATTCAATAACCTGTAATAAACCATAATGGAAAAGGGGAAAAAAATACTTGCAACTGCCATGTTTTAACAGATGATTAAGTAGATCCTTATTGAACAAAGGGCAACCAAAAAAAGTGGATATATAAAGTTCAAAGGAAAGATGAAATCTCTTCTTTTCTTGAACATGAAGGGTACTGACAATGATTTTTTACTTGACCAATTTTTAATCAGGTCCCTGAAAATTTACCTAGGCCCATTTGTGAAATTTCTTGTAAAATCCCTGGTTAGAACACTGGTAAGTGAATTTAGCAAGAGTCCCTCATCCCCTGTATCTGATAACCCTAAATATCTAATCAGTATTCTTATCCTCCTCCATTCACCAGGTGATGAATGACCTGCCTGGCCTGTCTTCAGCAGGGATCCCATTAGTTATCTAGTCAGAATCCTCTTAAATTTGATGTTTCATATTGATAATTTTCCAAACAGTAACCCCCTACTAGAAGCCTTGACAACTAATTCTTACTTGTGAATTTTTATTCAGACTTGAGCCCAGTTCTATACTGAAGTCTCATTTTCCCTACTAAAATAGTTTTTAATATATCTGTTTTTATTACTTTAATGATTATGTCTTTTTTCTAATAATGCTAAGAATTAATCACTCCAGCCTCAGGTTATTTATATAACCCTTGAGTTGAGAATTTAAATCCCATAGCTCATCCTTTTTTTCTACAACTTTATCCAGCAACAAAAGGAGAAACCAACCAACATCATTATATTCTGTAGTATTTTTTTTTAATGTTTGAAAGTATCATATAAAGAGTACTCAGCTCCTTGCTTCTGCTAAGTGCATGATTAGGAACATTCAATGCAGGCTTTTTTTGTAGTTCTAAAAATAGTTCTCACCATGGACTATCAGTGCTTTGTTTACTACTGGATATAGTGTCATCATTGTCCTTTAATCTAATAAGATTACAAAGCCAATTCCAGGAACTCCATAAGGAATAGAGAAAATATCCTTAAAGCTCTGTTCAAATAGAACCATTCTCAGTACCAAAATCTATATGTCAGGGCAATCCAGAAAAACAGAACCAATAAGGTAAATACATATATTAGATGAAAGATAGATGATAGATAAATAGATAGATGATAGATAGATAAATAGATAGATAGATAGATGATTGATAGATAGAAGATTCATTATAAGTATTGGCTCAAGCATTAATGGAGACAAAGAAGTCCCATGAAGTGACACGTGCAAGCTGTTAGAACCAGGTAAGATGCTAGAATAATTCAGTTGAAGTCTGATAGAACCATGTAGCCCGTAGTGTAACTGCTAATCTCCAAAAGTCCTGAGAACCATAGGCTCATGATGAGTGTCCAAAAATATAAAGACCCAAGAACCAGGAGCTCTGATGTTCGAGGACAAGAAAAAACAAACTTTCCAGCTCAAAAAGAGGAAAGGGAATTTGATTTTTTTCTCTTTAGGCCCTCAAGGGATTGGATTATACTTATACACATTGGTAAGATCGCTTTTCTCAGTCTACTGGATCAAATGACAATCCCTTCCAGAAACACTATCACAGAAACACTTGGAAATGGTTTACCAGCTATCTGGCCTTCCCTTAGCCAAGCCAAGTTGACACATAAAACTAATCATCATAAGTCCACCCATGCCAACATGACATCTACAATGCATTGCATTACACCATATTGAATTTCCAAATAAAGACAATAATAGGGTCATAATTTTACTTAGCATGAAACAACCGTCCTGATTACAGCCATGAACACACTAACCATTTCCCAAGTTGAGGAGATAAAGTCCTTCCTTTTTGTAGATATCTTGTAACAAATAGTATGATATAAAATTAATAAAACTTAAATATATGATATAAAGTTAATACATCTCATGTTGCATGATAAGGGAACAAGAGAGGATAAAAAATCGAACATATTTGTTTAATATATGTATGTATACATAAAAACACATTTCTAGGGCTTCCTGGGTGGCGCAGTGGTTGAGAGTCTGCCTGCCGATGCAGGGGACACGGGTTCGTGCCCCGGTCCGGGAAGATCCCACATGCCACGGAGCGGCTAGGCCCGTGAGCCATGGCCGCTGAGCCTGCGTGTCTGGAGCCTGTGCTTCGCAACGGGAGACGCCACAGCAGTGAGAGGCCCGCGTACCACAAAAACAAAAATAACAAACAAAAAAACATTTATAACAAAATAGTAAGGAAACATTCACAATTATAGTCCTTGTTTTTATAACTGGTCACAAATTCAAAGCTGTATTTATAACTACCTTCTGTTACTACCCATTCTATATTACCTTTGCATCAGCAAGCACCAGAGAAAGTCATGGTTCTTTACTGGTGGGGTGATTCAAACATCACTCAGGATGGGTCTGGGCCATTATTAGTTCTACTTGGATTGGGCTATTTTAGTTTCCCATTAACCTTAATAACAGGGCCAATGCTAATACTAAGAGACACCTAAGGAATCTTCTGTACTTGACATACTCTTCATTACCTCCATTATGGAATAATTCCCCAATTTCTCTTTGGAATTCACAAAAATTCTTGCTTGACCAAACTTTAGGCAAACTCTTGAACCTTCCCCTAAGCCCTTGTGTGCATTTGTAAATAAATCCTTAGCAAGAATCCTGCTAAGTCAGTTTAACAAGGGTCTGTCACTCTCCCCGTCTGATTACCATCAATATCTAATCAGGTATCTCATCCTCTGTCATCCAAAGGTGATGTCTGATCAGTCTGGCATGTATTCAGCAAAAATCCTATTAGAACAATTTACCAGAATCCCCCTTATTCTTGCTGGTTCTTCCAGTAATATTCTATCTTGAGACCCACCAGGCCCACTGGCTAAAAATTCTTGCCCATGCTGTATTTGGAATTGGGCACAGGTCCAAAATGAGGTTTCTTACCCGCTACTGCAATAGTCCTGAATGAAATCTGTTTATACCAATTAAACTACTTCCCATCTATGGTTTTTCCGTGACAGTTATGGTACCATTACTTGCATGAGATCAGATTCTTCACTGGTCTCCTGGACTCCTAACTCAGAACCTTCATATGCAACTTTGAAGGTTTTGTCTTCACTCTTGACTGATTGGTCGGTGATCCAATGGATTCCTAGACCATTGCTCTTTAAACCTGGTAAGGAAAGACTTTGGCCCTTAAGATTTTGAGTGTAATCTATAAGATATGTTAGAGTTCCAGACAAACAGAGGCAGGTTAGAATACCAAGTTTCTCTGTTCATAACTATAATATTACCATTAAATAAAAAAATGGAGCTTCTCTCAGTAGACTGAGAAACCCCCTCCTCCTGAACTCCTGCTGACTATATATGTTCTGCCAATTCTCTCTTATTCCTTTCTTGTTGCCATGATTTTACTAAGGATAACTGGAATTTCAATGGCCTCTTTGGGAAATTTTGATCTTCTCAGCTAGTTACTCTAAAACTTCTTCCTGTCACAGTTGCTCCTTCTCATTTTATTGCTTTAGACATTCCCTCCAATCTCCTTGAATCCTTTGATATGTCTTCCTTCAAACTCATACCTGCTCTGTCCCTCTGTCCACACTGCCATACTTTTCCTTTCCCATTTGAGTGGGAAACCCTCCACCAAGGGCTCTGTAGGGATTAAGGGATCCCCAAGAGCAATGAACCAAGGCTAGTGAGTGAACACAAAGCTATTTGGAAACAAAACTGGATGTTTTGTCCACTCAGATGAGTTTGCAAGACATCAAGACAGTTGCTATCAGTCTCCTAGATACTTACATAAAATAGAATCTACAGCCTCCATCGTATTACATATCATGTCAATAAAATCTTAACAGTTTCCTCCAGACATATTGGTAAACAGTAACCCTTTAAGTTGTCCTATTGCCAAAATCACAAGTCAGATAAAAATATAAAGATAAACCAGTGAGATTTTATGATGGTGTTTTATTGATTCATGGATAAAATTTTAGAATGTAAGTTATAAGACCTTGTTTTCATGTGCCTGTATGTTTATGTATGTATGTATTACCAAATTATTTTATAAAATTCTTTTGAGGAGCTCTATACAGATTGGCTTTGAGATATGTGAGCACTTTGATAAATTAAGTATCCATAAAATTCTCAGATATATACAAATTAATCCAATTATTTCTTAGTTTACTTGATCTGGAGCAATTTTTGGTAAATGAAGCTAGCTTTTAAAATTGTCAGTAAAATAAAAGCATACATGTTATCAATGTTGCCAGCATCAAATATAATACAGACATACATTCATTGCAGCTCTATTTACGATAGCCGGACATGGAAGCAAACTAAATGTCCATTGACAGAGGAATGAATAAAGAATATGTGGTACATATATACAATGGAATATTACTCAATCATAAAAAAGAATGAAACAATGCCATTTGCAGCAACATGGAGGGACCTAGAGACTGTCATAGTGAGCGAAGTAAGTCAGACAAAGACAAATATCATATGATATCACTTATATGTGGCATCTAAAAAAATGATGCAGGGCTTCCCTGGTGGTGCAGTGGTTAAGAATCCACCTGCCAATGCAAGGAACAAGGGTTCAAGCCCTGGTCCAGGAAGTTCCCACATGCCGCGGAGCAACGAAGCCCGTGAGCCACAACTACTGAGCCTGCACTCTAGAGCCCACAAGTCACAACTACTGAAGCCCGCATGCCTAGAGCCCATGCTCTGCAACAAGAAAAGCCACCGCAATGAGAAGCCCACGCACTGCAAAGAAGAGTAGCCCGCACTCACCGCAACTAGAGAAAGCATGCACGCAGCAAGGAAGACCCAACGCAGCCAAAACTAAATCAATAAAATAAATACATAAATTTTAAAAAATGATGCAAATGAACGTATTTACGGAACAGAAATAGAGTCACAGATGTAAAAAACAAACTTATGGCTACCAGGGGGGAAAGAAGGGGAGGGATAAACTGGGAGATTGGGATTGACATATACACTGTACTATATATAAAATGGATAACTAATAACGACCTACTGTATAGCACAGGGAATTCACTCAATACTCTGTAACAACATATATGAGAAAAGAATCTAAGAAAGAGTAGATATACGTATATGTATAACTGATGTCGTTTGCTGTACAGCAGAAAACTAACACAACATTGTAAATCAAGTATACGCCAATACAATTTATTTTAATGCAGACATACATTAATTTCCTACCTAGAATTACCTGTCAAGCAAGCTTAAGCTATCTCTCCTAGGTGGTAACAATTATAAGACTATTGGGCTTCCCTGGTGGCGCAGTGGTTAGGAGACCGCCTGCCGATGCAGGGGACACAGGTTCGTGTCCTGGTCTGGGAAGATCCCACATGCCGCGGAGCGGCTAGGCCCGTGAGCCATGGCCGCTGAGCCTGCGCTTCCGGAGCCTGTGCTCCGCAACGGGAGAGGCCAAAACAGTGAGAGGCCCGTGTACTGCAAAAAACAAACAAACAAACAAACAAAAGACTATAAATTCAACCCAAAAATGTGTACAATAAAAATGAATTGCTTGATGCATGTGAGGCATGGCATTTTTTAAAAATAAAGAAAAACAAAAAGGATGAAACTGTGTGTTTGACTTCTTAAGTTCTTGTTGCCTGTGAACTTTTCAACACTCCAAATTTTTCAACAGGAAAATAACTTAGGATGATGTCTATAGATGTCTGTTTAACACATGAAATTTTCAGGATCAATTCAACTATAGTTGAATTCAACTATTGTTGAAATGTTAAGAAGTGAATTGAGTACATGTAAAGAGGATAAAAAATTATAGGGACTTCCCTGGCAGTCCAGTGGTTAAGACTCGAGGCTCCCAATGCAGGGGGCATGGGCTTGCTCCCTGGTCAAGGAATTAAGATCCCTCATGCCGCATGGCACAGCCTGAAAAATTATAAATACACTTTTCAACAATAAATATGTTTTATAATATGTCTACTGAAAACAGTTCTACAAACATTTTGGTAACTTGAAACCTCAAATCTATACTAATTTAAGGTAAATAATGACTATCCATTGGATAGCTAGATCATTTCCAAATAAGATAAAATATTGAAAGATTAATTGCTTTATGTTTAACATTAAATGAACAAATGTTTTAGCGACTTTGGCATCTTTTTATCATACAGTATAGGGAAGATAAATATATATGACCTATTAATAAAAATGAGAAATTGTACTACAGAGATGCATGTACATGTAGAAAAATATGATATTACATATTCATAAATTTACTACAGAATGGTAGTATGAGGCAATTAAAATTTGCTCACATCCTAGTTTACTGTGTAAAAGAAAGACAACTAATGGTTATAAATTCTAACCAATGCATGTAAATGACACTTCTGTGATTACAAGTTTAAAGGAAAAAAAGCGTATGTATGCAGGGAATGAAAAATGTGTTTAGATAAAGAAAGTGATGAAGTATGTGTTTTTATTAATGGCAATAAGAGAATAATTTAGACCTAAATTAAAGTAACAGTTTGTTCTAGAATGAGAAAGAGAAAAGAGTAAGACAAAAACTGAATGGATGTAAAATAATTGTAGATTTATGAGAAAGAAATCTTGTAAAAGAAATCCTGTCTTGTGTGGTCAAAGCTGGCTAAGATTGGATGGATTTTTTAAAATAGAGTTATTAAAATTGACATAGAATTAATAATGTAATAAAGCAAAAGTGGAATTGGGTTCTGTCTTTCTTCTAAAAAATAAACAAAGTTTATTTGGATGACTCCAAGTAGAAATTGTTAATTTTTTTCCTGTACTTATAAGAAATCAGCTTGGAAACCAAGATTTTCCCTCTTAAAATAAGTTCCAGTGTTCTGTGTTGTTTTTATCAGGTCTTTAATTACTCAAGAAAACCAGAGATCAGCCAAGATGGTGGAGTAGAAAGACCCTGAGCCTACCTCCCTTCCTAAACACAACAAAATCACAAATATCTGCAGAACAACCATCTATGAAAAAGACCAAAACAGACCAGAAAAAACTTCTTCTACAACTAAAGACATAAAGAAGGAACCATGAGACTTCCCTGGCACTCCAGTGGTTGGGGCTTCACCTTCCAGTGCAGGGAGTGGAGGTTCAATCCCTGGTCAGGGAGCTAGGATCCCACAAGACTTGTGGCCAAAAAACCAAGACATAAAACAGAGGCAATAGTAACAAATTCTATAAGGACTTTAAAAATTGTCCACATCAAAAAAAAAAAAAAAAAAAAAAAGAAGGAACCATAACGAGACAAGTAGGAGGGACAGACTCATGATATAATCAAATCTCATACCACAGGTTGGGCAACCAAGAAACTGGAGAATAAGTCTATTGTAGAGGTTCTCCCATGGGACTGAGGGTTCTGAACCCCACATAGGGCTCTTCAGCCTGGGGGTTCTGCACCAGAAAGACAAGCCCCCAGAGCACGTGGCTTTGAAATCCAGCAAGGCTTAATTTAGGGAGTCCAAAAGGACTGGGGGAAATAGAGACTTCACTCTTAGAAGGCACACACAAAATCTCACCTACACTGAGACCCAGGGCAAAAGCAGTGATTTGATAGGAGCCTGGACCAGGCCTAACTGCTGGTCTGAGAGAGTCTCCCAGAAAGGCAGATGGTGACTGTGGCTAACCCTGGGGACATAAACACTGGCAGCAGCCATATTTGGGAGCTTTCTACCACATGGACACTACTTTAGGTGGCCACCAACCTGGGATCCTCCCTCTAGCTCATTAGCACAAAGACCTGACCCCACCCAACACCTTTAGGTGCCAGTGCTTGGGATACCTCAGGCCAAACAACTAACTGGGTGGGGACACAGTCCCACCCATCAACAGATAGGCCATCTAAATATTTCCTGAGTCCACAGCCACCTCTAGACATGCCCCTAGACACAGTCCTTCCTACCAGAGGGCCAAGACCCAGCTCCACCCACCAGTAGGAAGGCACCAGCCATGCCCTCTAGGAAGCCTGCAGTAGCCTCTACACCAGCCTCACCCACCAGAAGGCAGACACCAGAAGTAAGAAAACATCAATCCTGCAGCCTGTGGGCCCAGCCTGCCCACAGCAGGCTAGACCCTACCTTGAGACCATCTGGAGCCCATCCTGCCCACTAGAAAGCAAGCACAATCTTCAGGATACCATGGCCCCCATACCTAACTGTCAGGAACTTCCCCTTCCTACCAACAATCTGACACCAGCTCTGGGATCCCTGGACCCTTCAGCCAGGCTCCAGAATTTGACTCTGCCTGCCTGTAGTCCAGCAGTAACCCCAAGACCTGGATTCACTCATCACTGGTGGGGGGAGGGAGAGACCTGGAGTCTTCTGGACCCTGAATCCACCCACCAGTGAGTCAGCACTATCCCTAAGGCTTCCTGATGCTCTGCAGCCAGCCACCTTATGACCAGGCCCTGATAAACAGCAGACAGCAGCATCCTCACAAGACAGAGCCTGGCAACCAACCGAGCTAGTGGCTAACAGAGCCTACCAGACTGCCCACATAGTCAGCCCACCACAGCAGGACTCATACAGCATTCTTAGGATGAAACCCCTAAAACATATACATTGGGTGATGAGAGGAAAGTGCACTGCTGGGACACATAGGATGTCTCCTACAAAAGGCCACTTCTCCAAGGTTGGGAAGTGTGAATAACCTAACAGATATATAAAAATACAAGTGGCAACTTAGACAAAATGAGGTGGCATAGATGAAGGAACAAGATAAAACCCCAGAAGAAGAACAAAATGAGGTGGAACCAGGCAAGCTACCTGAGAAAGAATTCAATGTAATGATCATAAAGATGATGAGAAGAATGGATGGACAGAGTGAGAAGTTAGAAATTTTTAAAAAAGAGTTAAAAAAAATAAAGAAAAACCAAACACAGATGAAGAATACCATAACTGAAATGAAAAAAATACACTAGAAGAATCAACAGTAGACTAAATGATACAGAGGAATGGATCAGTGGGCTGCAAGACAGAATAGTGGAAATCACTGCCACTGAACAGAAAAAAGAATAAAAAGAAATGAGGATAGTTTAAGAGACTTCTGGGACAATATAAAGCACACGAATATTCACATTCTAGGTGTCCCACAAGGAAAAGAGAGAAAAAGGTGCTAAGGACATATTTGAAAACATAATAGCTGAAAAATTCCCTAACCTGGGAAAAGAAACAGTCACCCAAGTGCAAGAAGTGCAGACAGTCCTATACAGGATAAGCCCAAAGAGGAACAGACAAAGGCACATTGTAATCAAAATGATGAAAATTCAATATAAAGAGAAAAAAAAAACGGCAACAAGGGAAAAGTAACTAATAACATACAAGGGAACTCCCATAAGGCTATCAGGTGATTTTTCAGCAGAAAATATGCAGGCCAGAAGGGAGTGGCACAATATATTTAAAATGATGAAAGAGAAAAACGTACCACAAAGAATGTTGTAACCTTATCTAGGAAGGCTCTCATTCAGATTTGATGGAGAGATCAAATGCTTTACATACAAGCAGGAGCTGAAAGTGTTCAGCACCACCAAACCAGCCTTACAACAAATGTTAAAGGAAGTTCTTTAGGCGAGAAAGAATAGGCCACAACTAGAAACAAGAAAATTACAAACTGGAAAACCTCACTGGAAAAGGCAAACATACAGTAAAGGTAGGAAATCATCCACACAAAAACAGTCAGTAGGGAGGTTAAGAGATAAATTAGTAAAATCATCCATATCGACAAAAAAGAGTTAAGGGATATACAAAACAATTAGATTTAAAATATAATATCAAAAACAGTCATCATGAGGGGAAGGAAATACAAATGCAGGGGTTTTAAAATGCATTTGAAATTAAGAGGTCAACAATTTAAATTAATCATATATATATATGTATATATATATATAGACTGCTATATAAAAGCCTCATGGTAACCACAAACCAAAAATCTATAACAGATAAACACGCAAAAAAGGAAAAGGAATCCAAATATAACACTAAAGATAGTCATTAAATCACAAGAGAAGGGAACAAAAAAAAAAAAAAAAAAGAGAAGAAAAGAAAAGGGAAAAAGGACCTACAAAAACAAACCTAAACAATTTAAAAAATGGCAATATGACCATGCATATTGATAATTACCTCTAAATTTAAATAGACTAAATGCTCCAATCAAAAGAAACAGAATGGCTGAATGGATACAAAACCAAGACATGTATATATGCTGTCTACAGGAGACTCATTTCAGATCAAGAGACACACAGACTGAAAGTGAGGAGATGGAAAAAGTTATTCCACACAAAAGGAAATCAAACGAAAGCTGGAATAGCAATACTTATATCAGAAAACATAGACTTAAAAATGAAGATTGTTAGAAGAGGTTAAAAGGGACACTACATAATGATCAAGGGATCAATCCAAGAAGAAGATATAACAGTTGCAATTACATATACACCCAACATAAGAGCACCTAAAAATAGAAGGCAAGCATTAATGGACATAAAAGGAGAAATCAGCAGTAACACAAAAATAGAAGGGGAATTTAACACCTTGCTTACGTCAATGGACAGATAATCCAAACAGAAAAATCAATAAGGAAACAGAGGTCTTAAATGACACATTAGACCTAGTGCACTTATTTGATATATAGAGACAGAGCACTCCTTCCAAAAGAAGGAGAATACACATTCTTTTCAAGGGCACATGGAACATTCTTCAGGATAAATCACATGCTGGGTCACAAAGCAAGCCTCAGTAGATTTAAGAAAACTGAAATTATGTCAAGCATTGTTTTTGACCACAATGCAATAAGACTAGAAATCAACTACAAGAAAAAAACCTTCAAACTAAACAAACAGGAGGCTAAACAATATGCTACTAAACAACCAATGAATCACTGAAGGAATTAAAAAGGAAATAAAAAAATACCTAGAGGCACATGAAAATGAAAACACAATGATCCAAAATCTATGGGAAGCAGCAAAAGCAGTTCTAAGAGGGAAGTTTATAGTGATAGAAGCTTACCTCAAGAAATAAGAAATATTTCAAATAAACAACCTAAACTTACACCTAAAGGAATTAGAGAAAGAAGCCTAAACAAAACCCAAAGTTAATAGAAAGAAAGAAATCACAAACACCAGAGCAGAAATAAATGGAATGTAGACTGGAAAAAGAAAAACAATAAGAAAGAGAAATAAAACTAAAAACTGGTACTTTGAAAATACAAACAAAATTTATAAACTTTTAGGCAGACTCATCAAGGAAAAAAAGGAGAGGGTCCATATCAATAAAATCAGAAATGAAAAAGAAGAGGTTACAGCTGACACCACAGAAACACAAAGGAGCATAAAAAACTACTATGGACAGCTATATGCCAATAAAATGGACAACCTAGATGAAATGGACAAATTCTTAGAAAGGTACAGTGTCCCAAGATGAAACAGGGAGAAATAGAAAATATGAACAGGCCAATTACAAGTACTGAAACTGAATCTGTGATTTAAAAACTCCCAGCAAACAAAAGTCCAGGGCCAGATGGCTTCACAGGCAAATTCTATCAAACGTTTAGAGAAGGACTAACACCCATCCTTCTAAAATTATTCCAAAAAATTGCAGAGGAAGGAACACATCCAAACTCATTCTATGAGGCCACCATCACCAAAACCAATCAAAGGTACCACAAAAAAAGAAAATTACAGGCCAATATCTTTGATGAATATAGATGCAAAAAATCCTCAAAAATACTAGCAAACCAAAAACGACAATACATTAAAAGGATCAGACACCATGATCAAGTGGGATTTATCCCAGGGATGCGAGGGTTTTTCAATATCCACAAATCAATCAATATGATATACCACATTAACAAATTGAAGAATGAAAACCATATGATCATCTTAGTAGAAGCAGAAAAAAGCTTTTGACAAAATTCAACATCTATTTATGATTAAAAAATAACTTTTCATAAAATGGGCATAGAGGAAATATATCTCAATATAATAAAGGCCGTATATGACAAACCTACAGCTAACATCATATTCAGTGATGAAAAGCTGAAAACATGTCCACTAAGACCAGGAACAAGACAAGGATGCCCATTATTGCCACTTTTATTCAACATAGTTTTGGAACACAGAGCCACAGCAATCAGACAAAAACCAAAGCAAAACAAAAACAGCAAGAAAAAGAATCCAGATTGGAAAGGAAGAAGTAAAACTGTCACTGTTTTCAGATAACATGATATTATACACAGAAAATTCTAAAAATGCCACCAAAGAACTCCTAGGTCTCAACAATGAATTTGGTAAAGTGACTGGATACAAAATTAATATACAGAAATTGGTTGCATTTCTATACACTAACAACAAAATGTCAGAAAGAGAAATTTAGGAAACAATCCCATTTACCTTCACATCAAAAAGAATAAAATACCTAGGAAGAAACCTGCCTAAGGAGGCAAAAGACCTCTATTCCAAAAACTATAAGATGCTGATGAAAGAAATTAAAGATGACACAAACAGATGGCAAGATATACCATGTTCTTGGATTGGAAGAATCAACACTGAAAATGACTATACTACCCAAAGTAATCTACAGATCCAGTGCAATCTCTATCAAATTACCAATGGCATTTTTCACAGAATCAGAACAAAAAATTTTACAATTTGTATGGAAACACAAAAGTCCCTGAATAGCCAAAGCAATGTTGAGAAAAAACAAACAAACACACAAAAACGGAGCTGGAAGAATCAGACTCCCTGACTTCAAACTATACTACAAAGCTACAGTCAAAACAACCATATGGTGTTGGCACAAAAACAGACATATAAATTAATGGAAGAGGATAGAAAGTTCAGAAATAAATCCACAAATTTATGGTCAATTAACCTATAACACAGGAGGCAAGAATATACGAAGGAGGAAAGGCAGTCCCTTTAATAAGTGATGCTGGGAAAACTGGACAGCTACATGTAAAAGAATGAAATTAGAACATTCTCTAACACCATATACAAAAAACATACAAAACCTCAAAATGGATTAAAGACCTAAATGTTAGACCAGTCACTATAAAAATCCTAGAGGAAAACATAGGTAGACTATGCTTTGACATAAATCACAGCAATATTTTTTTGGATCCATGTCCTAGAGTAATGGAAATTTAAAAAAATTAACAAATGGGACCTTATTAAGCTGAAAAACTTCTGCATAGCAAAGGAAACCTTTGACAAAATGAAAAGGCGGTTCAAATGGGAGAAAATATTTGCAAATGATATGACCGACAAGGGGTTAATATCTGACATATATAAACAGCTCATACAACTCAATACCAAAGCAAAAAACAACAGGATTCTAAAATGGCAGAAGACCTGAATAGACATTTTTCCAAAGAAGATGTACTGATGGACAGCAGGCACATGAAAAAATGTTCAATATCTCTAATCATCAGAGAAATGCAAATCAGTACCACAATGAGATATCACCTCACATCTGTAAAAATGGCTACCATCAAAAAGACTACAAATAACAAATGTTGACAAGGATGTGGAAAAAAGTGAACTCTAGTACACTGTTGGTGAGAATGTAAATTGGTACAGCCACTAGGAGAACATTATGGAGGTTTCAAAGAACCGAAAATATATCTAACATATGATCCAGCAATTCCACTTTGTGATATATATATCAAAAAACTGCAAAAAAAGATACATGCACCCAAATGTTCATAGCAGCATTATTTACAATAGCCAAGATATGGAAGCAACCCAACATGCACATGGATAAAGATGTGATATATATACCACTCAGCCATAAAAAAATAATGAAATTCTGCCATTTGCAACAATGTGGATGGACCTAGAGAGTATTATGCTTAGAGAAATAAATCAAAGATAAATTGTGTATGTTATCACTTATATGCGAAATCTAAAAAATAAAACTGTACAGCAAAACAGAAACAGAGTCAAAGATACAGAGAACAAACTAGTGGACTCCCCTAGTGGGGAAGGGGGAATGGGAGGGAGGGGACAAGATATTTATATGGGATTAAGAGATACAAACTCCTATGTATAAAATAGATAAGCAACAATGATATAATGTATAGCACGGGGAAATATAGCTTTTATTTTGTAATAACTTTAGGTGGAGTATAATCTATAAAAATACTGAATCACTATGCTATAAACCTGAAACTAATATAATATTGTAAATCCACTATGCTTCAATTGAAAAACAAAGAAAGAAATGTGGTGGGAAAACTTTCCTGCATCTTGCAAGTTCTTTATGGTGGCACAAATATTTGCAATGCTTCCAGGAATCAGTATTGACTTGGATTTACTATTTTTGTTGGTAGATTCAGCTCTAATGTCTTCAATGTCACCTCTCCCACCATGACAGCTCTCATTTCACAGGTCAAGAAACCAATGAAAGGTTTCTGCCATGAGCTAAGTTTACCTAATCCAATTATGAATTCTAAAACTGTGTAAGTAACCATCAGATGGATCTGGGAACCCCTGGACTCACTGTAAGACCATTTCCATCTAAAAACCAGAAATCATCTGAAGCCCCCAAAGCCCCTACTCTGTTGGAGGGCCACCGTGACATTTTAGGTTCCCTGGAAGCAATGTCAGTTCAAAGCTAGTGTCTAGCGGTGCTTGAAAGTTCTGATAATTTTCTTTTTGCCAATCATGGTAACCCCAGTTAAAGACTCTAGTTCCCTCTGGGGAAGTCTGGAGAAAGATTAACAGAACAAACCTCTCATACTGTACTGAAGTCTTCCCTCAGATGGACCTGGTCTCTTCATTCAAGGAATTCTGGGTCTATAAACTGAGTCAAATCTGGAAATTCACTGATGGACTTTCACTCTGATTTTTTATGATTCAAGTAAGACTAGTGTTTACTTGTCCTACATATCAAGTAAAAATTTAGTAGTCTTCCATATCGCTTTCACTTCTAGGAATATCAAGATAACAAGCAAAGGCCATAGATCTGTGCAATTCAGACTATTCTGATTGCTGCCTAGACTCTGAAGTCCATTACTGTAACTATGCCTACTTTGGTTTTGGCCCTTGACAAATCTACTTAGTCCCTACCACACAGGGATCCAATTACTCCTGTCACATTTAGATTTTCCAGTTGAGTGGCTGCAGTTCTCACTATAAGTTCTGTTAACATTTGGGTTGCTATGCTGCTAAAAAAATAAGAGCATCATGGAACACTTCAAGGATGCTAGGCCTCCTCTTACAAATTTATTTATCAAATGATTGGTGCAAGATGTGTCTTCTGGACCCTCTTATAATGGGTAAGTAAGTCTTAAATCACACATCCACCCTAAAGTTCTACATTTCTAAGTTTTTTAATATCTTCCTCTACATTAAACAAGAGGATTTTAGGCATTTCTATTTAACTTAAGATGGTCCATCTTTTAATTCATGCGTCAGCCAACCAGTCCAACAAACTGATGTAGCTCTTTTTATCTCCTTAAGCTGCAACAATAAATGCGTAATCTCTGCTTAGTGGTCCCATGTCAATACATTTGGCCTGATTTGACTTTATGTATCTTCTATCTCCCACATTCTTAATATACTTCTTCACACATATTCCACAGATTTCTGACTGTATACATTAGAAAACTCAATTAATTCTTTGTTGTATAATGCAACTCCTCAAGGATCACTTTTGTACCTCACCTTTAGTGGCCTGTAGAGACTTGAGGCTAGATATAGGTGGCAACTGCCTCAGAGGATGTTATTATCTTATTCTCATGCAATGTAGGATTAGTCTCCTCAGATTCAGGTGAAAACATTAATACCACTGTAAATTAGGAGCTGTTAACATTTGGGTGGCAATGCTGCTACACACGAGGAAGGAGAGTTCCCTTCCACTGGCTGTGAGATCACTTGCATGGGCAAAAGCACTCATTATAATGTAGAGACTCAATGCCTCCAGCCTCATCAGTGTCTTCCCATACTTCTCCATCTAGTATACAGGATCCCATTTTTTCCATTTAATATCCTCACCTAAACAGTAGACACCCTATGAGCCTGGGATATCAACCTGCCTTGATATTCAACAAATAGCAATCTGACTTTAAGCAATTTCAGCTCTGCCAAATGATAAGACTCTTTCTTGGTGATTCTAAAATTTCTTAGGACATTCATGCAATGCATGAGCTGAGAATTCAAACTGAGCTCATCCTTTTTGTGCAACACTTTGCTCAGAAACACTAGAAGGAACCAACAAATATCATTATATTCCTTAGTTTACAAAATATATTAGAAATTATCATATATAAAAGTACATAATTCCTTGTTTATTAGAGTTATCCAATGTAAGTATTTTGCATATCTCTATAAGCAGTTCACACCCTGGACTATCAGTGCTGTGTTTATAACTGGAAATAGAGTCAGTAGTATCTTTAAACCTAATCATATTTGAGAGCCCTTCCCAGGAACTAAGAAAATAACTCTGAAAACTCATACTTATTTTTTTTGGCTCTAGAACTCCTCTCCTTATCAAAATCTATATTGAATCGGGTTCTCAAAAAAATCCAGATGCAATGGGAAATAGAGGGATAGATAAATAGAGATACATATACATATATACATGCATACACAGATGTAAGAGAAGATTTAAAATAAGAATTGGCTCAGGAATTATGCAGGTGAGGAGTCCCACAATTTGCCATCAGCAGATTGTGCAGACTGTTCAGATTTCTGGAGAACCAATAAATCCAGTGGAATAATTTAGGCTCTGAAGACCTGAGGAAAAGGGATAACTGGTGTAGTCCCAGAATCCAAAACGCTGAGAAAGAGGAACACTCATTTCATAGGGTGGGAATAAATGGACATCCAGGTCAGGAAGAGAGATAGGGATTTGCCATTTCTTCACCTTGTTTTCTATTAAGGCTCTCTATTTGAATTGAATGATGTCTGCTCTCATGTTGAGCAAGGATTTCTTTACCCAGTCTACTGACTCAAATTCTAATCCCTTCCAGAAAAATCCTCACAAACATACCAAGAAAGGATGTTTTACCAGCTATATAGACTTCCCTTAACAAGGTAAGTTGACACATAAATTTAGCTATCACAAGTCCACCCCTTGACAAATTGACACCTAACCCATTGCCTTAAACCATATTAATCTACAAATAAAGACAATCATAAGATGATAATTCCATCCAGCATGACACAACCATGCTGCTACAATGGAAAACAACCTAACTTCTTCCTCAGAAAAAGATTTAATGTCCTTGAGTAATGTTTACTCTTAACAAATACTATGATATAAAATTAACAATATTCAAATTCTGTAATACAAAATCAACTTATCTCAGGTTACCTTATTAGGCAATATGAGAGGATAGAAAAAAATATTTGCTTAACATATGTATATATACACATGGAAAGATATTCATAACAAAATAAGGATGAAATACTCATGGCAAATCCTTATTTCTGCCACCAGTCACATGATCATAGCTAGTGTTCATAACTACCTTCTCTTCTGCTAGGCATTCTGTATTCCCTTTACTTCAGCAACAACCTCATCCGGTTGTGTTTTCTTATCTGGTTGGGACCCAAACCTTCATTTCTGAAAGTCTGGCACATTACTGGTGTTGCTTGGATTGAATAGTTGTAGTTTCCTATTGATCTTAATCATGGTGATTATAATACAGAGAAACCCTAATTGATATCCTGTATTCCAGACATACTCTTTCTTACCTCCATTGCAGAGTAGCTGTCCAAGTTCACTTTGGCAGTGACAAACGTTAGTAAACAGGTAATATTAACTTGTCCCATTTGCCTGTCACACAATTCAGATAAAAATATAAAGTGGATATAAACCAGTGAGATTGAATTACTATATTTTCGTCTTGTGGAAAACATAGAATGAAAGCTGTGAGGTATCTTTTGCATCTGTCTGTATGTTTTGTTTTATTTTTGTTTTTTAAATTTTTTATTGGAGTGCAGTTGATTTACAATGTTGTGTTTGTTTCAGGTGTACAAGAAAGTGAATCAGCTATACATATACATATATCCACTCTTTTTTAGATTCTTTTCCCATATAGGCCATTAGAAAAATTGAGTAGAGTTCCCTGTGCTATACAGTAGGTCCTTATTAGTTATCTATTTTATATATAGTAGTGTGTATATGTCAATCTCAAACTCTCAGTTTATCCCTCCCCCCTCTTACCCTTGGTAATCATAAGTTTTTCTACATCTGTAACTCTGTTTCTGTTTTGCAGATAAGTTTATTTGTACCCTTTTTTAGATTCCAAATATAAGTGATATCATATGACAGTATGATATCTCAGTATGACACTCAGTATGACAATCTCTAGGTCCGTGCATGTTGCTGCAAATAGCATTATTTTGTTCTTTTATATGGCTGAGTAATATTCCATTGTATATATGTACCACATCTTCTCTATCCATTCCTCTGTCAATGGACATTTAGGATGCTTCCATGTCCAGGCTATTGTATAGTGCTTCAATTAACATTGTGGTGCATGTATCTTTTCGAATTATGGTTTTCTCCTCATATATGCCCAGGAATGAGATTGCTGGATCATATAGTAACTCTATTTTTAGTTTTTTACGGAACCTCCATACTGTTCTCGATAGTGGCTGTACCAATTTACATTACAACCAACAGCGCAGGAGAGACCCCTTTTCTCCACACCCCCTCCAGCATTTATTGTTTGTAGATTTTTTCATTACAACCATTCTAACGGTGGAGGTTATACCTCATTGCATTTTTGATTTGCATTTCTCTAATAATTAGTGACGATGAGTATCTTTTCATGTGATTTTTAGCCATCTGCATGTCTTTTCTTTTTTTACATCTTTATTGGAGTATAATTGCTTTACAATGGTATGTTAGTTTCTGCTTTATAACAAAGTGAATCAGCTATACATATACATATATCCCCATATCTCCTCCCTCTTGTGCCTCCTTCCCATCATCCCTATCCCACCCCTCTAGGTGGTTACAAAGCACAAGGCTGATCTCCCTGTGCTATGTGGCTGCTTCCCACTACCTATCTATTTCACATTTGGTAGTGTATATATGTACATGCCACTCTCTCAGTTCGTCCCAGATTACCCTTCCCCCTCCCCACGTCCTCAAGTCCATTCTCTGTATCTCTGTCTTTATTCCCGTACTGCCCCTTGGTTCTTCAGAACATTTTTTTTTTTTTTAGAATCCATATATATGTCTTACCATATGGTATTTGTTTTTCTCTTTCTGACTTACTTCACTCTGTATGACAGACTCTAGGCCCATCTACCTCACTACAAATAACTCAATTTCATTTTTTATGGCTCAATAATATTCCATTGTATATATGTGCCAGAACTTCTTTATCTATTCATCTGTTGATGGACACTTAAGTAGCTTCCTAATCCTGGCTATTGTAAATAGTGCTGCAATGAACATTATGGTACATGACTCATTTTGAATTATGGTTTTCTGAGGGTATATGCCCAGTAGTGGAATTGCTGGGTACTATGGTAGTTCTATTTTTAGTTTTTAAAGGAACCTCCGTACTGTTCTCCATAGTGGCTGTATCAATTTTCATTCCCACCAACAGTGCAAGAGGGTTCCCTTTCCTCCACACCATCTCCAGCAGTTATTATTTGTAGATTTTTTGATGGTGGCCATTCTGACCAGTGTGAGGTAATACCTAATTGTAGTTTTGAATTACATTTCTCTAATAATTAGTAATGTTGATCATCCTTTCATGTGTTTGTTGGCAATCTGTATATTTTCTTTGGAGAAATGTCTATTTAGGTCTCCCTATTTTGGGGATGGTTTTTTTATTTATTTATTTTTTTCTGATATTGAGCTGCATGAGCAGCGTGTACATTTTGGAGATTAACCCTCTGTCAGTTGCTTCATTTGCATATAATTTCTCCCATTCCAAAGGCTGTCTTTTCATCTTGTTTATGGTTTCCTTTGCTGTGCAAAAGCTTTAAAGTTTCATTAGGTTCCATTTGTTTATTTTAGTTTTTATTTCCATTTCTCTAGGAGGTGGGTCAAAAGGATCTTGCTGTGATATATGTCATAGAGTTTTTGGCCTAAGTTTTCCTCTAAGAGTGTTATAGTATCTGGCATTGCATTTAGGTCTTTCATCCATTTTGAGTTTATTTTTGTGCATGGTGTTAGGGAGTGTCCTAATTTCATTCTTTTACATGTAGCTGTCCAGTTTCCCCAGCACCACTTATTGAAGAAGCTGTCTTTTCTCCATTGTATGTTCTAGGCTCCTTTATCAAAGATATGGTAACCATATGTATGTGGTTTTATCTCTGGGCTTTCAATCCTGTTCCATTGATCTATCTTTCTGTTTTTGTGCCAGTACCATAGTGTCTTGATTACTGTAGATTTATAGTATAGTCTGAAGTCAGGGAGCCAGATTCGTCCAGCTTCTTTTCTCTTTCTCAAGATTTCTTTGGCTGTTCAGGGTCTTTTGTGTTTCCAAACAAATTGTGAATTTTTTTGCTCTAGTTCTGTGAAAAATGCCACTGGTAATTTGATAGAGATTGCAAAGAATTTTCAGATTTCTTTGGGTAGTATAGTCATTTTCACAATGTTGATTCTTCCAATCCAAGAACATGGTATATCTCTCCATCTCTTTGTATCATCTTTAATTTGTTTCATTAGCATATTATAGTTTTTGGCATGCAGGTCTTTTGTCTCCTTATGTAGGCTTATCCTTAGGTATTTTATTCTTTTTGTTGCAATGATAAATGGGAGTGTTTCCTTAATTTCCTTTTCCTATTTTTCATCACTAGTGTATAGGAATGCAAGAGCTTTCTGTGCATTACTTTTGTATCCTGCTACTTTACCAAATTCATTCATTAACTCTAGTAGTTTTCTGATAGCAACTTTAGGATTCTCTATGTTTAGTATCATGTCATCTGCAAACAGTGACAACTTTACTTCTTATTTTCGGTTTGGATTCCTTATATTTATTTTTCCTCTCTGGTTGCTGTGACTGAAACTTCCAAACCTATGTTGAATAATAGTGGTGAGAGTGGGCAACCTTGTCTTGTTCCTGATCTTACTGGAAAAGGTTTCAGTTTTTCACCATTGAGAATGATGTTGGCTGTGGGTTTGTCATATATGGCCTTTATTACGTTGAGGTAAGTTCCCTCTATGCCTATTTTCTGGAGGGTTTTTTGGCATAAATAGCTGTTGGATTTTGTCAGAAGATTTTTCTGAATCTGTTGAGGTGATCATATGGTTTTTCTCCTTCAATTTGTTAATATGCTGTATCACATTGATTGATTTGCGTACATTGAAGAATCTTTGCGTTCCTGGGATAAACCCCACTTGATCATGGTGTATGATCCCTTTAATGTGCTGTTGGATTCTGTTTGCTAGTATTATGTTAAGGATTTTTGCATCTATGTTCCTCAGTGATATTGGCCTGTAGTTTTCTTTCTTTGTGACATCTTTGTCTAGTTTTGGTATCAGGGTGATGGTGGCCTCGTAGAATGAGTTTGGGATTTTTCCTCCCTCTGCTATATTTTGGAAGAGTTTGAGAAGGATAGGTGTTAGCTCTTCTCTAAATGTTTGATAGAATTTGCTGAAGCCATCTGGTCCTGGGGTTTTGTTTGTTGGAAGATTTTTAATCACAGTTTCAATTTCAGTGCTTGTGATTGGTCTGTTCATATTTTCTATTTCTTCCCGGTTCAGCCTTGGCAGGTTGTGCGTTTCTAAGAATTTGTCCATTTCTTCCAGGTTCTGCATTTTATTGGCATATAGTTGCTTGTAGTAACATCTCATTACCCTTTGTATTTCTGCAGTGTCAGGTGTTACTTCTCCTTTTTCATTTCTAATTCTATTGATTTGAGTCTTCTCCCTTGTTTTCTGGATGAGTCTGGCTAGTGGTTTATCAATTTTGTTTATCTTCTCAAAGAACCAGCTTTTAGAGTTATTGATCATTGCTATTGTTTCCTTCATTTCTTTTTCATTTATTTCTGATCTGATTTTTATGATTTCTTTCCTTCTGCTAACTTTAGGGTTTTCTTGTTCTTCTTTCTCTAATTGCTTTAGGTTTAAGGTTAGGTTGTTTATTTGAGATGTTCTTTGTTTCTTGAAGTAGGATTGTATTGCTATAAACTTCCCTCTTAGAACTGCTTTTGCTGCATCCCGTAGGTTTTTGGTCATTTTGTTTTCATTGTCGTTTGTTTCTAGATACTTTTCGATTTCCTCTTTGCATTCTTCAGTGATCTCTTGGTTATTTAGTACTGTCCTGTTCAGCCACCATGTGTTTGTATTTTTTACAGAATTTTTCCTGTAATTGACATCATGTCATAACATTACGGTTGGAAAAGGTACTTGATAGGGTTTCAATTTTCGTAAATTTACCAAGCCTTGATTTGTTACCCATATATGACTTATCCTGGAAAATGTTCCATGAGCACTTGAGAAGAAAGTGTATTCTCTAGTTTTTGGTTGGAATGTCCTATAAATATCAATTATATCCATCTTGTTTAATGTATCTCTTAAAGGTTGTGTTTTCTTATTTGTTTTCATTTTGGATGATCTGCCCATTGGTGAAAGTGGGTTGCTAAAGTCCTCTACTATGAATGTGGTACTGTCAATTTCCCCTTTTATGGCTCTTATCATTTGCCTTATGTATTGAGATGCTCCCGTGTTGGGTGCATAACTGTTTACAATTGTTATATCTTCTTCTTGAATTGATCCCTTAATCATTATGTAGTTTACTTCTTTGTCTCTTGTAATAGTCTTTATTTTAAAGTCTATTTTCTCTGATATGACTATTACTACTCCAGTTTTCTTTTCATTTCCATTTGAATGGAATATCTTTTTCCATCCCCTCACTTTCAGTGTGTATGTGTCCCTAGGTCTGAAGTGGGTCTCTTGTAGACAGCTTATATACGGTCTTGCTTTTGTATACATTCAGCCACTCTATGTCTTTTGGTTGGAGCATTTAATCCATTTACATTTAAGATACTTATTGATATATATGTTCCTATTACCATTTTATTAATTGTTTTGAGTTTATCTTTGTAGGTCTTTTCCTTCTCTTGTGTTTCTTGCCTAGAAAATTTCCTTTAGCATTTGTTGTAAAGCTGGTTTTGTGGTGCTGAATTCTCTTAGCTTTTGCTTGTCTGTAAAGGTTTTAATTTTCTCTGTCTAATCTGAATGAGATCCTTGCTGAGTAGAGTAGTCTTGGTTGTAGGTTTTTTCCCTTTCACCATTTTAATTATGTCCTGCCACTCCCTTCTGGCTACAGTGTTTCTGCTGAAAGATCAGCTGTTAACCTTATGGGGATTCCCTTATGTGTTACTTGTTGTTTTTCCCTTGCTGCTTTTAATATGTTTTCTTTGTATTTAGTTACTGATATTTTGATTAATATGTGTCTTTGCATGTTTCTTCTTGGATTTATCCTGTATGGGACTCTCTGTGCTTCCTGGACTTGACTAACTATTTCCTTTCCCATATTAGGGAAGTTTTCAACTATAATCTCTTCAAATATTTTCTCATTTCCTTTCTTTTTCTCTTCTTCTTTTGGGACCCCTCTAATTTGAATGTCATTACATTTAGTGTTGTCCCAGAGATCTCTGAGACTGTCCTCAATTTGTTTCATTCTTTTTCCTTTATTCTGCTCTGCTGTAGTTATTTCCACTATTTTATCTTCCATGTCACTTATCCGTTCTTCTGCCTCAGTTATTTGGCTATTGATTCCTTCTAGAGAATTTTTAGTTTCATTTATTGTGTTGTTCATCATTATTTGTTTGCTCTTTAGTTCTTCTAGGTCCTTGTTAAATGTTTCTTCTATAATCTCTATTCTATTTCCAAGATTTTGGATCATCTTTACTATCATTAGTCTGAATTCTTTTTCAGGTAGACTGCCTATTTCCTCTTCATTTGTTTGGTCTGGTGGGTTTTACCTTGCTCCTTCATCAGCTGTGTGTTTCTCTCTCTTCTCATTTTGCTTGAGTTACTGTGTTTGTGGTCTCCTTTTAGTAGGCTGCAGGTTTTTTGTTCCCATGTTTGTGGCGTCTGCCCCCAGTGTCTAAGTTTGGTTCAGTGGGTTGTGTATGTCTCCTGGTCAAGGGCACTGGTGCCTGTGTTCTGGTGGATGAGGCTGGATCTTGTCATTCCGGTGGGCAGGACTGCATCCGGTGGTGTGTTTTGCCGTGCCTATGACCTTATTATGATTTTAGGCAGCCTCTCTGCTAATGGGTGGTTTTTTGTTCCTGTCTTGCTATTTGTTTTCATAGGGTGTCCAGCGCTGTAGCTTGCTGGTCGTTCAGTGGAGCTGGGTCTTAGCATTGAGATGGAGATCTCTGGGAGAGCCTTTGCCATTTGATATTACACGGAGCCAGGAGGTCTCCCGTGTAACGATGTTCTGAACTCGGCTCTCTGACCTCAGAGGCACAGGCTGACACCCAACTTGAGCACCAAGACACTGTCGAGAAAAAGAAAGAAGGAAAGAATGAAAGAAAGAAGAAAGAAAGAAGAAATAAAGAAGGAAATTTATTAAAATTAAAAATTAAAAAATTATTAAAAATAAAAAGTAATGAAAAAAAAGAAAGAGAGAGCAACCTAACCAAGTATCAAATCCACCAAAGATAAGAAGTGCTAAAAACTATAATAAAAAAATTTAAAAAAAAAAGACAGAGAGAACCCTAGGACAAATGGTACAAGCAAAGCCTTACAGACATAATCACACAAAGTCCACCACCTCAATTTTGAGATGATTTGTTTTCTATTCAGGTATTCCAGAGATGCAGGGCACATCAAGTTGATTGTGGAGATTTAATCTGCTGCTCCTGAGGATTCTGGGAGAAATTTCCCTTTCTCTTTTTGTTCGCACAGCTCCTGGGGTTAAGCTTTGGATTTGGTCCCACCTCTGTGTTTAGGTCACCTGAGGGCATCTGTTCTTCACTCAGACAGGACAGGGTTAAAGTAGCAGCTGATTGTGTGGCTCTGACTCACTCAGGCCGTGGGGACAGAGAGGTACGAATTCGGGGAGCCGGTGGTGGCAGAGGCGAGTGTGATGTTGCAACAGCCTGAGGCATGCTGTGTGCTCTCCCGGAGAAGTTGTCCCTGGATCATGGGACCCTGGCAGTGGCAGGCTGCACAGGCTCCCGGGAGGGGAGGTGTGGATAGTGACCTGTGCTTGCACACAGGCTTCTTGGTGGCTGCACCAGCAACCTTAGCATTTCATGCCCACCTCTGGTGTCCACACTGATAGCTGAGGCTCATGCCCATCTCTGGAACTCATTTAGGCAGTGCTCTGAATTCCCTTTCCTTGCTCACCCTGATCCAATTGTCTCTTGCCTCTTTGGCAGCTGCAGACTTTTTCCAGGACTCCCTCCTGGCTAGCTGTGGCATACTAGCCCCCTTCAGGCTGTGTTCATGCAGCCAAGCCTAGTCCTCTCTCTGGGATCTGAACTCCGAAGCCAGAGCCTCAGCTCCCAGTCCCCACCCCCCAGGTGTGTGAGCAGACAAACCTCTCAGGCTGGTGAGTGCTGGTTGGCAGCGATCCTCTGTGCAGGAATCTCTCTGGTTTTCCCTCTGCACCCTGTGGCTGTGCTTTCCTCCGTGGCTCTGAAGCTTCCCTCCCACCACCACGTCTCTGCCAGTGAGGGGCCTTCCTAGTGTGTGGAAACGTTTCCTGCTTCACAGCTCCCTCCCAGAAGTGCAGGTCCCATCCCTATTCTTTTGTCTCTGTTTTTTCTCTTTTCTTTTGCCTCCCAGGTACGTGGATAGTTTCTTGCCTTTTGGGAAGTCTGAGGTCTTCTGCCAGCATTCAGTAGGTGTTCTGTAGGAGTTGTTCCACATGTAGATGTATTTCTGGTATATTTGTGGGGAGGAAGGTGATCTCCACATCTTACTCTTCCACCATCGGAAGGTCTCCTCCCGGTCTGTATGTTTATGTATATGTATGTATGTATGTATGTATGTTATGTATTTGTGACATTTTTCTACCTCTGGATGATATTACCAAATAAATTTGTTAAAATCATTTAATGGAGTTGTATTCAATCAGCTTGAAAAACAAACACTTTTATAAGTTATGTATTCTTAAAACACTCAGAATTATTGAAACAAATCCAATTCTCATGTTTACTTGATCAGGGACAATCTTTGATAAATAAAGCTACTTTTAAAAATTGTGAGTAAAATAAACACAGGGATGTCTTTAGGGTTGTCAGCATTATATATAAAGCAAACATACAAATATATTTAATATATGTTTACTAGTCAAGCTAGCTTAAATTACCTCTAATAGATGGTTAAGATTATAAAAGTATAAATCTAACTTAAGAGCAATATTAACAATAAAAGTGAATTGCCTGATGCATTTCAAGAATAATATTTTTTTAAAGAAAAATAACAGAGAACTATTTTGAAGTTCTTTGTTTCTGTGAGTTTTTGATACTTGCTTAATTTTTTCTTGTATGTATAATTAAGACTTTATTTTAGAAAATTTTAACATTTTGATAAATTAATTGTATCACAACTAAGCTTTTATAAGGCCTCCTTTCCCCAATTTAAACCCCAAAATGTCTCCAAATCTTATAAAGGAAATATTATCTTAGACTAAGCTGTTCAGCAGTGTTCTTATTTCCTTTTTCAATATACTCCACAGTTTAATACAAAATGTAGAGTGTGCTACTCAAACTGAAATAATATGGCATTCAAGAATTTGGGGCTTTAAAAAGAAACAAGAGAGAAAGCCAAGATGACAGAGTAGAAGGACCCTAACCTCTGCTCCTCTCACAAACACAACAAAATCATAACAATCTGCAGAGCAACAAACATTGAAAAAGACTGAAACTACCAGAAAAGATCCTTTACAGCTAAAGACATATAGATGAAACAATGAGATAGATAGGAGGGGTGGACTCACAATATAATCAAATCCCATACTTCAATAGTGGGTGACCCACAGACAGAAGAATAATTATATACAGAGGTTCACCCATAGAAGTGACAGTTCTCTGAGCCCCACATCAGGCCTGCCAGTCCAGGGGTTCAGCACCAGGAAGAGAAGCCCCCAGAACATTTGGTTTAGAAGGCCAGCAGGACTGGATTGAGGAAGCTCCACAGGATTGGGGGAAATAGACTTCACTATTAAAGGGTGCACACAAAATATCATGCAGAGGAGACCAAGGGCAAAAGTAGTAATTTGATAGGAGCCTGAACAGACCTAACTGCTGGTCTTGGAGGGTCTCCTGGGCAGGCAGAGGGTGGAGCTGTGGCCTACCCTGGGGACATAGATGCTGGTGGCAGATATAGTAGGGAGCATTCATCTGCTGAGGCTGACATTTTGACACAAAGACCTGGCCACACCCAACAGCCTGTAGGCTCCAGTGCTGGGATGCCTCAGTCAAACAACAAACTGGGTGGGGACACAGTCCTACCCAACAGCAGACAGGATGCCTAAGGACTTCTTGAGCCCACAGCCTCTTCTAGGCAGGCCCAAACATACGACCCTCCCTACCAGAGGACCAAGACCCAGCTCCACATACCAGAAGGCAGACACTGGCCCCTCTCACCAGGAATCCTGCACAAGATTCTAGTCCAGCCTCACCTACAAGGAGTCAGATACCAGAAGCAAGAAAACTACAGTCTCTTTCACAAAGGAGGTAACCATGGAAAAAAAGACAGTCTCTTCAGCAAGTGGTGTTGGGAAAGTTGGACAGCCATGTGTAAATCAATGAACTTAGAACATACCCTCACACCATACAAAAAAATAAACTCAAAATGGTGTAAAGACTTAAATATAAGACATGACATCATAAAACTCCTACAAGAGAACATAGGCAAACAATTATCTGACATAAATCATATTAATGTTTCCTTAGATCAGTCTCTGATGGCAATAGAAATAAAAACAGAAATAAACAAATGGGACTGAATCAAACTTAAAAGCTTTTGAACAGCAAAGGAAACCATAAACAAAATGAAAAGACTACCTATGGATTAGGAGAAAATATTTGCAAATAATGTAACCAACAAAGGATTAATTTCCAAAATATACAAACAGCTCATATAATTCAACAACAAAAAAAACAGATAACCCAATCAAATAATAGACAGAATACCTCAATAGACATTTCTCCAAAGGAATGGCCAATGGGCATAGGAAAAAATGCTCAACATCGCTAATTATTAGATAAATGCAAATCAAAACTTCAATGAGGTGTCACCACACACCAGTCAGAATGGCCATCATTAAATTGTCTACAAATAATATATGTTGGAGAAAATTCCAATTCAAAAAGATTCATGTACCCCAATGTTCATAACAGCATTATTTACAGTAGCCAAGATATGGAAGCAAAGTAAATGTCCATCAACAGATGGATGGATAAAGAAGATGTGGTATATATACACAATAGAATACTACTCAACCATAAAAAAGAATGAAATAATGCCATTTGCAACAACATGAATGGACCTAGAGATTATCATACTAAGTGAAATCAGAAAGATAAAGACAAATACCATATGACATCACTTATAAGTGGAAGCTAAAATATGACACAAATGAACTTATCTACAAAACAGAAACAGACTCATAGACATAGAACACAGACTTGTGGTTGCCAAGTGAGAGAGGGATAGGTGAGGGATGGATTGGGAGTTTGGGGTGAGGAGTTGCAACGTATTATATATAGAATGGATAAACAGCAAAGTCCTACACTATAGCACAAGGAACTGTATTCAATATCCTGTGATAAAGCATAATAGAAAAGAATATAAAAAAGAATGTTTATATATGTATAACTGAACCACTTTACTGTACAGCAGAAATTAACACAACATTGCAAATCAACTATACTTCAATAAAAAAAAAAATTAAGGAAAACTATACCCTCCCAGCCTACAGAGTGTGTTCATAAATGCAGGCCAGACACTACCTTAGGAGAATATGGCCCCTGGACCTTGGCTGACAAAAGGTGTGTTTACTGCTGGGAGACATATGATCTCTCCTACAGAGGGCCACTTCTCCAAGGTCAAGAAATGTAAACAACCTACCACATACAGAAAAATACAAGTAGCAATTTTGACATAATGGGCAACAGAGGAATGTGTTTCAGATGAAGGAAGAAGATAAACCCCAGAAGAAGAACTAAGTGATGTGGAGATAGGCAATTACCCAAGAAAGAGTTCAGAGCAATAATTGTAAAGATGATCAAAGAACTTGGGAGGAGAATGGATGCACAGAGCAAGAAATTAGAAATTTATAACTAAAAATTAGAAAATGTGAAGAAGAACCAAACAGAATTAAAGAATATAACTGAAATGAAAAGTACACTAGAAGGAAACAATAGCAGAATAAATGAGGCAGAAGAATGGATCAGTGAGTTGGAAGACCGAGTAGTGGAAATCATTGCCACCAACAGAAAAAAGAAAAGATAACAAAAAGAAATGAAAAAGCATGAGATGTCTGGGACAACATCAAGTGCATTCATGTTCACATTATAAGCGTCCCAGAAGGAGAAAAGAGAGAGAAATGGTCTGAGAACATATTTGAAGAGATAATAGCTAAAAACTTCCCTAACCTGGAGAAGGAAATAGTCACCAAAGTCCAGGAAGCACAGAGAGGCCCATACAGGATTAACCCACAGAGGAATACAACACGACACACTGTAATCAAAATGACAATATTTAAAGATAAAGAGAATATATAAAAAACAACAAGAGAGGGAATTCCCTCGAGGTCCAGTGTTTAGAACTCCATGCTTCCACTGTGGGGGCCCAGGTTCAAACCCTGGTTGGGGAACTAAGATCCTGCAAGCTGCATGCTGAAGAAAGAAAGAAAGAAAGAAAAGAAAGAAAGAAAGAAAGAAAGAAAGAAAGAAAGAAAGAAAGAAAGAAAGAAAGAAAGAAAGAAAGAAAGAAAGAAAGAAAGGAAGAAAGAAAGAGAGGAAGAGAGGAAGAGAGAAAGAAAAGAAAGAAAGAAAGGAAGAAAGGAAGAAAGAAAGAGAAGGAAGGAAGGAAGGAAGGAAGGAAAGAAAGAAAGAAAGAAAGGAGGAAAGAAAGAAAGAAAGAAAGGAAGGAAGAAAGAAAGAAAGAAAGAGAAAGAAAGTTTTTGAAAAAGCAACAAAGAAAAAACAACAGATAACATACTAGGGAACTCCCATAGGCTGTCAGGTTACTTTTCAGCAGAAACTCTGCAGGCTAGAAAGAAATGGCACAATATATGTAAAGTGATGAAAGGGAAAATCTTACAAGCAAGAATACTCTATCCAAAAAGGCTCTCATTCAGATTTGATGCAGAAATCAAAAGCTTAACAGACAAGCAAAAGCTAAAACAATTTAGCACCACCAAACCATCTTTACAACAAATGCTAAAGCAACTTTCTAGGTGGAAAAGAAAAGGTCTCAAGTAGAAATAAGAAAATAACAAAATGGAATAGCTCACTGGTAAAGGCAAACACACAATAAAGGTAGGAAATCATCCAACAGAAAGCTAGTATGGAGGTTAAACACAAAAGTAGTAAAATCATTTGTCTCCACAATAAGCAGTTAAGCGTTACACAAAATAATCAGATATAAAATATAATATCAAAAACAGTAATTGTGAGGGAAAGAGAGAATGAATGCAGGATATCTAAAATGTGTTTGAAATTAAGACATCAGCAACTTAAAACTAGCAAGTATAAATATAGACTCCAATACAAAAACCTCATGGTAGACAGAAATCAAAAATCTACATTAGATACACACACATGAAAAAAAAAAAAAGAATCCAAATATAACAATAAAGATATTCATCAACTCACAAGAGAAGAGAACAAAAGAAGAAAGGGGGAAAAAGAACCTCAAAACCAAATCCAAAACAGTTAACAAAATGGCAGTCGGAACATATGTATCAATAATTACCTTAAATGTAAATGGACTAAATGCTCCAACCAAAACACATAGACTGGCTGGATGGATACCAAAAAGAGACTCATATATTTCCTACCTACAAGAGACTCACTTCATATCTATTGACACATACAGACTGAAAGTGAGTTTGTGGAAAATGATATTCCATGTAAATGGAAATCAAAAGAAACCTGGAGTTGCAATACTTATATCAGAGAAAATAGACTTTAAAATAAAAACTGTTACAAGACACAAAGAAGGATACTGCATAATGATCAAAGGATCAATCCAAGAAAAAGATATAAGAATTGTAGGGCTTCCCTGGTGGCGCAGTGGTTGAGAGTCCACCTGCCAATGCAGGGGACATGGGTTCGTGCCCCGGTCCAGGAAGATCCAACATGCTGCGGAGCAGCTAGTGCCGTGAACCATGGCCACTGGGCCTGCGCATCCGGAGCCTGTGCTCTGCAACGGGAGAGGCCACGACAGTGAGAGGTCCGCAAACTGCAAAAAAAAAAAAAAGAATTGTAAATATATATGCACCCAACATGGGAGCACATCAATATATAAGGCAAATGTTAACAGACAAAAAAGGAGAAATTGGGGCTTCCCTGGTGGTCCAGTGGTTAAGAATCCACCTTCCACAGCTGGGGATATGCTACACAGCCCATGCACATTGGAGCCTACACACCACAACTACAGAGCCCACATGTTCTGGAGCCCATGTGCCACAACTAGAGAGCCTATGTGCTAAAAATACTGAGCCTGGGTGCCCACCTGCCTCAACTACAGATCCCATGCACTCTGGAGACCACACAGCACACCTACAGATCCCACGCACTCTGGAGACCACACAACACAACTACAGAGCCCACGCACTCTGGAGCCCACATGCCACAATTAGAGAGCCTGTGGGCCACAACTACTGAACCTACACACTCTGGAACCCGCATGCCACAATTAAAGAGAAGCCCAAGCACCACAACTAGAAAGAAACCCATGTGCCACAACAAAGAGCCCACGCACCGCAACAAAATATCCTGCATGCTGCAAAGAAGACAGGATGCCAAAAGTAAATTAATTAATTAAATATTAAAAATAAATAAATAAAAGGAGAAATTGATAGTAACACAGTAATAGTTGGAGTCTTTAACACCCCACTTAACATCAATGTACAGATCATCCAGATAGAAACGCAACAAGGCCCTATTTGACACATTAGATCAAACGAACTTAACTGATATTTATGGAACATTCCTTCCAAAAGCAGCAGAATACACATTCTTCTCAAGTTCACATGGAACATTCTCCAGGACAGATAACATGCTAGGCCACAAAGCAAGCCTAAGTAAATTAAAGAAACTGAAAACACATCAATCATCTTTTCTGGCTACAAGGATATGAGGGTAGAAATCAACTATAAGGGAAAAAAATGCAAAAAACACAAACACCTGGAGGCTAAATAATATCCTATTAACCAACCACTGGATCACAGAAAAATCAAAGAGGGAATAAAATAATACCTAGAGACAAATGGAAAAGAAAACACAACTATGAAAAACCTATGAGGGGGGAGCTTCAAGATGGCAGAAGGGTAAGACGTGGAGATCACCTTCCTCCCCACAAATACATCAGAAATACATCTACATGTGGAACAACTCCTACAGAACACCTACTGAATGCTGACAGAAGACCTCAGACCTCCCAAAAGGCAAGAAACTCCCCCACGTACTTGGGTAGGGCAAAAGAAAAAAGAATAAACAGAGACAAAAGGATAGGGACGGGACCTGCACCAGTGGGAGGGAGCTGTGAAGGAGGAAATGTTTCCACACACTAGGAAGACCCTTCGTGGGTGGAGAATGTGGGTGGTGCAGGGGGGAAGGTTCAGGGTCACAAGAGAGCACAGCAACAGGGTTGCGGAGGGAAAAGCAGAGAGATTCCCACACAGAGGATTGGTGCCAAACAGCACTCATCAGCCCGAGAGGTTTGTCTGATCACCCGCCAGGATGGGTGGGGATTGGGAGCTAAGGCTCTGGCTTTGGACATCGGATCCCAGGGAGAGGACTGGGGTTGGCTGCGTGAACACAGCCTGAAGGGAGCTAGTGCACCACAGCTAACCAGGAGGGAGTCTGGGAAAAAGTCTGGAGCTACCAAAGAGGCAAGAGACATTTTCCTGCCTCTTTGTGTCCTGGTGCATGAGGAGAGGGGATTAAGAGCACCACTTAAAGGAGCTCCAGAGACGGGCATGAGCCACAGCTGTCAGCGCAAACCCCAGAGATGGACATGAGATGCTGAGGCTGCTGTTGCAGCCACCAAGAAGCCTGTGTGCGAGCACAGGTCACTATCCACACCTCCCCTCCCGGGAGCCTGTGCAGCTGGCCACTGCCAGCATCCCGTGATTCAGGGACAACTTCCCGGGGGGAACACACCACGCACCTCAGGCTGTTGCAATGTCACACTGGGCTCTGCCACCACAGGCTCACGCCGCACTCCATACCCCTCCCTCCACCTGGCCTGAGTCAGCCACATCCCCCTAATCAGCTGCTCCTTTAACCCTGTCCTGCCTGAGTGAAGAACAGACGCCCTCAGGTGACCTACATGCAGAGGCGGAGCCAAATCCAAAGCTGAACTGCAGGAACTGTGCAAACAAAGAAGAGAAAGGGCAATCTCTCCCAGCAGCCTCAGGAGCAGCGAATTAAATCTCTACAATCAACATGAGGTACCCTGCATCTGTGGAATACTTGAATAGACAATGAATCACCCCAAATTGAGGAGGTGGACTTTGGGAGCAACAACATATATATATTTTTACTGATATTAAGCATACACATATATTTTTGTGTATGTGTATGCTTCTGTGTGTGATTTTGTCTGTATAACTTTGCTTTTATCATTTGTCCTAGGGTTCTGTTGGTCCATTTTGGTTTTTTTGTGTAGTTCTTAGTGCCTGTTATCTTTGGTGGATTTGTTTTTTGTTTTAGTTGCTCTCTTCCTTTTTCCTTTCTATTTTGTTTATATAGCATAAATTTTTTTTAATAATTACTTTTCATTTTATTAACTTTTAAATTTACTTTAATTTTATCTTCTTCTTTCTCTCTTTTTTTTCTCCCTTTTATTCTGAGACATGTAGATGACAGGCTCTTTGTGTTCCAGCCAGGCATTGGGGCTGTGCCTCTGAAGTGGGAGAGCCAAGTTCAGGACATTGGTCCACAAGAGACCTCCCAGCTCCAAGTAATGTCAAATGGACAAAAATCTCTCAGAGATCTCCATCTCAACACCAAGACCCAGCTCTACTCAACGTCCAGCAAGCTACAGTGCTGGACACACTATGCCAAACAACTAGCAAAACAGGAACACAACCCTATCCATTAGCAGAGAGGCTGCCTAAAATCATAATAAGGCCACAGACACCCCAAAACACACCACCAGATGTGGACCTGCCCACCAGAAAGACATTATCTAGCCTCATCCACCAGAACACAGGTACTAGTGCCCTCCACCAGGAAACCAACACAGTCCACTGAACCAACCTTGGCCACTGGGGGCAGACACTAAAAACAACGGGAACTACGAACGTGCAGCCTGTGAAAAGGAAACCCCAAACACAGTAAGTTAAGCAAATTTAGAGACCTGAAAAAGAATTCAGAATAATGATAGTAAAGGTGATACAAAATCTTAGAAATAGAATGGAGAAAATACAAGACACATTTAACAAGGACATAGATGAACTAAAGAACAAAACAGTGATGAACACCAAAATAAATGAAATTAAAATTTCTCTAGAAGGGATCAATAGCAGAATAACCAAGGCAGAAGAACGGATAAGTGACCTGGAAGACAAAATAGTGGAAATAACTACTGCAGAGCAGAATGAAGAAAAAAGATTGAAAAGAATTGAGGACAGCCTCGGAGACTGCTGGGACAACCTTAAACGTAACAACATTTGAATTATAGGTGTCCCAGAAGAAGAAGAGAAATGAAGGACTGAGAAAATATTTGAAGAGATTATAGTTGGAAACTTCTCTAATATGGGAAAGGAAATAGTTAATCAAGTCCAGGAAGCACAGAGAGTCCCATACAGAATAAATCCAAGGAGAAACATGATAAGACACATACTAATCAAACTACCAAAAATTAAATACAAAGAAAAAATATTAGAAGCAGCTAGGGAAAAACAACAAATAACATATAAGGGAATCCCCATAAGGTTAACATCTGATCTTTCAGCAGAAACTCTGCAAGCCAGACGGGAGTGGCAGGACATATTTAAATTGCTGAAGGGGAAAAACCTACAACCAAGATTTCTCTACTCAGCAAGGATCTCATTCAGATGTGACAGAGAAATTAAAAGTATTAGAGACAGGAAAAAGCTCAGAGAATTCAGAACCACCAAACCAACTTTACAACAAATGCTAAAGGAATTTCTCTAGGCAGGAAAAACAAGAGAAGGAAAAGACCTACAATAGGAAACCCAAAACAGTTAAGAAAATGGTAATAGGAACATACATATCAATAATTACCTTAAATGTTAATGGATTAAATGCTCCAACCAAAAGACATAGACTGGCTGGATAGATCAAAAAAAAAAAAAAGACTTGTATATATGTTGTCTACAGGAGACCAACTTCATACCTAGGGACACATACAGAATGAAAGTGACGGGATGGAAAAAGATATTCCATGCAAATGGAAATCAAAAGAAAGCTGGAGTAGCCATTCTCATATCAGAAAAAAGAATCTTTTAAAAACAGACTATTAAAAGAGATAAAGAAGAACACTACATAATGATCATGGGATCAATCCAAGAAGAAGATATAACAATTGTGAATATTCATGCACCCAACATAGGAGCACCTCAATACATAAGGTGAATGCTAACAGTTATAAAAGTGGAAATCGACAGTAACACAATCATAGTAGGGGACTTTAACACCCCACTTTCACCAGTGGACAGATCATCAAAAATGAAAATAGATAAGGAAACACAAGCATTAAATGATACATTAAACAATTTGGACTTAATTCATATTTATAGGACATACCATCCAAAAACAACACAATACACTTTCTTCTCAAGTGCTCATGGAACACTTTCCAGGATAGATCATATCTTGGGTCACAAATCAAGCCTTAGTAAATTTACAAAAATTGAAATAGTATCAAATGTCTTTTCTGACCACAATGCTATGAGACTAGATATCAATTACAGGAAAATATCTGTAAAATATACAAACACATGAGGCTAAACAATATACTACTTAATAACCAAGACATCACTGCAGAAATCAAAGAGGAAGTCAAAAACTACCTAGAAACAAATGGCAATCAAAACACGACCACCCTGGGCTTCCCTGGTGGCGCAATGGTTGAGAGTCCACCTGCCGATGCAGGGGACACGGGTTCTTGCTCCTGTCCAGGAAGATCCCACATGCCACGGAGCAGCTGGGCCCATGAGCCATGGCCACTGATCCTGTCCGGAGCCTGTGCTCTGCAATGGGAGAGGCCACAACAATGAGAGGCCCGAATACTACAAAAACAACAACAACAACAAAAACACAACCACCCAAAACCTATAGGATGCAGCAAAAGCAGTTCTAAGAGGGAAGTTTATAGCAATACTATTAGTCCTTAAGAAACAAGAAACATCCAAATAAACAACCTAACCTCACACCTAAAGCAAGTAGAAAAAGAAGAACAAAAGAAACCAAAGTTAGCAGAAAGAAAGATATCATAAAGAAAAAATCAGAAATAAATTGAAAAGAAATGAAGAAAATGATACCAAAGATCAATAAAACTAAAAGCTGGTTGTTTGAGAAGATAAACAAAATTGATGAAACCATTAGCCAGACTCATCAAGAAAAAAAGGGAGAAGACTCAAATCAATGGAATTAGAAATGGAAAAGGAGAAGTAACAACTGAACTGCAGAAATACAAAGGATCATGAGAGATTCCTATAAGCAATTCTATGGCAATAAAATGGACACCCTGGAAGAAATGGACAAATTCTTAGAAATGCACAACCTTCCAAGACTGAACCAGGAAGAAATAGAAAATATGAACAGACTAATCACAAGCACTGAAATTGAGACTGTGATTTAAACTCTTCCAAGAAATAAAAGACCAGGACCAGACAGCTTCACAGGTGAATTCTATCTAACATTTAAAGAGCTAAGACTTATCCTGCTCAAACTCTTCCAAAATATAGCAGAGGGAGGAACACTCACAAACTCATTCTACATGGCCACCATTACCCTGATACCAAAATGAGAAAACATATCACAAAGCAAAAACCTACAGGCCAATATCACTGATGAACATTGATGCAAAAATTCTCAACAAAATACTAGCAAACAGAATCCAATAGCACATAAAAAGGATCATACACCATGATCAAGTGGAGTTTCTCCCAGGAGTGCAAGGATATTTCAATATACGCAAATCAATCAATGTGATACACCATATTAACAAATTGAAGGAGAAAAACCATATGATCATCTCAATAGATGCAGAGAAAGCTTTTGACAAAATTCATCACCCATTTTTGATAAAAACCCACCAGAAAATAGGCATAGAGGGAACTTACCTCAACATAATAAAGGTCATATATGACAAACACACAGCTAACATCATCCTCAATAGTGAAAAAGTGAAAACATTTCCACTCAAATCAGGAACAAGACAAGGTTGCCCACTCTCACCACTATTATTCAACATAGTTTTGGACGTTTTAGTCACAACACTCAGAGAGGAAAAAGAAATAAAAGGAATCCAAATTGGAAAAGAAGAAGTAAAAATGTCACTGTTAGCAGATGACATGATATTATACATAGAGAATCCAAAAGATGCCACCAGAAAACTACTAGAGCTAATGAATGAATTTGGTAAAGTAGCAGGATACAAAATTAACGCACAGAAATCTCTGGCATTCCTATACACTAATGATGAAAAATCTGAAAGTGAAATTAAGAAAACACTCCCATTTACCATTGCAACAAAATGAATAAAATATCTAGGAATAAGCCTACCTAAGGAGACAAAAGACCTGTATGCAGAAAATTATAAGATACTGATGAAAGAAAATAAAGATGATACAAAGAGATGGAGAGATATACCATGTTCTTGGATTCGAAGAACCACCATTGTGAAAATGATTATATGACCCAAAGCAATCTACAGATTCAATGCAATCCCAATACAACTACCACTGACATTTTTCACAGAACTAGAACAAGAAAAACTCACAATTTGTTTGGAGACACAAAAGACCCCGAATAGTCAAAGCAATCTTGAGAAAGAAAAACTGAGATGGAGATATCAGGCTCCCAGGATTCAGACTATATTACAAAACTACAGTAATCAAGACAGTATGGTACTGGCACAAAAACAGAAATATAGATCAATGGAACAGGATAGAAATCCCAGAGATAAACCCATGCCCATATGGTCACCTTATCTTTGATAAAGGAGGCAATAATATACAGTGGAGAAAAGATAACCTCTTCAATAAGTGGTGCTGGGAAAACTGGACAGCTACATGTAAAAAAAATGAGATTAGAACACTCCCTAACACCATACACAAATTAAACTCAAAATGGATTAAAGACCTAAATATAAGGGCAGACACCATCAAACTCTTAGAGGAAAACAGGCAGAACACTCTATGACATAAATCACAGCAAGATCCTTTTTGCTGGAAATAAAAACAAAAATAAACAAACGGGACCTAATGAAACTTCAAAGCTTTGCACAGCAAAGGAAACCATAAACAAGACCAAAAGACAACCCTCAGAATGGGAGAAAATATTTACCAATGAAGCACCTGACAAAGGATTAATCTCCAAAATTTACAAGCAGCTCATGCAGTTCAATATCAAAAAAACAAACAACCCAATCCAAAAATGGGCAGAAAACCTAAACAGACATTTCTCCAAAGAAGATATACAGATTGCCAACAAACACATGAAAGAATGTTCAACATCATTAGAGAAATGCAAATTAAAACTACAATGAGATATCATCTCACTCCAGTCAGAATGGCCATCATCAAATAATCTACAAACAATAAATGCTGGAGAGGGTGTGGAGGAAAGTGAACCCTCTTGCACTGTTGGTGGGAATGTGAATTGGTACAGTTAGTATGGAAAGAAGTATGGAGGTTCCTGAAAAATCTAAAAATAGACTACCATATGACCCAGCAAATGTATTCCTCAGCATATACCCTGAGAAAACCATAATTCAAAAACGGACATATACCACAATGTGCACTGCAGCTCTATTTACAATAGGCAGGACATGGAAGCAACCTAAGTGTCCATCAACAGATGAATGGATAAAGAAATGTGGCCCATATATACAATTGAATATTGCTCGGCCATAAAAAGAAAAGAAATTGAGTTATTTGTAGTGAGGTTGATGGACCTAGAGTCTCTCATACAGAGTGAAGTAAGTCAGAAAGAGAAAAAAAAATACCGTATGCTAACACATATATATGGAATCAAAAAATAAAAATAAAAAAAGGTCATGAAGAACCTAGGGGCAAGATGAGAATAAAGATAAAGATCTACTAGAGTATGGACGTGAGGATATGGGGAGGGGGAAGGGTAACCTGCGACAAAGTGAGAGAGTGGCCTGGACATACATACACTACCAAATGTAAAATACATAGCTAGTGGGAAGCAGCCACATAGCACAGGGAAATCACCTTGGTGCTTTGTGACCACCAGAGAGTTGGGATAGGGTGGGTGCGAGGGAGGGAGATGCAAGTCAGAAGAGATGTGGGGATATATGTATATGTATAACTGATTCACTTTGTTATAAAGCAGAAACTAACAAAAAAGAAAAAAGAAATTAAACTAGAGTGAATGTATGACCATCCCTAAAAATAAATTTTATTGTGCATTTGGAAAAAAAAAAAACTTTGAAATGCAGCAAAAGCAGTTCTAACAAGGAGGTTGATACCAATATAAACTTACCTCAGGAAACAAGAAAAATCTCAAATAAACAATGTAACCTTACACTGAAATCAACTAGAGAAAGAAGAACAAACAAAACCCAAAGTTAGTAGAAGGAAGGAATAATAAAGATCAGAGCAGATATAAATGCTATTTCTTCTCTGAAATAAAAATAGAAAAAAATCAATGAAACTAAAAGCTGGTTCTTTGAAAAGTCAAGCAAATTTGCTAACAGCCAGACTCACTAAGAAAAAAAGGAAATACCCAAATACCCAAAAGGAAATACCCAAGGATAAAATGAGAAATGAGAAGAACTTTCAACTGACACAACAGAAATATAAAGGACCATGAGAGACGACTACAAGCAATTATACACCAATGAGTTGACAACCTCTAATAAACGGACAATTCCTAGAAATTTACCATCTACCAAGACTAAACCAGAAAGAAATACAAAATATGAACAGACCAATTACCATTAATGAAATTGAATCAGTAATGTAAAAACTCCCAACAAACAATAGTCCACGACCAGATGGCTTCACAATTCTACCAAATATTTAAATAAGTGTTATCACATATTCTTCTGAAACTACGCCAAAAAATTTCACAGGAACAAACTCTACCAAACTTGTTCAATGAGGCCAGGATCACCCTGATACCAAAATCATACAAAGATATCACACACACAAAAAAAATTACAGGCTAATATCATGGATGAACATAAATGCAAAAATCCTCAAAAATATTAGCAAACCAAATCAGAGAATACATTAAAAGGATCAGACACCATGATCAAGTAGGATTTATTTCACAGGTGCAAGTATTTTTCAACACTGGCAAATCAATCAATGTGATACACCACATTAACAAAGTGAAGAATAAAAACCATATGATGATCTCAATAGATGAAGAAAATCTTTTAATAAAATTCAACATCAATTTATGATTAAGAAAAAGAACTCTTTGGAAAATGGGTATAGAGGGAACATACCTCAACATAATAAAAGCCATATATGACAAACTTACAGCTAACATCATATCCAATAGGGAAAAGCAGAATGCATTTCCTCTAATATCAGGAACAAGAGAAAGATGCCCACTCTCACCACTTTTATTCAATGTAGTTTTAGTAGTCCTAGCTACAGCAATCAGAGAAGAAAAAGAAAAAAAAGGGAATCCAAATTTGGAAAGGAAGAATTAAAACTGTCACTGTTTGCAGATAATGTGACCCTATACATAGAAAATCCTAAAGATACCACCAGAAATCTACTAGAGTGCATCAATGAATTCAGGAAAGTGTCTGGATACAAAATTAATATACAGAAATCAGTTGCATTTCTATACACTAACAACGAAATATCAGAAAGAGAAATTTAGGAAACAATCCCATTTACTATTGCATCAAAAAGAGTAAAATACCTAGGAAGAAATGTTCCTAAGCAGTTAAAAACCTGTACTCAAAAAACTATAAGACACTGTTGAAAGAAACTGAAGATGACACAAACAGATGGAAAGATATACCATGTTCTTGGATTGGAAGAATCAATATTGTGAAAATGACCATATTCCCCAAGGCAATCTACAGATTCAATGCAATTCCTATTAAATTACCAATGGCATTTTTCACGGAACTAGAACAAAAAAAATTTTATTTAATTTGTACGGAAACACAAAAGACACCAAATAGCCAAAACAATCTTGAGAAAGAAGAACAGGGCTGGAGGAATCATGCTCCCTGACTTCAGACCATACTACAAAGCTACAGTAATCAAAACAGTATGGTACTGGCACAAAAATAGATGTATAGATAAATGGAACAGGATAGAAAGCCCAGAAATAAACCCACACACTTATGGTCAATTAATCTATGACAAGGAGGCAAGATTATACAATGGAGAAAAGACAGTCTCTTCCATAAGTTGTGCTGGGAAAACTGGACAGCTACATGTAAAAGAATGAAATCAGAACATTCTCTAACACCGTATACAAAATAAATTCAAAATGGGGTAAGGACCTAACTGTAAGACTGTATACTATGAAACTCCTAGAGTAAAACATAAGTATAACACTCTTTGACATAATTGAAGCAATATTTTTTTTTAGATCTATCTCCTAAAACAAAGGAAATAAATGTAAAAAAAACAACAACTGGTACGTGATAAAACTTAAATCTTTTACACAGCAAAGGAAACCATCAACAAAGTGGAAGACCACCTATGGACTGGAAGAAAATATCTGTAAATGATGTGACTGACCAGGGATTAACTTCCAAAATACACAAACAGCTCACACAGGGGTAAGACGGGAATAAAGACACAGACCTATTAGAGAATGGACTTGAGTATATGGGGAGGGGTAAGGGTAAGCTGGGACAAAGTGAGAGAGTAGCATGGACATATATACACTACCAAACGTAAAATAGATAGCTAGTGGGAAGCAGCCGCATAGTACAGGGAGATCAGTTCGGTGCTTTGTGACCACCTAGAGGGGTGGGATAGGGAGCGTGGGAGGGAGGGAGACACAAGAGGGAAGAGATATGGAGATATATGTATATGTATAACTGATTCACTTTGTTATGAAGCAGAAACTAACACACCATTGTAATGCAATTATACTCCAATAAAGATGTTAAAAACAAACAAACAAACAACCCAATCAAAAAAATGGACAAAAGATCTAGATAGACATTTCTCCAAGAAGACACAGATGGCTAACAGGCAAATGAAAAGATGTTCAATATAGCTGATTATTATAGAAATGCAAATCAAAACTACAGTGAGGTATTACCTCATACCAGTCAGAATGGCTATCGAATAGTCTATGAATAAAAGTCTATGAATAATAAATGCTAGAGAGGGAGTGGAGAAAAATGAACCTCCCTACATTGTTAGTGAGAATGTAAGTTGTTGCAGCCACTATGGAAAACTGTATGGATGTTCCTGAAAAAACTAAAAGTAGAGTTGCCATATGATCCAGCATTCCCACTCCTGGGCATATATCAGGAGAAAATCATAATTCAAAAAATACATGCTCCCCAATGTTCATAACAACACTTTTTACAATAACTTAGACATGGAAACAACCTAAATGTCCATCGACAGATGAATGGATAAAGAATATGTGGTACATATGTATGATGGAATACTCTTCAGCCATAAAAAAATGAAATAATGCCATTTCAGCAATATGAATGGACCTAGAGATTATCATATTAAGTGAAGTAAGTCAGACAGAGAAGGAGAAATATATGATACCATATATGTAGAATTTTTAAAAATGATACAAATGAACTTATTTACAAAATAGAAAGACTCACAGACATAGAAAACAAACATGGTTACCAAAGGGGATAACAGGATGCAGGGAAGGGGGAGATAAATTAGGCACTTGGGATTAACATATACACACTACTATATATAAAATAGGTAAACAATAAGGGTTACTGTATAGCACAAGTAACTATACCCAATACCTTGTATTAACCTATAACAGAAAATAATCTGAAAAAGTGTGTATATTTATATATATATATGTATATATATACATATATATATACACATATACATATGCATAACTGTACACAAATCACAGTGTGTGAATCACATTGCTGTACATTTGAAACTACCCAACATTGTAAATTAATTACAATTCTGAAAAACATGATTACTATCAAAAAACAAAAAAAGACAGAAAAAGTAATATAATGGCTATTTTTGTTTGGCACATGAAATTATCATCAGCTTAAACATCATCATTAAGGAAAAATTAATTAAATAGACATAAGCAGGATAACATTTTAAATAAACTTTCAACAATAATTAAGTTGCATAATATGTATACTGAAAAATAGTTCCATAAAACTTCTGACAACTTGAAACTTTAAAATTATACTAAATTAAGGTAATATTTGATATTTGTTGAATATTAAATCATTGCCAAATAAAATAAAATTTTAAAACTGAACTAAAGTTTATCTACTTTTGGTATTTTTAAATATAGTATAGAGATGCTAAATTTATTTGGTCTGTTAATAAACATGAGAAGTTATACCATGAAAATGCATTACCTAAAAAACGTTATGAAATGTTTTATTCATAAATTTTCTGTTGAATGATAGGGTGTGACAGTTAAAATGGCTTACTCCTGGTTTTCTGTGTAAAAGAAAGTTGACAATGGTAAAATCTAATCAATGTATGTAAATGATTCATTACTAAAAGGATGAAGGAAAAAAAATCTCTGTATGCAAGCAAATAAGATGTGTTTTGCTTAAGGAAAAGTTATTTTTAGGGGACCAAGAAAATAATTTTGTTCAAATATAGAATGACTGTTTTTTCTAGAATAATAAATAAGAAAGACTAAGACAAAAAGCTTAATTTCTATTTAAAAAGAAAAATATTGTAAAAGGTTTGTGGGAAAAAAATCTTCAAAAAGCAATAATCTTATATGGTCAAAACTGGCATAGATTTGATCATTTTATTTATAAGGATTTTAAAATTAACCATAAATTAATACTACACTGATTCAAAACTAGAATTTGGTTCCATTCTCAGCTAAAATAAAATTTATTGAAATTATTGGACTGTTCTTAATAAGAAATTACATAAAATATTTTTCTTTACCTTTTAAGTAATCTGCTGGTGAAATCAAGATTTTGCATCTTAAACTAGTTCCCTGTGCTTCATGTTTTCTTTATTAGGTCTTTGATTACTTAAGAAGACCAAGTTTTCTCTATATTAAAAGAGCTAAATGTTTAAAACCATGTAATTCTCTGCATGTGACTTTGAATTCTTTTTCATTGTCAGTTTGTTTTTTTTTTTTTTGATTCTGAGGAGGTGGGAGAGCACATCAAGACACGTTTATTTTATTTATTTTTTGGCAGTGTTACACAGTTTGCAGGATCTTAGTTCCCAGACCAGGGATTGAGCCCAGGCACTCAGCAGTGAAAGTGTAGAATTCTAAGCAGTGGACTGCCAGGGAATGCTCCATTGTCACTTTAGTTAAATGAATAATATCATTTCACAGTGACCTATAATCATATTTAGTCAAGCCTTTCACATTTTTAACAACTATCCCAAATCAAATTATAAATGTAGTTATTTGATCTCCAACTAACTTTGAGATTTCCCAGAGAGTCTCTGGGAAATCTCTAAGGATTTTTCTCCCATATTGAAAAAGAAGGATTACAAACTAATTAGGTTTTTCTTTGTGTGTTAAATTTTGTGAGAAACAATGTCAAATAAAAAGTGATGATAAACCTTCTTAGGTCTTATTTCTTGGATATATGTTACTGTATAGGTGTTTCAGTAACTGCATAAAATTCATAGAAATTTATCAATACCCTTGTGGTCCAG